>NW_024503124.1:2648847-3121347 GCF_017590055.1 Onychostruthus taczanowskii
GGACTAAACAAGGGCGTTCAGAGGTGCTTCCAGTGAGGTGCTGGGAATGTGGTCCAGCTCTGGTGGTCCTGGGAGCCGGCAGGAGCAGTGGCAAAGCCATGGGAAGAGCAGACCCTGCTCTCCGTGCAGCTCTTCGAGGGCTGTGTGTTTTCCAGGGTTGGTGCCAAGAGCTGCGTGGTTGGGGTTGTTTTATCCTTTTTTTTTTTTTTTTTTTTGTGGTGTTTCTGTGTGCCTTCCTGCTGAGAGGTGGCTCTTTTGACATGTTGTTATAGTGATGGAAGGAGCATGGATACACATTCCTCCGCTCCGCGCGCGAGACATATGGGAGCCAGATTGTACCTGTCACAAGTTGCCAACCTGAATTTCTGGGGTGTAAGGGGACACGTTCCCGAGGGAATTTCCACTTGACGTTCCTGATTGCTTTGGCTAATATTTGCTTTGTGACCTTCCCATTAGCGGATCCGGCGTGCGGCGCCGCTCCGGCAGCGGGAATGTCCGGCTTGCAGCAACACTGTTGGAGATTCACCCCTGGAAGTGCACTGGCAGCTCCATGCAATGGACATGCTGCATGGGAAAATTTGACTTTCCAGCTGAGTCCTGGGTGTTTTGTGTCACTTTAGAGGTGTTTTGCACCTAAAGTGGGAGTTGGGACAGCTCAGACCTGGAGCATCCGCAGCCAGGGTGCAGAGCGGAGTTGGTGCAGATTCCCTTGGTTATTCTTGGTCACAGCAGCACGCTGCTTTGCTGGAGCCATGCACAAGTGTTGGGATGTGCAGGACATCCCATTCCAGCCTGGATTCCTTGGAGGAGCATGGCAAACCTTTGCTGCTGACTCCTTTCTCGGGGGTCCCATCGCGCACGCACGTGCCTGTTGTTCAGGCTGTTAAATCTGACTGCTCCTGAAAACACTTCCATTTGAAAATTGATTTCAATTTTATTGGAATAATCAGTATTATTTTAGAAAATCGATAAATCATCAGCCTGAAGCAATTTGTAAGCGTTTTCAGTTTACTGAATTAAAAAAAAAAAAAGAAAAAAATCTTTGGGTTTTGCTCCCGATTGATAGATGCATTTTTAACTGTCAAAAATGCAAAATCTAAAAACAAAAGCCAGAGGTCTGAAGCATGGAAAGGGAAAGGTTGGTGCTGTGCTGAAGGGGAAGCATTCCCCAATTTCCCATGTCTAGATTTTACTTTGTCTGGGGGACAGAGGGGGTAAATTGGTGTTGCTGTCTGAACTTAGTTGCTCGTGTAACTCCAGAGCCAGGATGATCTTTCTGAGCTAACCCTGAGTGTGCTGGTTGGAGTTCCTGGGGCAAGTTTTGGGGTGAAACCTCAGCCTGGCAGAAAGGCCACTCAAAGCAGGGGCCCTGCTGGACCCAGACTCCCTGAGGCTGGTGTTACCCATCCCTTCCAGTGCCAGCCAGCACAGGAGAGATGCCAGCGGCAGCAGGGAGACCTGCACTGCTCCAGGCTGGACACTGTGCTCTCCACCAAGCTTCTGGAATTGTGCTGCTGCTGCTGAATCAGGAAAAAAAAAAATCACAGCTTTCCAAATTGCACATCATCCCTCCTGTGGCCATGGCATTCTGGGATGCAGGAGGGACAGTCAGAACCTTAATTATCTGTGTGTGCAGCAGAATAGGAGCTGTGAAAGGAGATGCTGCAGTCTGGGAACCCATAAACTGAAGAAATATCCCTAGGAATTGTTTGTTATGGAAAAATTATGCTCTTGGACCAGCACTGCCAGCTCCCCCCTGCTTTCTGTGTGTGGGTGGTGTTTGCTGTTCATCAAGGCTTGACTTGCATCACAGAGTGCTCCTGAGAAGGCCCTTGGCAGATGACTTGGTGAGACCAGCTTGGGTCCAGGCTTCTCAAAATGTTTAAAAAAATAAAGAAAACGGGGGTGGGAGGATGGCAGAACCCTGGCCTGGGTGGAAAAGTTCCACTTGGATGCTTTGGTATGGGAAGAGGCAGCAGAGGAAGGGAGTGGGTGAATGTGAAGGAAGCGTTACCAAACCAGCCCCCACACACATTTCATCCTATCATTATCAAAGTTTTATGAGCATCTGGTCTTGGCCCCAAAATCTATTCAATTGAGGGATTTTTTTTTTTTTTTTAAATCTGTCTGGGTTTGACTACAAGCAGAATCTGCTGTAATTCTCTTTCTTTTTTCCTTACTCCCCCTCTATTGATTTTACCTGGGCTGGCTTTGCACGGGCAGAGCTGTGCAGACCTGAGCTCCACATGTGGCACACAAACCACGTGTGCCACGGAGTGGCTGCTCACAGATTTTATTTCCCAAGGGAGAATTTGTCCAGGAGTGTCTCTGTTACTTAAAAACACTTTCTCATCCTTTTAAAGCCAGAGCAAACGTTGGTGCAGGGCTTGGCAGCACTGAACAGACTGGGGAGGAAATGGGCAAGGAAAGGTGGGATTGGGGAAGAAGAGCCAGTTTTGTGTTATTTTTCCAGAAAACAGAAGTTGTATAAGGACTTGGATGAACTTCTGGACACAAGCTCCCATCAGTTGTTGAAGATCTTTTTGTTTGTTGACAGTGGATCATTTCCTTAGATGCCTGAAGAAGTGATAGGTTTATTTGATGACTTCAGTGCAGTGATAGCTTTTGTCCATCCAGAAAAATCCTCATTCCTGGGCCACAAACCATGGCTGAGTTCAATTTGACTCGTGGGTCATTTAAAAGAGTGTCTTAAGGTTTGTTTTTAACAAGCAAAGGAAAAAGGAAAGGAGAAAGGATAAAATTAAAAAAAAAAAAAGTCTGAGCAGGTCAGCTCCCGTGTTATATTCAGCCTTTAATTTCAAGATGCATTTGCCAAGATCTGCCAGGACTGCAGACCTTGGAGGTTTTAAGACTCTTGGGGAATTTTTAGGAAGGCTTTCTGGTGCAGGTCTGAGGTAGCCAGACATCCTGAGACATCACAGGCAGATAGGGCTCCCAGTGAGCTGGTTTGACTGGTGGGTTTGCTCAGTTTAAGGGACTTTATCCTTAAGTCTAGGGAGCTTAACATGGAATGAACATTTAATTTCACATCTATACAGCTTTAAAACCATTTGTGCTTTTAGCTTTTTTTCTTTTTTTTTTTCCTTTTGATGTATTCAACAACATGTTCCCTTCTGTGCCTGTAGAGGGAGGGGGTCTGGCTGGAGAGATCTTGGATGTGCTCCCACATTTGTGCCATGGTCCCTTCCAGCAGCTCTGGGCCCACAGGCAGGTCGAGAGGCAGAACTGTTCTATGAACTGCTGGTGTTTTTCCAGAAATATCTCTCTGGGCATCCTGGCCCCATGCTGTGGATGGCTCCCAGCCAAGGGCATTGGGAACCACTGGGAGCTCCCACCTGATTTCCACCAGAGTGCTAAATGCTGGAACTCTCTTAAAATCCTGCTGCAGCACCCAGAACTTCAGGCTACTTTAGAAATGCTAAAAGCACAGACAATTTCCCAAAAAAGGGTCTCGAGCATGGTGACATTGGAGGGAGTGACCTGCCTTGTTTGGCTGTAATTTTACATATGTTATTTGACGTATTTAACATATTTATTTACACATCACACTAAAACCCAGCTTCTGCTGCTTGTGACTTGCATTTGTGCTGAGGAGTTACCGTGTTCCAGTGCTTCACCTTGCCCCAAGTATTAAGTGTCAGTCTCCCTCCTCCAGAAAAAGACCATGGATCCCTGGAACTTCACCACTAAAATGCGTGGGATGTGCAAGGGAGGGAAGAAAAAAAGAGTTTCCAGCTAAAAATATCTGATGTTAAACATTCAGGTTGGCCAAATAGCAGATAAATAAATAGTTTAAATATTTTCCAGGTCTAATTGTTCCTGTATTTAGTCTGGGCTTTACTTTACTGAACAAAAGTGAAAACAAGTAAAGTAGAGGATAAGCATAAATAGCTGGATTCTGCCAGAAATATTTAGAGTTTCTGCACTGCAGGAACCACGCATGGGTTTGTTTTTTGCTGGCTCCAGCCCTTTTGTTTGAAGGTTTATATATTTCTTGTGCCTAGTTAAGTACAGCCAAACTGCTCCTTGATTCCCTGAGTGCAAAGAGCCCAGGAAGTGAGCAAAGGTAGGAAGGAGATGCAGGCATTCCAAATCTGTCCCCCAGCCTAACCAGAATCTGTGGGATTGATCTACTCACCTTCAGAAGCATCATAAAAAATAAAGGGCTGATAAAATGGGCATTTAGAAAGTTGGGGGGGAAAAAAACCAACAACCTAGGAAAAAAATAGAATTAGAAGGACTAAAGACTTGGTTGAACAAAAATGGGAATGGCCACCTCACAGGAATGGCCAGCTTTAAATTTTATGGGTTCAGCTCTTTTTGTTCCAGATGAAATGATGCAAATTTTAATTTAATAATAAATAATAAAAAAAACAAAAACCAACAAAACAGAAACTTAAAAAAAAGCAGCAATTCATCTTGGCATTTTTATACTCACTCTGATTGACCCCAAATGCTGCTCAGAGAATGGTGCTGTATGGTGACATCCATAGTCAGGAGTCTGGGAGACAGCTCGGAGCAAGAGAAGCCTTGCCATGGGAAAGGCACTGGAAACGTGGAACCTTTCAGGGTCATTCTGACCATCTGAATATTTCTGATTAACTTTGAACAGGCACAGTAGAAAATAACTCATTTTCCTGGTAGTGAATATTCCCAGAAAAAATATCAATACTTTCTCCTGGATAGTTTTGGTTTTACGGAAACAACTTTTTGTACTGAAAAAATTGGTTAGATTTCGAATTCTCAAGCAAGTCCCATGATAGTCTCTGGCATTTTTTTTAAAGTGGACCCATGGAAATCTCTTGCAGAAAAGTGACAAGGACAAGCTCTTCCTCTCCCTGTGAGGAAGAATAATGTTATCCTAAAAGTCTGGGAAGTACTAGGAAGACAAGCTCAGTCTTCCTCTGAAAAGAATTTTATTCCCCATCTTATAGCTTGATTGCAACTCAGTGAACAGAAAGATGGACACAAGGCTTTGATTCACTCTTAAAACTGATTATCCTGGATAATTTTTTGTCTCTTAAGCTCTGTAGAAATTTCTCGTGCCGTCCTGTGGGAGGACAAGGTGTTGTCTTTAGGTGTTCACTTGACCTGCAAGGACCACAGGGCTGGACTTTTCTGCCCAGAGGAACCTGGGGATGTGGCTGCCACAGCTGGAAAGAGCCTGCTGGGTTGTTGGGTGTCTTTGGCTCCTTTAGACCCTTTAGATCTGTGGTGCAAAGTGGAGCCATGGCCAGAACCCTTCTGGGAGCTAGAAGGGCTGGAGATGCCTCTTGCGTGTTGCAGCAGAGACCCAAGATGATTTCTGAATGTTGATCCCAGTAAAAGTGTAACCATTCCCAGAGCAATCACCACCAAATTTAAAAAATAGCGTCAGGAAGAATTATTACTTGAGGGTTTTTAGCAATTACTCAAGTCAACTTCATTTGCTGAAGTGGGTAATTCTTTATTGGATTGTGGTTTGACTTGAATCTGTTCTTTTTCCATTCCTGTTGTGCAACCTTCCCCTAATTCCTATTTTGCTTTTCTAGACGCTTTTCTTAGAACAAGCAGCAAGTTTTTGGTGTGTGTTGCTAGCAAAAAGCCAGCCCAGGGAGGGAAGGAAGGCTGAGTTGTTTTGTACACCCACAAAATCAGGTATATTTCATTACTGAGCAGTGGATTCCAGTTGCTCCCATCTGCTGGTATCACTTTTGGTGTGACTGGGTGTGTTGAGTTAAATTTTGTGTTGGTCACCATCAGGAATGGGAGCATGGAGGACACCTTGGTAATCCCATGGAGTCACTGCGCCAAATGGCTGCTCCTGAGCAGCACCAAATGGACTGGCCTGGCTTCCAGAACGAAAATTGGGAATTCCTGCCAGCTCTGCTCAGGCTTAATTTCTCTCTGCTGCTCCGTGGCACCACCCACCCTCAGGGAGGTAGAGATGAGATAATCTCACAAAGCACAGTTACCCTTAAAAAGGTGCTTAAGGGAGTGTACAGACCCCAAGATCTAAGGTGAAACCAACTCTTGCTGTGATTGCTGTGAGCTTACCACGTTCCAGGCACCTTTAGGCTAAATGTGAATATCAAGCACCAAATTATCCCAACCTACAAAAAACTTCAGTGTTCTGTGTGGTCTAAAAATATCCTTTGTTATCCGTGAGACAGTCCTGGGTGAGGTCAATACAATAAAATATGCTGCAACCCTCAAATTTAGGTTCGTGTTCTCATGTTCAATACGAAAATCAAAGGGACAGGAGGAGGATTGTTTCCCATGGCTGAAGAGCAAAGCACATGCATTAGCTTAATAATATTAGTTGTGAGATGCAGAGATAAGAGAGGTGGGTGGGGAGCAGCAGTTCCCATCTGAGCCCTAATGGGGACTGTGGGAAAAATCCAGTGAGCAAACCCCAAACCTGGGTGAAAGTCATTGCAGCTGAAACCCATTACACACCCCAACTCAGCCCAAGCTGGCAGAAATTTTGCAAACCTTTTGATGAACCTGGGCTGAGTTTTGAGCTAATCTGGCCTGAGTTAGAGAGTCAGGTGGAAATGCTCTCGTTTGGCCTGAATTATGCTCTGTTTTTGAACTCGAAAGCCAATGTGAAATTTAGCATGTGAGAAACCAACACAGATCCAGAGAGCTGAAGAAGACATTTATAGAGCTGTGGAAAACCAGGAGATCACCTGATTCTCTCAGTACCATTTTGTTAAATTTGATGTCATCCGTGGCTTCGTTTAGAAGGGCTCAGCCAATTCTTGTTTATGCCTTTTCTCAGAAATTCCCATTTATGTGCTGTTTCCACCACGTTGTTGGAGGGCAGATCTGCATTAAACACTCAGAGAGTGCCAGTGAAATGAAAACAAGATGAAATAAAATTTCCAGGTTCTGCTATAGCTTCAATGCAGAAAGAGTATTTCTGCTGATTCAAACCTAGAAAAAGCAGTAAAGAATCATAGCTTGGTTAGGAGGGACCTTAAAGATCATCTATTTCCACCCTCCATCATTCATGGCAATGTTATTTATTTTGAGAACAGTGGAGCTTTGTGGGACGCTCTCTGTTGTACCTCTGGGCATGATGAACACGTGTCCCACAGTGCTTCTTTCTCCTCTTTGGTGGCACCTTTGGCTTGGACCTGCCTGGCTTTTTTTTTTTTTTTTTTTTTTCCCCTGGGAAAATAACACAAAAAACAAATGTAGAGAGTCAGAGTTATGTTCAAATGTTCAGCCAGGCTCTCAGCTGGTTTCGTTTAAGGGAATTTCTGCTGAATCCTGAGCAGCTCAGCCAGATGATGCTGGCAGCGTAAGCATGTGGCTACTTGCAGTCAAAATATGAAGCTGGCTTTATGCTTTTTAAAAATAGAAAATTAAAAGTATTTGCCGGTTGCAGAATAGTGTGCCCTGTGAATGAAGCGCTTCGCTTTAGGGTGATATGTTGTGACTTCTGAAAATTTGAAATACCTGTTATGGATCAACTCTCACTTAGTGGGGACTGCATTTGTCAGGCAGTGATTGAAGTTGCAAATCAGTATTCTCCAAGCCTGGAATTTCCAATAGGGAGGCAGATAGCTGCAAAAACATCAGTTTTAACAATAAAATAAAATGAAACAAGCAGTAATAAGGAAAAAAAAGTACTTGACAGGCAAATTTGGTGTTACACGTTCTGCATTTCTTTTCAGTCTTTCAAACTTTCTGAACACTATAATTTGTTTCTAGTGTTAGCATCACTATCATCAAAGATGTTGGACTCTATTAGCTCAGCTGTCTGAGGGATGTCTTTTTAAAAAGGAGGAGAGTAGGGGGGAAAAAAACCACACCCCACCAACAAGTTCAGCCACTTGAATTTAAGCATAATCACTTTTCTTACCATGTCTCTTATTTGCAATCAAGGCAAAGACAGCAGGAGAAATCTCAGTCAACTGCTCACTTGCCCCAAGACAGGCAGAGGTTTTGCATTAGCTGTGGCTTTGCTGAGGTTACTCTTTCCAAGCAGGAATGCTGTGTGGAATGACTTGTGCCACAGCATGGACCGAGATTTGGGTTAAACAAAGCCTGTCATTTTATGTGGCGGTTCAAAAATGCCTCTCAGTGGATGTTTCCTTCTACCCATCATTTTTCCTGGGATGTAGGGGTCCCTCTCTCCAGACTTGGCTCTAATAGTAGCTTTTTTCAGTTAAAAACAGAGCAGATGTAGGATGGTGGGGCAGAGAGTAATACGTGATCACCAGTTAGGTGGAGGAGGTGTGGATCCTCCTGGTCGAGGCTCTACACTGAAATAGAAGAAATTGAGGCAGACCTTAGCTCTGGTATGATCTCCCTTCCTCAGCATGCCATGGACACCTTCTCAGACAGGGATGTTTGGTCCTTCCCTTCTATTGGGCCTGGAAAATGCCCCCTGGGCTCCAGAGTTACTGCCTTTCACTGCTGGAGATCAATAGTTCATCATGGTGTTGTGATCTTGCCTTGCCTCTCTTCTGTTCGCAGTTATTAGCCGGATATTACCTTTGTCAGATGAGTTATTTATTTGAAATGATTTACCAATTAGTTCTGTTGCTGAATTAATAAATAGATCAGGTTTGCACGTGTAGTCAAAGCAAAGTGCAGGTTTGCCTTCAGAGCTGGATGGGGCATGTGGCATTTTCCTGTTTGGTTGCAGGAAAAGAACTCTTTCAGACTGGTTTTAATGGCCCACATGGAAACCAAAGCGTGGAATATTAACTTTTTGTGAGCACCCCTCACATTTGCTTGAAAATGTTCTCTTTTTGGAGCAATCCCTGATGGTACCTTCCTGCATTGGGATAGCCAAAGGGAGACACAAAGTCAGCCCAAACTGACAAAACAAAATTTCAATGAATATTGCTGGGAGATATTTGCAGGGTGTCACCAGCTTTGCTCACGTCTGTTGTTAGTATTTCAAAATGTGGTTTTTTTATGCAGAACATGGGCCAGAGATTTTTTTTTAAATGTTAGGATTCCAACTTTTTTTTCCTGGTATTTAGAGCATTTGCCACTCAATTAATATATCAGCAATTATGCTCTCATGAAAGCCACTATATAAAATGAACATGACCAAGGATGGAGGGTGGTTCTTTCCCATTGCTAATTCTCTACTAGGAAAAGAAAAAAAAAAAAAATCCCAGTGTAAATCTCTCCAGTGCCTGTAATATGATTTGCTTAAATATGTACGAGACAGTGAGGGATATTAGACACACGTGTGATCCTGGAAGGGGATGAAGATCACTTGTGTGTTCTCTGCTTCCTCTTGATTTTGTGCTGTTTGGTGAATCCGAGACATTTTGGGGCAGGATGTTCTGGATCCATGGGACTGTGGAAGAGGGAATACAGTGAGAGAGAGAGACAGAGTGTCATGGCTGAGCCACAAGTGATGGAAATGTGCTGCAGGCTAATTTGTTCCTCCTGGAAGAATTACAGGATTTAGGATGGATATATGTCAAAATGACTGGTTTGCTGCAGGAAAGTGTGTGGGATGAGACTGGATTTAGTCAAGTAGGGAGAGACAGAGGGGCTTTGAGGTTTGTTTACACTGGGAGGAAAAGAGCAGAAGATGGTGGTGGGGACAGGGAGGTGATTGCCCAGGGCAATGGGTAATGAATTTCCCAAAGTGGTTGATGTTTTGCCTGCATGTGGATATGGAGCCAGACCTTTATATGTTTTCAGAAGCACGTGTTGGGTTATAAACATATACAGAGAGCAATGTATTTAGTCCCCAAGATGAGCAACATGAGCGGCCCCAAATTCTAGCACTGATTGTGCTGTGTTCCACAGGCTTTAGTGACTTTACCACTTTCATGCACGGAAAACTTTTTTCTGATGTGCTTGGAAACTTTCCCTCCAGTTCCTTTACTATTTGCAATGACCTTTCTCTTTCAGTCAAAAATATAAATTGTATTTTTAAGTACAGAAATGCTGCTCACCTGTCACTGAACCTCTGGAGGAAGAGGCTCTGATGGAAGCTCTGTTTTCTGCTGATTTTGGGGTGTATGGCAGCTCTGGCCTTCACTGCTTGATGATCTGGGGACTCATTTGAGCAGAAGGTGAGCCAGATTCCCATTCTCTCTGCCTGACTCAGATTTGGGCTGTTTTTCACAATAACCCCTCCAAAGAAATGCACGATCTGGAGAACCTCTGCCAAATATCATAATGGCACTTGAGGTTTGGGCTGGTTATTACATCAAATGAAACAAAAGCAACTTCCTGACAATAGAAGAAACCATTCCCATTGTGAGTGAAAATCATTTTCAAACATGAAAATGCACCAGCTGGGTCAAGTAATGCTTATGAAAAATTCTCAGGTGTTACTTTGATATGCTCAGCGAAGGAACTTTAATTTAATGGGATTCAGTTGAAAAGAACCAATCAAGGAACAGTGGAAAAGCTGAATGCCCAACACAAATACCTGCAGTTCCACCCAAACAATGCCATTGTTGGGCTGTAATCAGGAGAGGGCTTTCAAACAATGGCTGGAGGCGTCCCTGGCCGGTTGGTGCAGGTAAGGCACTGGATGACTAATGCCTGGTGTGTATCTGGGTACACACATCGCTGTTTACTAATCTTTTCCTTTCTTAGTCATCCTCAAAGGACTCCTCAGAGCAGCACGAGCACTTTTTACAATAAGCAGTGTTGTGTTTGTGATGCAAGTTGCTGGATGCAGAATTCAACTTTGCTGTAGCTGTGGTTCGCTTGAACGATCTTGACCTGATCTTGGAGGGTTTGAAAGGCTAATCCATTCATTCCTATTCCAGACATACACAGATTAGGCTTCTGTTGAAACAACTTGCACTTTTGGAATAGCAACAAAACTGCAATCGGCTTTGCATGTGTCTTAAATTTCAAGCCTGGGGAATGATACTGGCCTTTGTGCCCTTCCTTTGCTCTCTTACCCAAGGAGCACAACTGTGCTGGTCAGCCACAGTGCACTCTTTCTAGCTGGTAAATTCAGCAGCTGGAGCTCCCAGGCATGGCTTCCACTTGATTTCTAGTTTGGGTACACTGTATAGCTTCAGTATGAGGTGAGCTGATGAGTTATCTTGTGTGAGTGGGCTTCAAGTGCAGTTTATCTTGCTTCAACATTTACTTTCTTTTGCAGTTTTAAGTGAGCCTCTCAAGGAAAAAGCGGGGGGAAAAAAAGCACCTGGTGGCTTTGAAATAGTCACTTCTCATTTCTCTTTTCAGGTATCAGGTGCTAACAGAAATGTTCCACAGCCAGGTCATACACTGGAGCAAGTGGCATCTGGTCTATACATCCTCCTGGATCTATGGAGGTACACCCACTGTCCTACATGTATGTGCCTGTGGGCCTCTGCACCCAGCTGTGGGTGTCCGTACTTAGCTGATGAGCTCTGATTAGGTGTTGTTAATTTTCACGTTGGCTGTGCTGTGAGCTGCAGGTGATGGTGTGCTGGGGAACTGTGCACAGCCTGCACGTGTGGGCTGCTCTTTTTGCCTGTTACCGGCCCTGAAGGTCAGAGCCTTGGTGGGCTGGGGTCTGAGCTTCACTTAAACTTGGAAAGCAAAGATACAAGTGTCTTGAGGAACAGGATGGGAATGGGGCAGTCTGGTGAGTATCCATAGGGAAGTGCCACCAGTTGTCCACCCCTTGTGCACCTGCTGATGTATGCACAGGTGCAACCGTGTATATACACATAGAACCATCGTATATGTCCTTTCCATGGGAGTATCTATGTGCAAATTCATCTGGTGCCAATCAGAATTGTTTGGGTTGGAAGGGACCTTAAACATAATCTAAAAACTATCTTAAAACACTGGACAGTTTCCTTGTCTAGCATGATGCTGCATAAATCTGCCCTGTGGTCCCGGGCTTGTCCAGCTCCATCTTAGAAATTATTTTCTTTGACACTTATTCCTTTCATGCAGCAGAATTATGATCCCAGGTGCATAGTGGTGACTTTGGAACTTTTATTTTTCCTTCTGTGGGCAAAGAAAAGAGTTCTGGGGAGGCATGCACTTCCCTTCACCATGTATGGGACTTTACAAGTGAGCAAGCCTCGTGCGGTCAACAGACCTGGCACAGGCTGCTGGAAAGAGATTGTGGCCCCAGAATGAAAGGTTCTGGTTAGCTTGCATGGACTACTGGCCAGCCCCCTTTCAAAGTGGGATGGGAATAAGTGTCTGCCTCTGAATTGCTGGTAAAAAATGGTACTTTTGGATGTATCTATTGCTGGACCAGCTGTGGAAAGGCACCGCACCAAGGAGAGCTCCTCCGTGGTCGCTGCCACTGCAGCCTTGACCTAGGAGAGTGCCTTGTCCAGGCTGGGATGTCTTAGGGCTGCGAGTGGGGGAATTTTCCACAGAGCTGGAGATACAAAGAGGGCAGATACAATTCCCTGCTGCACATTCACAGCCGGCAGAGTGCGTGGGGCGGGCAGGTCGATGCGGGCTGCATGGGGAATGAAGCAGCGCCTTGTCCCACAGCGAGCTCCCGCGCCATTCAAACCCTGCGCCTTGACTTGCGCTACGGCAGCGCGTCCTGCTCCGACCCTTCACGTGGGCTGCGCTACACTGACAAAGAAAAAGGCTTTTTGTATTGTCTCTGCCAGGCTGACCTTTAGAGTGTTTACTTTTCAATCAGCTTTAAGCGGGCGAGCTCGAACTCCCCCGCGTGAGCAAGTTCAGCGCCGGAGCGCTCTCGCCCAAACATTTGCCAAGATAACGCCGAAGTGACAAATAAACACGAGTTGTTTTTACAGGTGTAAAATCAACAGATCAAATGCTGACCCTGGCCGTGGTGGTGAAGCCGGCCAGCGTTGTGTTTGAAGAATACCACTGCATCATTTACACTTGCAAACCCTTTGTAATCTTAATCTCTTTGTGGCTTTTATGTTATACTGGCCCCCCAAGGTTAAAGAAAGAGATTTAGACCTTAAACACAAATCCAGCCTTCAAGCTCTGGAATTATCTTTGCCTTTAAATGCAACTGATCAATGCCCATTTCTTTTGAAAATAAAACCCTTTTGAACCTTGAAAGCCTTCCACTGTTGAGCTATGTCTAAGTGCCACATGGGGAAATGGGCAGAAAAAAAGCCCATTTTTCCCTTAGTGCTTGCATTAGAGGTCCTAAAGTTCAGTCCAACGCAATCAATTTAATTGGCGCTAGCTCTAGTGACAAATTATACTGGTTTACACTCAAGTGTAGCACAGATTCCTCAAACGCTGGGAAAGAAGGGAGATACACTTCTTGGTCTCTACTTAAAGAGGGCAACAGTATTGGAAAAGGAGCACATTTAATTTATCACTGTCAGAGCAGGTGCAAAGTTTAATTCTAACTAAAAGCATTAAACAATTAACCCAGACAGTCTGGCCCTTCGGAAAACGCTCAGTTGCAGGGAACACATGGACCAGATTACCAATGGAAAAAAGTCATGGCTCCTCTTTTATTTAAATGAATATCTCCTACCACTTAAAAAAGAAAAAAAAAAAGAAAGAAAGATAGAAAAAGGGAAAGAACTTTATAGAGTTCTGAAAATTAGTGAATAAAAGCTGAGATGGGAAACTCCATCAGAGTGGCAGCAAATAGCTGTCATTTAAACAATTCATTGATCTTTGATCCTCTATGAATTAGGGAATCTATAACCTGCTGATACCATCTCTCTATAGTAGGCATGCACGTGCTTTTCAAAGTGCCTGGCTACTGTTCTCTTCTGCAAGGTAATGTGCTCCTTAGGCTGGGCTTTATCCCTTTGGCATGCTGAAGAAACACAAGGGCTCTTTGCAAACCAGGCATAGCTTGCCCAGAGGCATTTGCAACTTGTGGTTTTGATTTCATAGAGGAGATTCCCCCAAACTGAGGTCCCATTGGAGAAAACCAGTAAATCCGTCCTTCAATAATCCTTCCTTCAACAGCAGAGTGAGGTCCCACAGCTACAGCAGACATCAGTGCTGGCATGAATTTAAACAATGCTTTGGCAGGTAAAAATAGCATTGGATGACGGGCTGAGTGTGGTACAGGTGGTGCCGAATTTGGGGCTAAAATCGCATTGTGGAGGACAGCTTGCAGAGTCACTCTCTCAGATGGCGAGTTGGAGTTAGTTTTGTATCCATGAGTTATGCATTTACAGTAAAATCCATCTTTCCATGATTTAAGAGAAGGAACAATCAGTTGTTTTGTCCAAAAGAATCTCATGTGTATTGTGAAGAAGTGAATTCTTCAGTAGTGTTAACAAAGGAAAGGCTTGAATCCTTCCACGGGGTCTCTGGGCATCCTCACGGTCTTCTCAAAGTGGGTAAAAATTCCTGTCATTTCTAGTATGTTTTGTGTTGGTCTAAATTTGAATAGCCAAGGCAATTTAGAAATCTGTCCTTTCTTTCTGAGCCTTTATAAAATATGTGTCTGCGGAGGATAAATCGCTTCATTATATTCCATTATTTTGTGGATAACGTGCTGGTGATATCGAAACAATGAGAATAATAATATTGTTCCCACTCCAGTGCCATCAACAGATTCCCTCCTTCCACCGTCATTTCAGCATCATTACCATGTCTCATTGCTTAGACCTTAGGTAGCCAATTTTGAAGCAATTCATCCTTGCAAGAAATGCCAAATGCCCATGTCAGGCGTTCAGGCTGCATTTTTCAAACTCCCAGGTACAAAGCCATGTAGGCTCAAAGGTTTGGATGCTTATGATATTGTGTAACCTGAGCTGGTGTGCTTCAAATGTATTAGAAATGTGACTTTTTTCCTTATTTTTTGAAAACTGCCAAGCATGCTATTGAGCAAAGACTCATTTTCAGACGTGCACGAGCAGTGCAAATGGCTTGAAATTAGGTGGGATTTTTGCTTATGTATCTGTGAATGGGACTTTAACTCTGCAATTTATAGAGAACCTATCCTCAAGACCTGGAACAGCACAGAAATAGGATGTGTGAGATTTTGGTGGACTTTGTGGCTTCTGCCGTGTCTTTGCTTTCCTTCCTCATCCTTTTGGGATTTGCTGGGGTGGTGGATGAGACTGGGACCACTCTGGGAATGGGTGCATCCCACACCAGTACCTGCTGAAGGTGCAGCCACAGCTGGGGACTCCCAGGAGAAGGAAGCAGAAGGAAAATGCAAAAGCACACAGAAAAACTTTGCTGAGATAATTTTCCTATTTCTCCCTTCCTTTCTCCCAGAGATTTTAAAATTGTTTTTATCCCTTCAAGTCTAAAACCATTTATTACAAATACCAACATGAATTTCCTTGCAGTAGGATAAACACTCAGCTGCTCCACTTATTGGAGTGCTGCAACATAAACAAACCCAGACCCAACGATTTCTGCAGCGAATCCTTCCTCTGGTGGGGAGTGGCGTTTCTGCTCTGCAATCAAGCTGGTGTTTGCATCCTAACAACATGTTCTGAGTGACAGGATCCCACATGTACTTTTATACAGCAGAGAGATAAGGGGAGGCAGAGGAAGGAATACAAATGATTCACTCGATAATGGCCCTGGCTGTTCTTTGTGTGTTGGGGTGGCACAAGTAAGAGGCAAAGCAAACAAAAAACCCTGTCTGCTCCAGTCTCACCAAGGGCCAGGTTGGACCAGAATGAGTCTGGTAGGGCTGTCCCCAGTGAAAAAGCGAAAAAATTTCATTATTTTATACCAGTTTTGGTATGTTGGCCTTTCTTGGATTTGTTGTCAAGATTTTCCTTTCAGTCCTGAAAGGAATGAGCAGAATGAGAAGAATGAAGATGAGAAACAATTGCAATTAAAATTTTGATGTTTTTTTATAGTCACAGGACTCCACAAACTGTGACTTTTAAGAAAAGCATCAAGTTTCCAGAACTTACATTCAAGTTGTGACATCTGATACAATCCAGTCCCTAAAATTGATGTCTATTGCTTCCTTCCTTTAAAACTCCTGACATCTGAAAATGGGATGGGTTAGAGAGAGCTGGGAATTCCATTGCAAAGCAGGACCAAGATGCCAACAAGCAGGTTCTCCAGCTCCCATCATGGTGGGGCATGGAACGTGATAGAGCCCATAGACCTAAAGCAGCTCTGGTCTACCTGCTGTGTCTTATTTCAGAGGAAAAGGACCTCAATTTGCTCTCACTTACACCGCTGGAAGATTAGTTGGATATTATAACCTTAAAGTATGATTTCCCACAGCTTTGGAGTCTTTCAGTCATAACAAAATAGTTGCAGCTAACTAATTTGGCCCAACATAAAAATAACAATATAGTAAAAGTAAAAACATTTTCTCTATCTGCGAGTTACATAGTAACAAATAAATCGAGTTTTGTAAACTAGGGAAAAAATCCACCTTACATTGGATCAAAACAGAAGGTGTTGACCATATCCCAGACAATATTTTGAGGAGGTTAAAGCTAAACACATTTTTTCCCCCCCTACCACTGCTCAATTTCTCAGGAAAATTTGGACTTTTCCTTGTAGTGAGAGCAGCCCTTTACTTCTGTCATAAGAGGAGGTGGAACCTTCTCTTCAGCCATACAGTTGCATAATCCTTTTTTCTCAGTGTGGGTAGTTATGCACTACCCTTCATCATGGTACATGGTGATGAACTCCTCAGATATTATTGAGCTTTTTCTTTTGTATTATTCAGCTTTTTATATCAGTTTTACATGGATCACTTTGCAGTTGGTTTACATGTCTGCTTCCTTGGTGCCCTGGGAATGAAGGAACCCCTCTGTGATAGGTTATGTGTCCACTTGAGGAGCACTTGCTCAAAGCCGCATCCAACTGGACCTTGAATTGAGTAAATAAAGTTATGTCCCAGAAACATGGTCCTCCTTGTGATGCTAAGCAGAGTGGGGGAAGGCTGAGAAGCCTTCCATAAAATGAAATGACAAAAAAAAAAATAAAAAATCTGTGAATGGAGCAGGACAGGATGAACCAATCAGTGCTGAATGTGTGATGCTCCCTCATGGGATTCACCCAATTCAGGACACAAGTAGAGAAAATATTTAAGTGCGCCCCAAAGTGCGCCTTATACTTGATTAGCATTTGCATTCTTAGGTAAAGCAATCACTCTAGAGTCTCCATTAAAATGGAAATTATCAGGAGCTGGAGTCTCTGTGACTTCAACAGGTGTGGGGTCAGGCCTTGCTTTGCCCACCCCGTGGTAGCAAAGCAGGTTTCCTTACGGCATCCTGGGGGGAGCCTCCCTTGGATTTACCTTCCTGGGGAAATGCTCCACGGGAGTCCAGAGGGCAAAATCCACCTCTGCTGCAAACCATACACCAGGATGCCAAACCTGGGCGTGCCCCTGGCCTTTTGTCCAAAGTCTGTGTCAGGAACCCGTGAAGAGCCGGGAAAGCCGCTGGTAGCGCGTGGATTCCGGCGGAGCGCGGAAGGGGTTTTGTTGATACGCTCTTTAAAAGCATGATCTGCTTTCTGCTGCTAGTTAAAGAGGGTAGTGGCAGTCTTTAGTGGCTGTGTCAATGTAGCCCATGTTATTATGTACAGATGTGCCAGCTGCAAGTAGGCATTATCTCTTTGATAGTGCTAAGCACTTTACAGTGGGTCAGGGAAGTGCAGCTCTCAACCAATAGATCTAATTGCAATCCTTTTATGTTCTCTATGATTGCAGGTTTCTCCAGCACTATAAACAAATAGTAATCAACTAAACCTGTTACCTCTGAGCAGAGATGTCACGATATGAAATATTAACTGTTCCAAATACAGTAATGATGGTTTAAAACTGTATTTGTTCTTGAAGGTAAAAAATAAGGGGGAAAACCAGGAGTGCTAGCACTGGCAGCATGAAGAGCCCTCTGGCTCTCTTTCCTCTAATGAAAAATTGTGTCTGTGTACGACATGTTTTATGTGGTCAAATACAGTGTAAATATTGTGTACATCTTTTTCTATTGCAACAACATATCAACAGCACCACAAATAATCTCTGCGTCCAAATCTACATTTTTTAAATACACTGTTATGTTAATACAAGAAAAGCTTGTCTTTTCTTAGCTCAAGTAATGCTAGACATGGGCCTTGGATGTGTGGCTGATGAGATGGAGTAGAGCTGGAAGTGGGGAAGAGCCTGGTTTCACCAATTTTTCCCCACACCTCAGGAGAATTTTTGTGGAAGCTCCTTCTGTGTGTTTGGCTTCCTGGGATTTTGGTGAGAGTGAAAGGAGAAGTTATTTGAGGAGCAGACTTTTTAAGTCCTTAAACTGAGAAGTGTCTCCTCATGCTTGCAAGCTGGACAGTTTTGGGTTTTGGCCAAGTCTGATTAGGAAATGGGTCCCAGGAACTTGATCCTGCCCGTGTTATTGAGCTCTCTTGATCCGACAAGACTGGGCTTGGGCTGGCACATAGTAATTCCTTACTGGCCCAACCCCAACGCGTACCAGAATTTTTTTTTATGGTGTAGCTGGGCCTGAGGGCCTGTGCCTCTGCACAATTTAGCTTACTGGTTGGTTATAGAGATGGCTTCAGGGACGTGCTGGTACCTGGATGAACGTGAGGTGTCCATGGCTTAGACATCAGCTCCTCGGATGCTGAAGGAGCCCCTGGAAACAGCCTGAGCATCTTGAAGCACTGGAATGGGGACTTTCCACATAAATTGATCATGAAGGAGAGTTTATGAATTTTTTCATGGTTTGGGATTTAATCAGCTCTGCTCGATGCAGCCCTAATGCAAGGTGAACTTGTTGATCGCTTCCACTGGAGGGTAAAACAGCCCAAGGAAAAGCCGGGGCCGTAGTGCAGCGTGCGTTTCCTCTTGCTCTCATGCTGATGCAAAGCAAAGTAATTAGCTGAGCGTTGTGGCTGCTCATTGTTACTCATACAGAGGCACAAATAACCCGACCAACGCCTTCCCACCCCCACCTGCATCTGTCTCTTTCCCGGTGTGCCCCCCCTTTTGTCCCAGGGGCATCCCAGGCTGACCCCCGCCCAGAGCCCGGCCAAAGGGGGTCAGTGCTAGGCTGGGCTTTGTGCCTCCTCCACGCCCCCAGCTCCCACTCATCCGGGGAGTGAGAGATGGAGATTGGGAATTAAAATGTCTTTAAAAAGAAAATAAGCTTTTGTATCAGCCAGCTGGCGAAAGGATAAAGGACTGTGCTCACAAGATGCAATCAAAATTCAACAGTGTTTTATTAAACATGTAATATTATCAAACTAAACAAAAGAGCCCTCAATGGCTGGGAATACAATGCGATACAATTTATTTCATTTTTTTTTTTTCCCATGGTGTCATTCATGCAAAAGTGTCATTGAGCATTCGGCTCCCAGTTACGAGCTGCACATGCAAATACCAGTACACATGGTGGGCCAGGCACAGGAATGCAATGTGTCCTGCAGGTAGATCACAGATAATTCAGGTTTTTTCCTGGATAACTGCTGCTAATGCACAGGGAGAATGGGTAGCTTATGGAATTAACCAGCCAAAAAAGCCAAGTTTAACGGTCTGCTAAGGACTTTGCTCAGTAAACACTTTACTAGGTGGTTTTCTCCAAGCCAGCCCTGTATGCAGGCTCCTGCCCCAGCACCTCACCCCACAAGGGCTGCAAATCAGCACCTGATTTTGCCCTCTATGTTGATTTTTATATTCTACTCTAACTTAGTCTTTCTAGCACCTAATAGAAGTCAGTCACTGAAAGATAGAATGCTGTGAACAACAAAACATTTAGGTACTCCTCTATTTCCATAGTTCGCTTTGTACCAGTACAGACATAGACCCAATGCAAAGTCTGGGCACCTGGACCAGGCCTAGCTGACACAGAACTGCTTTTATCTGAGAGGTTTTGGAGATTCCAGTCAATGGGAGAGCACAGAATGGTGAAATGAAGATGCTGGAGCCCTTCTCCTGGTCCTGGTGAGGTGCTCATGCTGTAAGGGGGGTGGGAGAGTGGGATGGAAGGGCTAACACCTCCATCCCAGGCTCTTAATCCCACCTTGAGCTGGGTGTAAAGGACAGCTTCAAGTGCAAGGCAGAGGTGAATCAGTTATAATTATCTCCAAAGAGCGATCAACAATTAAATTGCATTATTAACTCTGAATCTCACTGGAAATATGTGCTATCTTTCTTTTAAATACCTGAGGTATAGCTCTTCCCCTGACTATATTTACCCAGTGATTTTTGGTCCCTTAAAGGACTGGCAGCTGAACAATCTATCAATTAAAAAGAGTGGGGGGTGGAAATTGTGCCTGGCCTCCATCAGCTCAGGCAAGTGAGTTGGTGTAAAGGTGTTTGTGAACAGCAGCCTGGGAGCAACTGGTCTGCAAAAGCTTTTCTTCCCTGTAGAACCCCAAAGGCAAGGCAGCATGGAAGGAAAAAAAGCAAAACCAAAATCACTAAGAAGCCCTAACCTTGTAACATACAGTTTTTGCTAAAAATATATATTAATAATATATTATTGAGCGGGCATAGATGAAGAAGGCCAGGGAAAGAGTAAGCAATAAGAGTGTGAGCAAGGTCAGTGTTCCTTGCCCGAGGACAGCACAATCAATAAGAGCTGGTCAATACCTGCTTTATTACTACACTCCCACTCCGAGCAAAATCGTTTTAAAATTAAGAATATATTTTGCAAAACTGAATTAACGATATTGAATATTTTGCTCTTTGATATGACTAGCCTTCAAAATCAAATTATTAAATATGGAAAAAAGCATATTGGTTCAGCTAGGAATTTTTTTTGTCCCTGGAAAGGAAGTGGCTGGTTTGTGATTCCCACTTGTGCCTGGGCATTAAATTACACTGGATGCTACCCCTGCCTTTCCTTGAAAGGTGGAATGCAAAGATATTTGGGTTTGTTTCCAAAAGGCTCCTTTTTTTGCATTGGAGATGAAATACTGATGGATAAAGCTGAGTGTGTAAAATGGAGGCTGGCAGTAAACTTCTGCAGACGTGGAGATGTTTGTCTCTGCCCAGCTCGGCGCCCAGAGGATTCAGCCCATCCTAAAACCACACGATTTTGTGAAGCACCCCCACCTTCTCCCCTGTCTTTCTGGGCTTCCCAGCTGATTCACTGGGAGCACATATTGATGGTGTTAATTTGGAGCTGGCATGGAGGCTCGCTGCAGGCAGGTTGCTCAGCAAGGCGGTATCAAAGGGTGAGACACGATCTGTCCCTGCTCCCTGGGGCAGCTCTGGCTCTGCTGGATTGTGCCAGGTCGCTCCCACCTTTCACTCCAAAGTTTAGAGCCTGCAGTAACTTGAGCAAATCTTGTTTCGTTGGGTTAAAATGATTACATGGGTTTAGGATGGCCATTTATCACGCTGAATTTTGTTTCCTTTGGAGGGAAGGGAAGAGAAGCTCTTTTATTTAGCTGTGTTTTGAAGGCTTAGCTTGGGTGTGAGCTTTGCAGGGATGCTGCCAGTCCCACCGTGGTGGTGTGAGAGGGAGGCCAGTGGGTGCTTGGTGCAGAGCAGCTGGATGGGGAGCTTCCATTTCCAACATTTGGCCTGGGGATCTTGATCTGCTGTCCAGATGCATGGCTCAAGCCTGGGAGGGTGGTGTCAGGGCTGTCTGTCTGCAAGAAAATGCTGATAATAGCCAATTGCCAACCTCATCTCCCACAGCAGGGTCTCAGGAGATGCTGCTCCTCTCTTTTCACCCTCCCCAAATCCCTCCAGTGCCTCGCTGGTGTCTGCCATGCACTCCCTTGTTGACATTTGTTTTGCAGGAGTTATCAGCTGCTGGATGCAGGTAGGACATGAGATGGCAATCTCCCCTGAAATTGTGAGATATTGAAAAGATTCAAGCCTTTAGGGTTGGTTTGTTGGTTGGGTTTTTTTTTTAAAGTTTTACTCTTTTATTGTTTGCTGCTTGACTGCTTCATCTAATTCTCCTCGAAACATTTAGACATGATTCTCCCAGGGTAGATGGAGAGCTTTCTCCCTAAAAATGTGTCCTGGTTCTTTGAGCATCGAGGGATAGCTGGATGCTTGAGCTCCAAAGAAAAAACCCTCGCTTTTCATTGTATTGATTGCAATGCTGTAAAATACATTTCTCTTTCAAAGCCCTGGTGCTGCCCCTCCTTGTGAGGACCAAGCTGCCCTCAACCGCAGCAGCTCCACGGGGGTGGTTTTCAAACTGATGCAGCCTGACACGCAGTTTTTGTGGCTGCTTAACCATATCTGGTACCTCCAGGAGGATGCTGGAGAGGTTTAACCCAGCAGCTTTTGACCAGTGCAGGGACTTCTGATGGGGATGGAGGCTTAGACCCAAACTTGTGAGGGGAGAGATTTGAATTTCCATCACCTCTTCCCTGCATCTGTCAGTCTGAGAGCACTTGCATTTATGTTGTTTTGGGGGCACCAAAGACCTGGCCTGGATGTTACTGGTTGCATTTTTGTGACTGTGGTAGTGGCTCTGATGCAGCAATTGCCTCTGTTCAGCCCAAAATCCAAGTTAGAAGACTCTTCCTTAATTATCTCCAGGGTAAAAGAAAGGGAAATGGTTGTGTAGTAGGAGGAACATCAGGCTTTTAAGAAGAGAAAGCTCAAACCATTTGTAGCTGTTTCCCTTGAGAATTTGGAGGAGGGAGGCAAGCATCCCTAAAATTCATGGTGTTGAGTTCTTGATATTGGGATGGTTTAGTGATTCCCAGCACTTCCTCCAAGGGTCTGTGTAGGGAGGACTGATACATCTGTTGTTTTCCTCTTGTGCAAATCTGGTGGACATGCAGCAGGAGTACATTGAAACAGGTCCTAGTGACTTTTTTTATTGGTAGGGAGAGGAGAAGTCAACATATTAAGCAATTCAGAAAAAAAAAATTGGAAAAATTAAAAACTTGAATCCAGGATGATCTCTGATGTCCTTGAGCCCGGCATTGTTGTGGGACAAATTTTATCAGTTCACTTCTGGATCTTTGCTGCTGCATCCTCAGGGATTCTCTCTCGTGTTGGGCATTGTGGGAGCGGATGGGTGGCAGTACCTCCTGCTTTGTAAACATAACTTGGCTTCATGGGCATTTTTAAAGAAAGATTTCAGAGGCTGACCGGTGGGTTAATGGGAGATCAGGGCAGCTGAACCTTGGGAACAGGGAAAGAGGAAGGAGGAGTGCTATACACAAAGAGCTAATGGCAAAACCTAAAAAGTGGGGTTTGTGAAATGCTTCTTTTTTTGTGTGTTGGAGCAGGAGCCCCTTAGCTGAACCACTGCAGTGGGTTGCTCTGACATGGCACATCCCTGCTGCCACAGTTGGTGTCACGCTGCCTCCAGCAAGGATCTGCTGGCCTTGGGCATCACGTCCTAGCTCCAGCACGGCTTTGCTGGCACATGACCTGCACAGAAATGCTCCTGCAAGCGCTGGGAGGAGGGAGAGGCAGAGCCTTAAGACTTTAAATAAACTTGACGCTAAGTCAAAACCCAAACAAAAGGAGGGTGAGGCGGAAGGAGCTCGCTAAACACCCTTGTTCACCCTTACAGATATTTTATATGTGGCAGTTAATGGCAGTGGTGAGCTAGTTAGTGAACAGCCTGGAAATACACCTTCCAAAGGGCTTGATCCATCCATCCAGGGGGAAGGGCAGCCGACCACCCCGACAGGAAAATATCCCCGCCGGTGCTCTTCTCCATTTTATTTTATTTTATTCTTTCTGTGCATGTCAGAGAAGGATGTGTTGCATAAAGAAACCACTTTCCAGAGGCATCCTTTAATTCACAGGGAGCATGCGCCACCCCACCCGCTTGGCGGGACACCTGCAATCTTTAAGGCCCAATTAGTCTTTTCAGAAGTACGACGTCGGAGGGGGAGAAACTTGACCTTCTGGGACCGGTAGGAAAAAAAACAAACCTTCCCTTTGATTGCCTTTGGTTAGAGCTGGGAGGGAGGTCGTGCCTCCCCCTGTGGCGCAGGGCAAGGGCTGTATCGCCGGAGCCGGCCCCGCTGTGTGTGTGAGGCGCTGCAGGTGCGAGCCGCGGACGAGCAGGTGTTTGTGCAGAGGTGACCTTGAGCGCGGGTTCTTGACCTGCCCTTTCCTCCTGACTCATCTCGCCTCGAGAAAGGGCTGCTGCCAGGCTGTGGAGGGCCTGTGAGCTTTCTCCGTATGTAAAAACAACATTATGTAGAGGTCTCTCTTAAGGGCTTCTCGTGCAAGATGTTTTTTGGTAACGGGAGAGATGCAGCTCAGATGCTGACGGAGCTGTTTCAAAAGGGTTCGGTTCTGCAGAGATTTTTCATCTTTGGAGAGAATTTATGCCTTTAAAGAGGTGAAAACAAGCTACTCTGTGTATGAAAAAATGGATGGCTGGTGCAGGTTTTATCTGGGGAGGAATCTGGCTCTTTTTGTGAACAGGCTAATGTAAACCAATTTGGAATAGGGGGACATGCTGGGTGAGCTGCTGGGCGAGCTGCTGAGCTCTCTTAGGCGAGGAGTCCTGGGAAACTTAAGCAAATTGCAATTTTCTATTAGTGTTAATAACCTCTTAAACACAGCGAGGAACCAACAGTTCTTCATATATAAATTTATATATTGATATGTATGTGTGTGTGTGCCCAGGCCAACATTTACAAGTGTGTATGGCACAGATTTCCTGGGCTACAGCCTTCTCACCTTAAGCCTCCTCTGTTAAGTCTACCTCCTGCTCAATTTTGAGTGCACGAGAGTTCAGGTTTGTGTTTACTCGAGGAACAGAGCAGGATATTTTCTTGGATAAGCTGGCAGCCTTGTGCTCCTGCAGCAGGTCATTCATCAGCCTCCATTTCCACCCTACCTGCCTGGTGGCCCTCGTCTTACAGATGGTAAACTGAGCAGTGGGCAGGAGGAGGGCAAGGGGACTTTACAGAGAGCCTGTGAGGGCAGAAGTGACATGCCCAATCCTCCTCCATCACAGCCATGCCATCTCCCTGAGCTTTGCTGCAGTGTGAGCTCTGCCACGTGCTCCCAACCCCAGCACAGGGGCCAGAAACAAAGGCAAGGCTGAGCAGAGAGATGCGGAGCTGCAAAGAGGCTACTGGTGAGTTACCTCAGCGTGAGCTCTTGTGTTAATTAACATCTTCATTAATGATCTGGGATAAGGAAAATACTTGCAAATTATATCAAATGGGGAGGAGCTGCAAATATGGGAATGATACAGGGAACATTACAAGATGGGAAATGTGAATAAAGGACAATAGGAGATTTCACAGGGAAAAATCTTGCGATCACTAGACTACATTTAGAGCTCAGTGAAGCCTTAAGATCATCCTGGAGTGATGGGAGTTTGCAGGAAGATCTGCAGCAGAAGGAGGGTCCAAACATGTTGGATGGTGTTGGGGGCTGAAGGGGCTGGTTGCTAAGGAAAAGGTGTGGTCATGATGTGATGAAGAGGGAAAGGAAATGGAAGGTAAATGACAGAGATTTGGATGAAGTTACTGAATGTTGAGAGGAAAACTCCCTGATGAAAGGATGGCTGAGGTTGCTGAGCTGTTCCTGGGATGAAGTAATGGAGGCTCAATTGCTCTGAACACTCCCAGGTTTGGAGCTCAAGAGGAGCCCTTTGATCGCCGGGTCTGACTAGGTGTGTGCACCCTGGGACTTCATGCATTTACACTTGCACTCAACCCAGGGACTTGAATTTGGCTGAACTGTGACCAGGGGACATTTAAAACCAGACTGTGGGGTTTACTCAGGAACAGACAGCAGTCCTGTGTTGTCAGGGAGGTGAGTTTGCTGATCCCAGGGGTCTATGCAGACCCTGCCTTTGCAAGACAACACACGGACGTGCAGGTTGAACAGAAACATTGAAACTCACATGGAACCAGCTTCTGGCACTGTGAGTTCCGTCACCCCCAAATGGAGCTGAAGAACAAGACCTGTACATCGTGGAGTGGTCAAGGTTTATACTTTGCTTGGAGGGACACCACTGCTTGGTGTTGGTGTTTTTCAGCCAAATTGTAAAACTTCCCTGGGTAATGTCTGCATCAGGTGTGGCCAGGAAAAACATTGTCCTGTGTGTGGATCTGCAGTGTGTGTACAAGTACAAATGGTATGAAGCATTGCACGGGGGGCTGATAAAAGTCCAGGCTGCATCATCACTCCTGCCAGACTTAGCTTTGAAATCCCATTGTTAAGCAAGGGGATCTCTGCCTGAATCACTTGCAGATTGTTTTACTTTCTGTCTTTGAAGAGTTGCTCTGTGGGTGATGCTGAGTTACCTTCCACAGATAACAGGAAGGAAAGAGAAGAGATTAAGGGGGACAAACACCACACAAGCCAAAATATTCTAAATAAATCTTAATTGAAGTGGATTATCAACGAGGACATGCTTTGTATTTGTGTGAGCACACACACATTGATGTTCCGGGGACAAGAAGGGGTCAGACCTGGGCTCTGAAAAAGAGTTTTCCACCGGCTCCTAATGACTTAAGACAGATCTAAGCAACACCAGCTGGAACCAGACAACTTTGGCTCCAGAATTAGTGTAGATAATTTATCACAGCAGTGCTTGAATAATAAGACTATCGCCGCTTTATTATATCAGCCAGTGTCATAACCAGATAGAAAAGTTTAATATTAACAAGGGGAGCTGCCTCCAGTAAGCGCATGTGAGAGAGCAAGCCTCTCATTTTTAAAGCCTGTGTGTACTAAAATGTCAGTGTCCTGACCTCGGGGAAAGGAGTTCGTTAAAAAAAAATACAAATACAAAGTAAATAGTCTCTCTGAAAGGTTTATTTAATCTATTTCTCTTCCTGCCCCGATTTTTCTTAATGTATTTAAAACTTAATATTTACTCTAGCAAAACAAAATCTATAAAATAGTTTTTGTAGGCTCCTAAATAAGTAGCAGCAGCTCAGCCGGAGCCAGCCAGTAAGCACGGCGAAATATGCATTGTAGAGACATTTGAAGCTGTCCCCAGTGGACAATTTGCACCGTTCAGTGTTAAAAGGCTCTATTTCAGTGCAGAAGAAAGCCCCCCAGATCCCCTGACTAGGCACGGAGAGTTCGCACACGATGTACTCCACTCAGCAGCCTCGTAGTTTCAGGGCTTAAATGGCTGGCAGGGCAAAGAGGGGATGGTTAAAACTCTCAAGCTGCTACAGTGGAAAAGCCTCACAAGATTTTATGGCAGAGGGGAAAAAATTATTTTTGAAGGATAAATGTTGTTGGCTTGACCGGGTGGATGGGCAGGGAGAGGGAGATGTGGAATAGGGGGTGCCCACCAAGTGTCAAACCTGCACTGAAATGTGAAAATGGGTGAAATTTGAGCAGCCAGGTGATGTTGCAGGCTGCATTATTTCCTCTGGTTTAAAAAAAAAAAAATTACTCTGCTTTAGTAATGTATCTGACAAGAGGTGTTTATACAGAAGGTGTTTATACCCATTTTTACCACAGTACTGGGCTCTTTCTCCTGAAATTTGGCTTAGGTTTCTTCCCCTCTGTAAGTTAGGAGGGAAGGGAACAATTCCTCTAATTTTCACTGGCAAAGCATGCCAGTGTGGGAACGTGCAATGTGTCCTGCGTCCATCTCCTCTGGGGGCCAAACACCATCACTAATGGGTGATGATGTCCCCTCTGCCACTCAGGACATCCTCTCCACCCCATAAACCCCTTTTAAGGGAAAATTGGAATGATTTTAGCTCTTCAGCCACACTCCCCATGTCCTGCCACTGTCAGGTGGTGAGGAAATCAAGAGTAGGAGCCTTCATTTTTCTGTTTTTTATTTTCCCCAAGCCATCCTGACTTGTTTATCCACATCTTCTTGTCATTTTGTGGTGGTTTCATGGGTTGAGAAGCTTGTGGTTTTGTTTGGTATGGGGTTTTAATTTAGGGTTTTGGCTTGAGATACATGTGTTTGCGTGGTTGGAGTTTTGCTTAAGGCCTGGCACAGGGTTTTGGGGTTTTGTTGATTGTTTTTTTTCTTTTTTCCAATTGAAAAATTGCAAGTATGTTTCTGACACTGAAGAAAACCTGTAGAATCCTGCTGTGCACAGAGAAATGTGCTAAATTCAAAGAAGCTCCTTGGACTGTCTCTTCTGCTGGAGTTTACCCAGGATTTCCCGTTGCCACTCAGGGAATGAACAAGGTACAGAAAATAGATAGGTTCTTTTTTTTCCCCTTTTTCACTGAAAAGATTCTGAGAGGTATCTGAGCTTTTTTTGCCAGCTGGCTAGAAAGGACCCTGCAGGGGGACAGAGGTATGAACATAGGAATAAACTCCAACTTGTATTTTGATTCTTTTAATTTTGAAATGGTGAGTTATTTCCTGCAGGCAGGAGGGTGGACACTGCCTCCAGCACCTCGTTTGCTGGAGAGAATTGAGAGCATTTGGTTTTATCAGCCGCTGGCATGGTAATGAGCCTATTTCTATTGAAATTGGCTCATTACTATTCATTTTTGCTGGCTCTCGACCAACTCATGAACCGCTTTTTGATTTTCAGGGGAGGAAAAAAAATAAAAAATGTAGGGAGCTGGTCCCATCCGCCGATAGATGTGACAATGTGAGGACACACCAAGTCAGCATCTGCACTGCGACCCTGTGGCACGGCTCAGCCCTGACCCGTGCCACCAGTGCTGTTGTAGTGCTGTCCTCTCCCTCTCCTGGGCCCTGGGGTCCCTCCTCACTGTGCCAAGCACTAGGATGGGGGTTGTGGAGATTCCAGCGAGGATTCATTCAGTTTGCACATGAGCTGACCCAATGAGAGGTTGGGTTTTGGGAGGGGATGGGTCCCCAGGAGTGTTGGAAGGCTGAGTGAGCACCTTCCTGTGTCCTAGATGGGCTGGTAGTTTCTGTTTTTGGGGTTTTTGGCAACTTGTCAAATTATGTTATACACGTGTATTTACTGACATTTAAGAGGTCTTTTTCTTATTTTGAGTAATGTGTAAGCTCTCTCCCTCACACACATACATGTCTCTGAGAAGTGTTTTAGCACCAGCAAAAATCAAAACTCGGATCTTTGAATGTCTGCCTGAAAAATATCTTTCTTCAAAAATGACTGAGCATGTATTAATTATATATTAATGCAATTTTATCCCTGCTACCAGTTTGAAAAAGCTCAGCCCGGCTCCACCACCTGTACTCACATGTGACTAAAATGCCATGACATGTTTTGGCTTATGAAAAGAAGGGATTTCTTGTGCAGATAAGGACCCACTGGGTTTGGTTGCTTCTTTTTCTAAATGCCTGGCATGGTACTGGAAGAAGCACCATTTTCAGGTGGGTTGTGTGTAGCCCCTTCTGAAATGACCCTTCATCACTGACTGCTTTATAAAATCCTACTCCTGATGTGAGGGAGAAATTTTTTGGCAGAGAAGCACCAAAGTTTAATTCTATATATGCTTAGAGTCTTCTATGCTTTTTTCTCAAGATAGTTCCCCTTCAAATTAAGGATTGAAAAATGCTAATAGCTTGCAGTTGAATAGTCTTTATTTATTACAGTTCACTATGTGCTTCTGTGGGACACAAGAAAGGAGAATGTGAATTTGAAAAATATGATTTGAAAAATAAAACTTGAATTGACTACTTTTTAAGCACCAAAAACTGGAAAAATTATAGGAAGACGATAACTTCTATAAAACAAACATTGTCCTCCGGGTAAAAAACTGGATCAAGGGCTACAAAATATTTACAACATTTGCTGACACATCTTCAAACTGGCACGATTTTGCACATCATTAAATGAAAATAAACTGTCTGGTTTTGTAGAAGAACTCACAGTTTTGTTTGGTTCATTTTTCTTCTTTCTACTGGACTGAAAGTATATCTCCTCCAGAGCAAAAAGCACCTGCAAAGTTTGGATTCAAGTTGTTGCAGACTTTTGGAATTATTAACGGTGCTGTTGCAATCACTGGTGGAGGGAAGCGACTCAAAGCACGTGCAGGAGAACTATCAAAATCCTTTAAAGGAAACAGTTTTAAGGTTTTCCTTTACATCTGTGGAGCTTTCTTTGCTGGAGGAGTTGGCACAGTCTCAAGAGTTCTATTCAAGATTCCATCCTTCTGCCCAGTTTATCAGGGTGGCTCTGAGGCACCACAGCTGGTCCAGACTCCACCAGGGGTGAGGACCTCGGTCCAGTCTTGCAGAGGCTTTAATCAGCTTTTTTTGGGTCATAACAAATTAAAACAGTCTGACCCCGCTTTTAATCGGAGTGTCTCAGGTCAAGTATATTTACTTCTGTTTGTTTATTTTCAGAACTTTAAATAATCAGCTTTATTTTTGTTGCAGTAAACTGGCCAGAAGTGATCTGTTATCATAGGGTGGAGGGAAATCACAAGAGTGACAGATGTTTGTCTGTGCTCATTACGGAGCTGGAGTTTGTTTATATTTTCACTGTAAAGATTTGACATTTGGAATTAGGAAAGAAAAAAAAAGGTTCCAAATTCAAATCATCCTTGTTTTATATTGTGCAGATCACCTGGGCAAGTCAGCAGGACTCTTTGAGGTTGGTAAAGTCCTGTGATGTTGTTTCAGGAATCCAAATCTGTTGTATGACAGCTCTAAATAGACCAGCTGACATAGTCACATGTCGTCTCTTCCTGTGGTTTCCCAGCATGGAAAAATGGAGGAAGCAATGGATGTAGCATTGGGAAACCCTGGGCTACATGGGATTCAAAGCATATCCAGATCAAGGTGACTGACTCTAGCAAAATGAGCATGCAAGATGAAAGGCAACCACGAAGCCAAGCCAGTATTGGTCCATGATTTGCAAAAGCCTGCAAATGGCATTTAGGAGGGGAGAGACAGGAAAATGGGATGTGTGTAGAGAAATTAGAACAAATTAGTGTCAAAGGTAGCTGAAGGACCCATGAATGCTGGATGTTGGCAAGGATGTGAAAAAATTATGATGTGTGGCGAGTTTTTCATGGCATCCTTTTGGTTGAGTCATTTTTGGTACTAGGTGAATTTAAGTATCCTTTTACACCATGGTGTTTTGTCTAATTCCTTAACTCTGCTTTAATTCTCAGCAACATACCTCAGTTTGTCCTGGAAACCAGCTCCTTTAAGGTTGTTCTGGGACCTCTTTGTTGAAAGGAATGTAGCAGGTTTCTCTGAATGAAAACAAGAGTGACTTAGGCTCAGTTCTGGACCAGGGGTGATTCAGGACCAAAGTACCATGGTTGGCTTTAGGGATAACACTTAAGAATCACTTTAGGTGCTCTGAGAAATCTACAGTCTGCATGGATTTTATGGACAAGGAGAAATGCTGGTTTTACAGGGGGAGAGCTTTGCCCAGGCTCATACTTGAGCTCAAAGTCTGGAATCCACTTTGCTCAGAGAAGTGAGTTTGAGGTGGTTTAATCTAGAATATGGGTTTAGGATGGAATTGTCCTTCAGTGGCAAAAAAAGCTATTCTTTCACTCTTCAGGAATAAATTCTTTCCAGTGTCTGGTGGCTCTGGGCCAGCTCAACCCAGGGAGGAGCAAAGGGAGAAGAATTATGCATGCAATCAAACTGCATAAGAATTGTTTGAAATGGTCTGAGAGGGCATGCGTAGAAATGATGGGATGAAATGGCAAGGAAAAACTTATGTTGAATATTATAACCTCCTAACAGGAAGATACGTTAGACTAAGGAGGAATATCCCAAGGGAAATGGTGGAAGCCCCATTGCTTGGATAATTTCTAATTAAACTAGACAAAGCACTTGAGAATATATTGTAAGGGAAAATCCTGTAATGGCAGCAGGCTGGACAGGGTGACCCTATAGGTCTTTTTCATTTCTAATTTCTATGATTCACTAATGATTAAGTAATTCACAGATAAACTAAACATCCGTATTGCTGGGTCTTATCCGAAACTCACCTCACCTATCAACCTTTTCAAATTTACCAATTAATAGTTAATTAGTTAATGTTTGTAAAGTGCTTTGAAGATGAAAAGTGCTAAGTGCTAAGTATTATTAGAGAAATAGGGATAGATAAACTCATTTTACTTAATTTTGAACCCACTCAAACACTCACAGAGGGCTCAAAATTCAGCTTCAGACTTGAGCATTATTGGGTTTGCCTGCCTTGTAGAGGGACTTTCAGTGAGGTTGTTATGCTGTGATTAAAATACAGTCATAATTTTGCTAATGCACTTATCACACATTTCTATATATGGCGCAGCAGTTCTAATCCTGATAAAATGTGCATGGAAAGCTATTGTCCCTGTCCTTACACAAGCTGCCATGTGCAATACAAGCACTTTGCTTTGTGAGGGAGTGCAAGCAGCATGGAGAATATGGAAGCTGTTTCATACCATGGCTTTTACCCTTCTGGTTTGTGCTGAGTTTTTGGGGGTTCATTTAACAGCATCAAATGAATGAGTAAATATTCAGGAGGGAACTTGACTGAGATTGTCAATACGATTATTCTATTTTAGGTCATCCTTATGTCTGCTCTTGCAAGTTATTACTGGTACGTGCTGTGGTCTGAGATGTGACTTCTGTCTTTTGGAAGTGGCACAGTCCCTGGTGTGACAGAGGTGGCATCTGATGTGTGCAGTGTGACAGGGATGCCTAGCGAAATGGTGAGGGTATGGCTATGAATGACCTGTGGAAGGGTGAGATTGTAGGTAGAACTGGGTTAAAGCAAACAGGGGTAATCCCAATCCTGCCTGCCTGGAGTAAAGTCATGCTGGTTTTGCCTCCCTTGCATGAAGGATAAAAGGATTAATTTTTGCTTTTATTTTTACAATGAGAATAAAATCGTAAAAATACCAGTTAATGCTCAGAAATGAAGAGCTGTACAGTAGGGATACTAATTTCAGTAAATTCTGGTCTGAACAGAGTAGCACGAAGATGATCAGGGGGATGGAGCACCTCTGTTATGAGGAAATGCTGAGAAAATTGGGATTGTTCTACCTGGGGAGGCTTTGGGTGACCTAGTCGTGGACTTCAGTTCCTGAAGGAGCCTACAAGAAACATGGAAAGAGACTATTTACAAGGGCCTGGAGTGACAGGTTAAGGGGGGATGGCTTCACCCTGAAAGAAAGTAGGTTTAGATTAATATCAGGTAGGAATTCTTCCCTGTGAGGGTGGTGAGGCCCTGGCACAGGTTGCCCAGAGAAGCTGTGGCTGCCCCATCCCTGGAAGAGTACAAGGCCAGGCTGGATGGAGCCCTGAGCAACCTGGGATAGTGGGAGGTGTCCCTGCCCACGGAGGGGTTGGAACTGGGTCCCTTCCAACCCACATCACATTGTCATTCTGTGATTAACTGGATCCATGTTACCTTTCCTCTGCCTTTTGTGAAAGGACTTCTTCAGCTGTCCCTGCCTATCTTATCCCTAGATATTTCCTAGAAAATAATTTTCTGGCTTTCAAACAAAAGCTTGTGGATCTTAAACTCCTTTGTAACAGAGCAAACAGAGCAGTTCCAGGTGGAGCACGCTGATGCCAAGGCAGACAATCTGAGAGCACAGGAATGATTTGGGGAATAAACTCATGTGGTTTGTGGTAGGTTTGCTCATTGTAGTGCAGGAAGGATAAATCTTAGATATCTAATTCTCCAATGAATAATCACAGCAAATGAGTAATTTATAGGTTAAAATGTCTTGAATCAAAGCACTCATGTAATAATTAGAAAAGCCACACATTTCTGTGTGAATTGAGGTTCCCTCAGTCTTTGGGATGTGCTAGAAATAGGGAATGACAGCAAATATTTTAATAGGGATGTCAAACAGGTGATAAAGCATGGCACTGAAGAGCAAATAGATATATGGTTTGGGCCTGGAAGAGCAATCCAGGGACCTAAAAGCTACTTGATGCAACTTCAATATTATTACAAGGCTTTGGGTTATGTTCTTGAGAAAAACAAAGATGGGGAAGTTTATGGTGAGCGGGATAAATCCTGGCTGGATTTATAAAAGGTAGACCATGCCAGAGTGAGATGACATCTCTTTCTGGTAAAATAACAGATTCCTGGGACAAAGGAAATGCAGGAGATCTAATCTGTCTGGACATCAGTGAAGTGCTTGATAAAGTGCCACATGGGAAACATCTAGTTAAGTGGGAAGAGATGGGGCTTCGAGTGAGAGTGGTGAGGAATGGCTAAAAGGGGAGACAGCAGCGGATTGTGCGAGGGGAAGCATAGGGCAGGAGAAGGGCTCATTAGCAGAGCTCGTCAAGGATCAGTCTGACTCATCTTATTTAACATTTTCATTAATGACCTTGGAGCATAAATTAGGAATGTGCTAATGAAATGTTGGAGTTGACAAAGTTTGGAGACATTGCTAGTGAACAAGGAGAACCTGAATATACGGGAAAGAAAGTGTGTGGCCTTGGGGGTTGGAATGGGAGTCATGGAATGAAATCTAATAAGAAAAAGCATCAGGACACACACGTAGGAAATAAGGATAACTTCTGTTGCAATGTGACCTCATTGGCAGCGGTAGGCACAGATGAAAGGATGGCTCTGGGTCACCAAAGAAACAGGAGAAATGTCCCTTAAGATGCTTCAGGTGAGATATTTTAACAGGGCTGGGAAGCTGAATGCCATGGCGTGGTGTGTCAGTGAGGGAATTTAAACTGGAGCAATGCAGGGAAGCACTGGTGAGTTGGAGGAGGCCGAGAAGCACTGTGTGATGAGAGGAGACAAAAGGAGATTTAGCATATCAAAATGGAGCCACAGGAGGGGTGTGATTGCTGTCAACAAATGCATTGGGATGGTTTCTGAGTGCAAGTGCAATGCTGACACAAAAGAAATTGGCTATAACCTGGTCTTGATGGAATACAGATATGAAACTGGAAAAAGATTCTTAACTAGCAGATGAAGGGGATTCTGGAAGAGCATTCCAGTAGGAGTAATGGGGGCAAGAACAGAGCGTATTCAGAGATAATGTTAGATCTGCCTGTGGAAGGAATATTATCATTTACATGATAGTTAGGAAATGGACCCGATAACCTGGGCATTCTCATCCACTCTGTCTTCCTGTCTATTCCCAGAAAATACTGGGCTGGGCATTGGGCTAAACTCTCAAAATACAGCATATGCTGTGAGCTCTTCACTCATTTGTGGAAAAACATTACAGATGAAGTGGCAAATCCCTGTAACAACTGAGAAATACATAATCTCCATGTACACTTTTGTGTGCTCCAAGTAAGAGAACAATATGGTTGACAATTAATTTAATATTTGACTGAAATGTGGAGCCCTGGTTCTGAAGTCACACTTCCTCTACCACTGACCCAAAGACAGAATGGTGCCCCTGTATTTGCACTGTAAGGAACTAAAATTATGGAGGAAGCCAGGTAACTGAGGAGAAAATTTTTATTTCAGTTTTCCATCAGCCTTATGTCCAGCCACTGCTAAATTCATCACCACCATAATCTTCACAGGGAGACCAAAGAAAGATATTATAAGGTGCATTCTGTCCTGTTGTGGAGGATCTTTCCAGGGGTTTAAGCCCTCGTTTGAGGCAGGACTGTGAGGTCTGAGCCTTGTGGACTGACAGGCTCACACCTTTCAGCCTGATCTACAAAAGCTTTGACACCTCTGGATTATACAAGCACATTAATAACATTAATAAGGGATCTGTAGCTCCTGATCATCCAGAAGGCATTTGCTGGCTGCACCCCACTTGCTTTGCACAGCTCTGTCCCCTGGGCAGCGTAATGGCAGCTGTGCCTGGGAAATCCTGAAAGCACAGGGCATCCTGCTGCCTCCTGCCTGTCCAGCTGTGAGAAGAGCCCAAACCCACAACAGTCCTAAATTCACCTCTCTTAGCAGAGCATCCCACCCTGCTATGTCCAGAGAAATGGCTGAGCTCAGTCACCATCTTCTCCCCAAACCTGCTCATTTCCTGCAGACGCTGTTCGGGGCTCTCTTTTACTTTTTCTTTTGGGAAAGGGCTTTCTTTGGCTTTGAGTTTCCCTTTATTTATTTAGGTGAGCTTTCAGTACCACGGGCAGTACAGCATCCACCTCATCACAAATAATGCCATTAAACTATTCCTAGGATTCCTGTCAAGAATGTGCTTATTACTGTGTGCGACTTGAGCTCCTAATGCAGAAGAGCAGCAGACAAGCTGCTGCTACTCCAGGTGATGAGTACCTGCACTCACAAAGTGCTTGTCAATATTTTCCATATTTTTGCCTTGCTTTTTGAATAGTTCCAGTCTTGTTTTTCACCCCTAATGGATGTTCTCTTCCCTCTGCATCCGGGTACCAGTGTGAGTGTGATGTGCTCTCATTTGGTATTGCTGGTGGAGACTAATTTTTTTTTTTTTCCTCATTCCAAGAAGGGTAAAGACAAAATGGAATATCTGAAAATGGCATAAAAGCAGAAATGGCATTTTTAAACAGCATATTAACAACATTAAAAGCTTTTGTCTGCATGACAGCAAAATGAACATATAGTGTTGTGGACTGGAACAGTTATATTGTAATGGCTTACAATACCCCCTGTGATGAGAGAATGCATCATTTTTAGAACTATTTGATTCACTTAATATACAGGCTGATGCAAACTGTATATAAAAAACATGTAAAATAGCATCAATGAATTTCAAAGTGAACAGCAGATTTTTCTTTGCAAAAACCTTGTCTTCTATGAAAGACTGGTTTTAAAAAATGAGCTGTGTTAATGACACGTGTAAGCTTGATGCATACAAAATATTTTTTCTTTTTTTTTTAATGGCCTGCAGAATAAATTTGAGCATCAACACAATGCTTCACAGGCTTAACATTTCTCAGCTGCTATGAATCATCAGTGCTAATGTATTCACAACAGACGAGGACCAACTGCTGCTATCAAAGGACTTGCTTGAATAACTGTAATAACTGGAAAATTATTTTGATAGCCTGAAACAATCTAATATATTACAGAATTTTATTAAAATAATATCAAATCAAATTAGCCTGTATCCCCATAATGAATTAAGTAACAGGTTATGCTGATATTAATCTCAGCTAGCTTGCAGGCATTGCAGCAGGAACATTTAATAAGTTGGTCCCTGTTGCTCTGAACTAGCAGAAATCCTCGAATACCCGTGCTTATTCAGAGAAAATACATCAAAAGGCTCTCTCTAAATAATGTGCCCGTTTTTGTGCCTTTGGTGAAATTATTCATAAGGCAAAAAAAAAAAATCTTTGGAAAATCTCATGAGAATTCTGATTAGCTGTTGACCTGTAGAGGAAGCTGTTTTTCATAATCCCCTAAACACTGTCTAATTCTTGCCTCAATCAGCTCTGGAAATGCTGGATTTACCTTAAAATAATGTGATAATGTTTTCTTATCATCTTTAAGTGAAACAGGCAGTAGCAAGATGGTTCCATCGTTTATTTTCTGTGTACTGTAGCCTAGCTCAGATTTAAGCCCTGATCTTTGATCCACGGGCAATTTATGGCTGTGTAGCTATGTAGCACACCCTGCACGTGTTCTGCAAGTGTGTCTGCCTGCTCCTTCCTTCATGGAAACTTTTGTTTTGGGGAGCCCCACAATTCAATCTACTTGGTCTCAATGTTTAAGCATTGCAAAACTTTGAATAAAGCCAAGGATTCCAGCGGGGACTGAGACTTCAGCAACTCATCACACTTAATGGATTTGTATTTTTAAAAGGCATGGAAGGCTCCACGGTCATTTTGACTTGTAAGTGTTAATGACAGGTTGGTGGTGCTGCATAGCCTGAAGAGGTATCCAGAGCTGGCAGAGAACAAAAAAGTGTGTGGAAGAGATGTTTTATCCTATTCATCTTTCCATTTTAAATTATAGTTACCATGGCCACTGCTTTTAGATTATTCAGGAGGTATGATTGCTACATATCTGTGCCTTCACTGTTCATCTTTGGAAGGCATGGAAATGTTAAACTACCTAAAGTAACTGAACTTTTAACTGTGCTAATTATTTATAACCACCCTCGGGATCTCAGTTTCCCACAGTGAGCTTACTAGGACCTGACAACTTTAGATATTCTGTAAGTGGCACCGATGTTATAGTCTAAACAGATTGTGTGACCTTCAGAGATTAATCAGTTAAAACATCCCTTATGAAGCTGTTTTAGATTATTCTTGACAGTAGCTGCTTTTGACAGTAGAAGGTCAGAATCAAAGTCCTTTTTAAAAACTATTCTAAGATTTATGTCTGCATCAAACACAGCAAACATGCAGAAATCGCTGAAGAGTTCTTTAGCCATTGCGTTGTTTAGTACTGCTCTGTCTTTTTAGTTGTCTTCTTTTTATTATATAAATTGAAATGCGTTCAACTAGGTTAAAATGTTTATAGTCTACACACATATTGTCAAATTCCTCTTAAATTACTCTTGATTGTTCCTTTCTTTCTTTTTTTTTTTCCCTTTGATGAGAGGGTTTCAGGGACAAATCTAGGGAATTTTCACATGGCAGTATGGGTTTTATTGCCACAAATTCTGAAGCCTTACAGACCAGAAAGGTTGTGCGTGGGTGGGGGGTTAGGAGTTGGGGGAATCTTGTGGCTTCTTCAAGCTGTTATTTTGTAAGGAGAAGCATCAAACTCAGCCCAGTGAATTAAAATGCCTTGCTCATGAAATATGTGAGTCTGTGGGGGAAGGATGCTTTGGCAGTGTCTTCATTTAGTGAAATGCATATTAAGCTCTGTGGTTGACGTCTTACTGAGAAAAACCTTTTTGCTAATTTAAAATTATTTTTGTTTGCACTAAAAATAGTTTACAATCAGTGCAAATCATGGTTAAAATTAGGACCACGCTCCCATTTGTAAATTCCCTGTCCTGAGCAGAGTGAGGCCATTTTTCAGGACTATGGTGAACCTGAAGTGTTTAAATGTGTTGGGCACATAAACACCTGTTATCTGTATTTACTGAGTTACAGGGGAAAATATACATGTGTAATCCTGTTGCAGACAGCAGAGTTCCTGCAGCTGAGCACCTTTTCCATTTGAAGGGTATAACTGTGGTATCTGGAGGGCACTGGTCATGGCAACTCAGCCCGCATCCCTCTTGTGCATTTCTTGGAAAAACCTGGCTAGACAGGAGCCACACAAGGTTAGTTCAAGGTACCTGCGATAAGATCTTTTTTTTTTTTTTTGTTTTCCTTTATGTCATGCAGTGCTTGTGAAATGTGCTGGCTTTGACAGCAGCCACAGCACACAATTCCCCTCAGCAGCCAGAAACGGGGTCCCCAGCGGGGAGCCCCAGCCCTGGACTCTCCCAGCCAGGCTGGTGCAGCTGTGCCAGCCGGGATGGGGTTCACGTGAGGTGGATGCTCCGGGCATCGCACGGCATTGTTCACACGGGTTACTGCAGGTGTTTGGTGGCAAGGACTTCACAGCATGACAGGTCTTTAATGGATTTGAACACGTGTCTGAATGCTGTGACAATGACCGCGTCGCAGAGAGTGCAGTTTTCCCAGAAATCTCTATTTGCTTACTAAGAAACTGTGGTTTTGGAGAAAGCGCTTGTTCTTGCCCTTTGATGCTGTAGCTGTGAGCACACACCAGGCTCCTCCGTGCACCTTCGGGGCTGCCTGTCTGCTATTGCTCGTTCTGCCAGATGGGGACATTTTGAGATTCACCCTTTGTCCTCTCCAGCAGCTGCCCCGAACCTCAGGCTTCGTCCCCAACCTCGTGTTTGTATTGCCCACCTCAAATCCTTCCTCTTACCGGCCCTCCTATGCTCTGCCTTGCCTTCCTGATCTTTTCTTTGCTGAGAGACAGAATCTATCCAAGCTGTGGAGAGCTGCAAGCCCAGAGAGCTGTCTCACTGAGAGAGCAGGCTGAGGTTTCTGCTACAATTCCCATGGCACAGCCAGGTGTGTGTCCAGTCCCTCTGGCACAGCCAGATGTGTGTCCAGCAAGGGCTTTCTCTGTGCCAACCCACTCACCTCTTCCAATCCAGCCTCTACCACCCTATGGAGCTATAGATACAAAAGCCCTGGGCTCTTCTTGTTGACATCCCAATAGCTGGACTTATCTCTCCTTAAAATCGGCTTCAGGGAACAGAAGTTTAAAATGCAATATGCTGGGCTGGGAAGTTGTAGGCTTTTCCCCTTGAACTCTGAGAGTGCACCTAGTGAAAAAGGAGCCACTGCTGTACTTGGATATTTCCTGCAGATTTGAACAAGGAGACAGATGGTTAAAATTCATGGCTCTGTTTTGGAGTATATTAAGAAAGGAGTGGTTTGCAAGGCTGCTGTATTTTGGGGGTGTCTGTATGTGTTCATATATATATATATATATATATATATATATTACATAAGTATATATTTTTCTTGTATACCTAGTTTTTGTTTGGTGTAAAATGATAAGTAACATTGGAACCATTTTTGACCAAATCCATGCTCACGTGATTAATGGGAGGAGCAGCAATCGTTTCATAAACAGTGCTCTGCAAAGTTCATTTTATGCCAGAGCAGCTTTTCTAGAACCGGTTTTAAAGCTAATTATCAAAGGCAGGCATCTCCTCTCCACCGCTGGTGGCCCCCCGCTGGGTTTGTTGTTGGCTTTCCTTGGGAAAGAGTCGCTCTACAGAAGATCATCCTCATGGTGTCACAGTCCAGGGAGCTGAACGCGTCCGAGCTAATCAGCTTAGAACATCAGTACCATCTTAATGTGGGATTTGGGACCTTCTAGATGCAGGGTGAGAAGCTGAACTAGTCTGCAAGCACATCACTTTATTCCTTTTGCTTTAAGCAAGAATAATTTGCCTTTTCCCTCTCATCTTTCTTCCTTGTTGTTTTGCCCCTGAAAACTGTGCGGCAAAAGCAACCTCCAGGGTGGACACTAAATCTTCTGATGCAGGCAGAGCAGTGATAACATCTGAACTGAGGGTGCTTTTCCAGGGCATGCTTGACAGATGTAGCAGGGCCTTTTAGGATTTAGTACTGGAGCATATCTATTACCCGCGCTGCAGCACAGCTTGGCAGGAGCTGTGTGGTAATCTCCCATGAATTCTGTCTGACTTATCAGAGCATCTGAGCAGGTTCCTGCAGGATGCAGAGTCACTGCACCAAGTTGGGGGGAAACAGACCATACACTTCCAACTCCTTTAACTCTTGCTGGCCCAAAGCCTTTCCTCCTCTCCGGGAAGAATTGATGCCTTTCTGCCTCTCCTCCTTGTACTTCCCCTCGCTTGCTCTTCTCTTCCCCCAGTGTATGACTTCCAGGAGCAGAATCTAATTTCTACATATCTGAGAGGGTAAGAGTAATTGCTCTAATGGCATGGCAGCCTGCCTATTTCTTTGGCAGAACGTAGTAAATATGATACATGTGGTGGAATTTAAGCTTTCGCTGGTTGCAAGTCCAGGACTCTGTTACACATAGGAGTGTGTTCTTAACAGCTTTATTCCCTCCCTTCACTGTGTGTATTTTATCTCATTCTTACTGAGCAGAGTATTTAATGTTCGGTCTCCATCTGCGATAACAATTATCTGAGCGTTTTATATTTTTATATACACACACACACGCACACGCCCATGCACACACACTCATATATATTAAAATCCACTCCACGAAGATTGATCACAAACACAAAATTGTTTAGATCACAGATTAAAGTTTAATTTTGGAGTTTTGCTTTAGGGTTAGAATTAGCTTCAGAGTGTGAGTTGCATAGGAGGCGCTGTAATTTGTTTTAAGGATAAGGCCTTCGGGCTGCTGTGCATAAAATGAGCATGATTCCTTATTCCCACGGTTGATTTTTGAATGGAAGTGCAATTAGAATTTTTTCACCCAGAAGCGCATACAGTACAGAGCAAAGATAATACCTTGAATGCTTATCAGCTTGGGGAACTTCTCCTGGAATTTTATTTATTGTTCACCTAGCACTAATTCAAAAAAGATCCATGCACACCCTAACAATACACTTGCTCTTTAATTTGGAGTCTAGTGTGTTTGTAGAGACTCTTGCAGGGGCTTTATTATTACCAAGCGAGATTTCAATGGTGAATTTTAATGTCAGACACAGAAATGTGCAACCAGTTATTTCTGATAGAATGGGAGCTATTACAAACAAAACACTGATGTAGCAATGGCCTCTGTTAATCCTCAGTTGCTGCAGATATTTTCCTGTCACACCAGGAAGCTGCACTGCCGACTGGTATTGAACAGCCACCATCTGCATATGTGAGGTATGTAGATGATATTTTTTCTGATTATCGATGCCGATCACATTCATCTTCCACTGGAAGAACTGAACAATCGATACTCTCAGAATATTCATTTAACCTGTGAGAGAGAGGTGAACTCCTGCATCCAATTTTTGGATGTCATGGTCACTAAAGAGCCAGATTCTGCCATTTCCACTGCATGATATCAAAAAGACATTGCCTCAGGTAGACACATGTTAGGCATCACCTCAGTCCCCATGAAAAGAAAGCAGGAATTGATGGCATAGATCGGGAACAAAATATTTATTTTTTCTTAGGAGATTTTTTCAGAATTTTATGTGTGCGTGGGTACCTGTGTGCATGAATATGGGAGAGAATCTAATAATGCCCTGGTAGGCTGAATTTGGGCTATTTATACCACACACCTGGCCTGTGTGGGAATCCAGATGGGCCTGGGTGTGTGTACAAAAACCCCAACACGGCACTCCTGAAGAGCTGGGCTGCATTAGGATTTTGGGTGCTTAATAATGCCCCAATAGGCTGAATTTGGGCTATTCATACCACACACCTGGCCTGTGTGGGAATCCAGATGGGCCTGGGTGTGTGTACAAAAACCCCAACACGGCACTCCTGAAGATTCCAGAGTCTGAGAAATGCCAGGGGAAAGAATGATTTAGGTGAACTGCTCCAAACCAATGTTTTTAAAGGCAAGGATTTTCCTCCCAAAACCTGCTTTTGTGGGAGTCTTTGTCTTGCAAAGACCGCTCTGTTGCCTCAAGGAGTTCCTCCATTTCAGTGGCTAACATGGAGGGCAACCCCAACCCCAGGAAGGGTTTGAGCCTTGCTTGCTAGAGGAGCAGGTGTGGGACAAACCTTGGAGGAAAATGTGTCCTTGTGTGCATTGCTCCTGGGGCTGGAGGGCTCCGTGGAGCTCCCAGCAACGCCAAAACCTTGCCCATAACCATTTCTTTCATTTGGAAAAGGATGGTTTTCCCCCTTATTGAACAATCAAAGAACTTTCTGACATTTATTTTGATGGGGGAAAAAAAAGAACAAAAAAGGAAAGAAATCTATTATTACAAGGACCAGGAAGCATAAATCCACGCTGGCTCTCAGACACCTTCCACATAAATTGTATTCAGGTAAATGGTCCCTAAAAATGCCTTGATAGTGCAGTGTACATCATAGTTGCTAGAAAAGAAATGTAAAGCTTCCCATTATGAAGGATAATACAAAGAAAGAAATGTATTTTCATTATCCTCCCATAGTTTCAAAATCTCTCAAGATTTGATTCAGGTCCTAAAGATATTATGAGGCAATATCTATGTTACCTTTGAGTCAACTACCATGTCTTGACACTTGATCAGTCTGCAAAAGCTCCTGGAAGAATCAGAAATAAACAATTTTATTCCCCAAACAGGAACTTGTGCAGCAGCGTGAGCAAGAATGCTTTTTTCTCCTCTAAATATGACTCTAGGTCGTGTAATGTATTTAATCAGAACACAACATTTCTGTACAATCCCTTTTAGAAATACAATCAAGATAAAAAAAATAAATAAAAGAAAATCCACAATAAGGACACATTTTGAAAATTCCAAGAAAGAAATTGTGTGCATTGAGAGCACCTCAGCCATGCTACGTAGGAGTGAGAAGCATATTTAAACTGAGGTGCTGAAGAGGTCTGTAACTTTATGCCCTTACATTTGCATATGCAAATTCAGGGGTATAGAGGCTGTTGTTATTTTTCCTACCAAATTCTATGTGGTCTTTCTTCTTTTGCTTACACTAGGAAAGCTCACTTTCCAGGAATGGCCTTATTGGTTGCTATACCCATGCAGGTTTATTTGGTTGGGTCCTAAATAGAGGTTTTAAGCCACAATTTTTTAACCAAAACATACCGATGGAAACTTCTGGAACAACAGTGGAGAGCTACTCACCATTTGCTTAGAAAATTTAAAGACTTTTGCTGGTTTTCCTAAAATACTGACAGCTTGGGTCCAAAGGGGAAATCTTGCATCTTGTTCTCTTTAGGGCAGATGTTCTTGTTGGGTTTTTGTTTTGATTTTTAAATGACAAGTGATTCTCTTTCATTCTGTGTTTCCTCAAGCACCCAAATAGAGTGAATGACTTCTTCCTCTGACCTAATACCTCAGGAGGAAAACATTACCTGTGGCAGGACAAAATCAATCTACTTTAACTAGAGAAAAAAAAAATTAAAATGAAAAGGTAGAAGAACGGCCAAGCGATTTAAAGCACGTTTTGATCCAGCATTGCTTTAGAGTAGCCTCTGGGCACATGAAGGAGTAAAAGGAGCCTGAGGGACCCTCTGGTCCCTTAGGAGGGGCTGCCTGGCTGAGGAGAGGCTGGATGCTCACCCCAGCCACAACATGGAGAGCTCAAGGATTGATGAGCCTTATGTTTGCCTGAGCTGCTTCAGGAGTCATTGCTCCTCAGTTTCCCACTTACTGCCACAGTTGAGGACTGAAATATGTTAAGATAATGTTAAGTAGGTGCCCTGGATTATAGCATGGAACGTGAGTTTTAAAAACCTGGGCAGGAGAAATTCTACACTGGAAAGAACCAGTGAATTGAAGTTTCTGCTATACCAATTGAGAGAATAACACCCAGCCCCACACATTCCCACCCAGCAGAGCACATCTTCCTCTCCAAACCCTCGGACTACCTGGTGAATTAAAGGAATAGCTTAATTAATGCTGCCAGTAGAGGGAACTGATGTACATGTGAGTAGATGCGGCAGCATTACTTCAGGAGAATAAAACCCAACTTTTAAAGTATAAACACAAGCATATCTTCTGCACTTCAAGGGGGTCAAAGGTACCATTGTCAGCACACAGCAGTCAGTGGCTGGGGAGCACAAAGGGAAGGCCTGGTGCTGTGTCCTTGCTCCTTACGGAAAAGTCCCACCTTCTACAGCAGGAGTAGGGTACGAAGGTGGCAGAATTCAGCAGTATGTGAACATGTACCCAGGGGGCTTTGGGAAAAGAGATTGTGGATCTTTTGGGGGCTTTAAGACTGGTAGGCACAGCTTGAAATGGGTTATTTGAGCCAAAGCAGCAGGGATTTTTTTTTGTTTGTTTCTGGTTTTTGGGTTTTTTGAGTTCATTTGCTATAGATTTATGTACTGCTCATCTTAAAACCCCAACAGGGTTAAAGTATTGAGGTGAGCTGCTAACAAACTCACTGATGTCACAGTCCTGACCATTCTTTCTGTTTCCCCCCAGTGCGGGCAGCAGAAAGTCATGAAGCAAGAGGTAATGCTGGGAGGTCAGAGAGAAATCGTCAGACAGTATTGAGAACAAAATGCAGATGCTTTCAATGGCAGTAAAAAAAAATCAGAGAAAGGCTGGTATTAAATAACCCCATGTAACAGAAATCAATGAGCAGGGCTGAATATAACTTTGGAAAGGTTCTGCTCAAAGTCATTAGTGTTGAAGTTATTACCTATGGAAGCATCTGCCAATCTAGAGGGAGTGGCAAAGCTGGGTAAATGAGCAAAAAATGGACTGCAGGAAATGTGGTGAATTCATTTACCACATTTAATTCATTAATTTTTGACTGGCAAAGAGCCTGACTTTGGCTGTAGTCATGGATAACAACCCCTTTGAAATATTTTTTTCAGAAGTTCTGATGAATGCCTTTATTTTTAGGTACCTGATATTCACTTGTGCATAGAAAGGAGCAAAGTCATTAGTGTGAAGCCCAAATCTTTTTGGGAGCAGCATGCATGCTTATTTTCAGATGGATGATCATTTCTAGTTTTGATAGCTGTGCACGCTGGTATCTCTTTGTGGGGATGTGTGAAACTGGGAGTAAGGAAGGACAAACCACTGAAGATAAAACCAAAACCATTGTCTCCTCATTCCTAAAATTAAAATCCACCTCAAATGATATACTTTTCTTCAGGTTCTGAAATACTGAGACAAACGTTTGATGCTTTCTGGTTTGTGTGGAGGTTTTATCTTTTTTTTTTTTTTTCTTTCCCTTCCCAATTCAGGTTTCCGGATAGAATTGGAACTGAGTGTGCCAAAAATACCAGGATAGAAGCTGTTCTCATGGGTGTTTCCATCTGGAATCTAATGTAGAAATGCCAGAAATCCTGTAGGAAAACCTGTTCTCATGTGGTTTCCTGCCCGGTTCAACGTTTTTGATATGTTGGGAGAGTTTGGATTAGCAGCAGATAAGCAGAGAAACTGGATCTGAATGCCAAACTTTTTTTGAAGTTTTTCCATCCCCACTGGAAGCATTATGAGGCCCATAGGCATAAGGTATAGAGTCTCTCCCCTGCTGGGAAGGGTTTAAAGCTGGCTGCATAGTAATAAACAAATGCATAAATATATTAATGAATTAGTAGGTCTTTGCTCTTTGCTTCTTTGCAAAGCTATTTTAACCACTCTGCTATTTGAGATAATCTTTTGGTTATTTGTGCAAATATTTGTATGTTCAGAAAGTTTTATGACTCTTAGCAAGAATGTGCACCTGGAAAGTTACTTTTCAAGTGATTAGTTTTCATCTCTTCCTATTTGTTATTCCTCATTTAAATTTCTTAGGGCTGGTTGCTGGTGATCTGATCAGCTCAAAGAGACCAGCACCAGGTTTCTTTGGGAAAGGTGCTGAGCCCTAGCCTAAGAGGAACAGCAGATTGAAATTTCCTTTCCAAATTCCTGGTCTAAGTACACTAGCAGGCAGCATCCAGATCCTGGAGATGTTGATCCTTTTAGAGGCAAGAGGATCTTCGGCAAACCAGTGGTCTTGTCTTGCCTCTGAGATGGGGCTCATGGAAGCACTCACATTTTCCCCCCTTACGCTTTTCCCCTTTCCACATTTTCCTGTCATGCTTTTCCCTTCACATTCTTTTCTGTCACACTTTTCCCTTCACTTTTGTTCCCACACTCTTTCCCCCTCACTCTCTTTCCAGCTTGCATCTCTTTTTCCCTCTTTTCCCCCTCACACTCTTTCCAACTTGCACTTTCTCCTTTGTGCATTTTTCCCCTCATGCTTTTTCCTGCCCACACTTTTCCCCTCACAATTTCCCGCCCGGACTTTTTCCCGTTTTCTCCCTCACTCTTTTTCCGCTCGCATTTTTCCCTTCATACTTTTTCCTGCTCACATTTTTCCCCTCATACTTTCCCTCTTGCACTTTTACCTGCTCTCACTTTTTCTCCCTCATGCTTTTTCCCACTTGCACTTTTCCCCTCACACTTTTTCCTGTTTACACTTTCCCCCTCATACTTTCATGTTTGTACTTTTTCCTGCTTGCACTTTTTCCCGCTCTGAATTTTTCTCCCTCACACTTTTTCCCGCTCGCACTTTTCCCATCATACTTCCCTGCTTGCACTTTTTCTCCCTCTCACCTTTTCTTCCTCACACTTTTTTCCCCGCTCACACTTTTTCTCACTCTTACTTTCCCGCTTGCACTTTTTCCCCCTCTCACCTTTTCTTCCTCACGCTTTTTCCCGCACTTTTTGCCCTCATACTTTTCCCCTTGCAGTTTTTCCTCATCACGCTTATCCCCTCATATTTCTCCCCTCTCACTTTTTCTCCTCACGCTTTCCCCCACTCACACTTTACCCCTCACATTTTCTACCTCTTGTTCTTTTCATCCCCATGCTTTTTCCTGTCATGCTTTTCCTGCTCATACTTTTCCCTTACAAATTTTTCCCCTCACACTTTTCCCCTGCTTGCATTTTTTCACCTCCTCACATTTTTTTCCGCTTGTGCTTTCCCTCTCATGCTTTCTACCCCTTGCACTGTTTGCCCTCACACTTTCCCCCATGCACTTTTCCCCCTCCTCTCGTTTCCCCCATCTGCCTTTCCCCTCATGTTTTTTTCCCCTCACACCTTTCTCCTCACGTTTTTCCCCTCAGGCATTTCCCCTCACGTTTTTTCCCCTCAAGCCTTTCCCTTCACTCCTCACTGCCAGCTGCCATTTTTCCTGCTCCCCTGCAGTGCTCCCAGCTTGATGAGTGGTCTGGCTGTGCCCAGCAGTGCAGCCCTTGGAATTGGAAGGAGCCAGTCATGCCCAGAACAGGACAATTCCAGCTTCTCCTCACAGCATGGCTGACACCTGGACACCCACATCTGATATGATCAGAGGTAACTTTGTGGATGGCAGATTGTCCATCCCAGTTATCCAACGAGCCATGCGGGAAAAGAGCGGATCCTGGGAGAAGTGACCCTCAGGGCTGGCGCCATGGCCCCCCACCCCAAAGTGCAGCAAAGCTCTGGTGGTGAAATGAGAGGGCTCCTCCGAGCAGCCCTGGCTACAGATGATGTGCTGAGGAGTGAAACATTCCACACCAAAGCAGCAACACCTGATCATTTCAGCTCCAACAGCGTTTCCCAAGTAAGAGGTGACTTTGGCTGGATGTAGGGACCTTGGAGAGGTGCTGGTTTGCCACAGAGACCCAGGTGCGCATGACCTGTGGGAGGAAATGGAGGAGCCCTTTTTTATTTCTTATGTTCTTTTATTTTACCTTGTGAATCAGGTTTAGCTTCTTTTGTTGCCAGGGTGTGGAATCCTGCAGATTTCCCACTTCTGGCACCTTCAGAAACTGAATTTCTGCTGGACAGACCCCTGTCAGACTCAGTCCAGTGTACAGAGCCCCTTTTACCTGGGCAGCTGTAGGTGGATGCATTCTGGGGGGGCTTTTCTTCTGCTTAATTCCGATTTCCAGATTAGAAATCTCCCCCTTGCCTCACACAAGGCATCCATGCACACCTGAGCACAGGTATTGTATTTGCACAGCACTTACCTGCCAGAAAGCTGCTTATTTTTGCAGCTCCCTCTCCCCCTGCACTGCTGCCTTCCCTGCCAGGGACACGCATTAGCTCCCTGTATCAGCTGTCGGGAGTGATCTGCGCAGAATGAACATCTGTATTAAGTTTGCAGAGCTAGTCAAAATGTTTACCAGGACTATTTAATAGGGAGATCAATAGCAAGTGCCTCTCTGTTTGTTTTAACAAAACAAAATTGGTTGCAGAGCAAAACCTTTTTAGAACAACAACAACAACAACAGCAACAACAACAAAACCCCAACCTGGCATTACTCCAGCTCCAGTGTAACAGCACGGGAGAAAAGGGCATTCCTGAGCACTTGCTCAGATTTATTTTCATTATGCAGTTATTAGGGTAAGGGAGCGTTAGGTGGCTGTTGTCACTGGGAGACCCTCTCCCTATAAAGCTCGTGTGCTCAGCAGTTCGTTTGGAGCTGCACTGATTTATGGCTGTCAGCTCCTGCCTGACAGTGTCCTGACAAGTTCTGCTGGTAGAAACTTGTTCAAGCTTGAAGTGACACTTCTGTGCTGCTGGTTTTCCTTCCCCAGAGAGGAAACTGCTCCCGACCATCCCGATTTCGGTGTCACGCTGAATTCCCTCTAAGTGTGTTTCCTTGCCTGGGGTCTGACTTGCTACTGGAAGCCAATACATTAAATCACTTCCCCAAATTACCATATTGGCTCCTCACTTGGGGGCTGTTTACAGTAGGTTTCAGACCACTGGTTGGCCCACGTAATGCCTGATTTGGAAACTGGTAGCATCTCCAGTTGGTAGCTGACAAATTCTGTCAGTTTGAGTCTGGCACAAGATATCAAGGGAACGTGGGGAAAAGGGGAAAAAGGATTCTTTTCCGTTTTCCGGAAGATAGCTGCAAAAGACTGTTTTGTTACATGCATGCAAAATTGTATTAGCTGTTTCCTTTGAAAAAAAATTTGGATTGGGAAATTATGGCTTGTTGTAATTAAGAGAGATAACCCTGCCCTGCCCAATTCTATACTCCTGATTCTTGCTAAAATATATCCACATGCTTGAATTTAAGCACTGGTGTTTAAACACGCCCCTTTAATAATTAGAAGACTGGATTTATACCCTAACTTTCCAGACAGCTGGTAGATTTTTTTTCCCGTCATCTTCACCTCCTAAAATGTTGTGATGTAGCAAATTAGCCATTTCTCACCATTTATTCTGACGAACAGAAATAAGTGAAATCTGTCTCTGAACATTAGTGCTGCAGGCATGTGAAATACATGGTAGGCTATATGGCAGCAACCAAATAAATATGTTTTGCAGCTTTTAGGTGAGAAGGTGGTAAGGAAAATAGAGAAGGAGGAGCTAAATATTCTGGCAAATATTATGTGTGAATCATGGGGAAGGCTCCAGAAAAAAAAAGTTAGGAGATATGAATCATCACCCATGGAAAAGAGAGAGAAACATGTCAGAAGCCTTTGAGTGCATTTATCCAATTTTGAGTACTTTGTATCTTTTAAAATGCAAACCAATCACGGTATTTGAGTTTTTCCACGCTATAAAATGCACCACAATCCCTTCAGTAAATAGTTTCAACTATAAATTAACTCTCCACCCAAGTTGTGCTTTCTCTGGCTTCAGCTTCCAGCATTGGGTCTTCTGACAACTTTGTCTCTCAGAAGGAAGTGTCCCATTGTATTTATTTTTTGTGACCTGTGCCACCATAAACTGTGATCGAGGCCCTCTGTCACCTTTCCTTTGATAAGCTGAAGGGACAGAGGGCTGTGAGTTGTTCATGATAAGGCATGTTTTCTAGTGCTTTCCCCATTCTTCTTCCTCTTTGAATCCTTCACAATTAACCAATTTCCTGCTTGAACTTTTGCCTCCGGGGCTGTCTCTGTATTCCTGTAGCAGTTGCACCTTTGCCAAAGGCGCAGGCAGGATAACGTCTCTATTCTTCCTTGAAACTCCTCTCCTTTCCGTGTGCCTGACTCTGCACTGGGCTTTGTGGCTGTGAATGGGGATTTTGCGATCAGCTGATATAAACACAATTTTGGTGTGGTTTGGGGTAGAGGTGGTGGGGTCCCCCCTTGGTTGCTGGCTGGATCAAAGTGTTTTGTCAGGGTGGATATTGTTCAGTTTACAGTTTGCCAAGTGATTCAGAGTGCTTTGTGTGCTCTTTGATTGAGCTCTCCTGCAGTCTCCCTGTCACCTGCAGACTTTATTAATAATGATTTTATTCCAGGGTTTTTTCAATCATTGATTTAATATGTTAAATAGCATGAGACTGAGGACTGGTGCTGCTGGCCCAGTTAAAACTATTCCTATTCAATTTTCAGACTTCTGTCCACAGCTACATTTTTCAATCTAAGGTGCCAGTTTTAATCCATTTTAATTTGTGCCTTGTTTAGATTATATCATTCTACCTACTGAGTCAAAACAGTGTGGAGAATCTGATCGCATGCTTTGCAAAAATCTAAGTGCAGCGTACCAACATTATCACCCTTATCAAGCTGATCTGGCCTCTAAGTAAAAAAAAAAAATCCTAATTAATATCTATTTCCTGTAAACCCACACTACTGGAAGGTATTTGTATTTGCTCCTTTTGCATTATAATATATAATTTTTGGATTAACTGCCCGTTACCTTACCCAAGATGAGAATGACAGTCCTCACAGTACCTGGAGGACCCCGTCTGTTTGTTTTAAATTTTGGAGAAATGTTATTTTGCTTTGGGCTTCTGGAGTATTGTAAATCCCATCGTGTCCCTGTGGGGTGGAGAGCTTCCATGCCCGTTCTTTGCGCATTTTCCAACTGACTGACTTCAAAATCTCTCCCTTTTCTAGCTGCTGTTTTAAAGTCCTTTCACTCATTGCTGAGATTGAATGTGATTCATTGTTTTGAGACAATATGCATATAAAATCTATTTCCCAAATATGGAAGACAGGTATTCATTGGATTCTTATATGTTTTCCTTATTATTATTACATTTTGTCTATTTTTCTCCAGTAACAGCTGACAACATTTTTGTTCTCAATAAGCTTTTAAAAGTCCCAGATATCCTTTCCTCGTTGATTTCCTTTTTTCCCCTCCTTTCTGGCTCCCTTTGTCAAATTCCTAGAGTTATTAGCTTTTGGTTTATAATTGTTATTATCAGTATTCCTTTATATCATTAGTGCTTTGTGTTGAAACAAATGTGTTTTCATTCTATGTCTACTTTTAAACTGAGAGAATTTTTTAAATACTGTCAGTTTGTCTCTTGGTTGTGAAATTGTGGCCTTTGAAATCTACAAATGTATTCTTAACACTTTTCTGATTACCATGAAAAGGCCCCTCTGTAGCTGATATTGCTCATAATTATTTCAGTATTGTGAGAACGATTTTTACCCAACGGCAGATATGTGAATGTACACGCTGGAGTGCCCATAAACACACACATCGCTCTGGAGTCGAGTCTAGATGTTGACAACAAATATGATCGAGTCATGATCGCTGTCATTGGAGTAACCATTAATTTTTAACATCTGGGATCAGTTCCTCTGGATCTGTCATTAGGCAGTCTACCCCAAGCTGGGTTGAGTTAAGAAATTGGCTGCCTGTAATTTTTGAAATTCTGAGGACTTTTTAGTGCTGGTAGCCTGAGAACACCAGCATATGCCATTCAGATTGAAGTCCCATATGTTAACACAGCTTTTTTTACCAACACATGATAAATAAGTCTTTAAAGAAGCTGGTCATCGTGTTTTTTACACTGTTTTGGTGGGGTGTAGCAGGCACCAAGTAGCTCACTCCTTCCAGTGTGTTTGTAAGAACACAGATCCACCAGCTATTTTCAGCTGAAATCTTTTCCACAGTGAAATCTTTATTTGCACAGACTTGCAGAGGTGATGAGGTTTTGAGATGGTGCATTGCACCCTTTCTTTTTTGCACACCTGAGCCCACTGAGTCGGCTTATGCACGTCCTGACCATGTGAGTTTTCCTAGTACCATTAACCAAGTAATATTTGTGCTCATAAATCAGCCATTCTAATTCCTCTCATTTGTTGTCTGACTTCTAGCAGAAGTGTAAAAGCAATTAAATAATTTCATCCCTTTGTGTAAGTGGATGCTTTTGTAATTTTGTTCTCAACAACATGGTTTTGAACTACAACCAAAAGCCTCACACCTTTTGCCCAGGCAGTGGTTACGTATGCAAAATTTTTTGGCTTTTTCTGTTCATAGGGCAGGAGGAACCTTATAAGATCAGATGTCTGCACCAACTTCTGCTCAATTTGGCCAACTGTCTTTGCAGAGAGATCCCCTACAACTTCCATGTCAGGGATGCACTCACTCTATCCCTACAATCTTGTCTTGGTCATTCATATAAACTTCTAAATCTGTAGTTAGTATTTCCCCAATTTTCTGCCTTTTCTAGTTCCTGTGGGGCCATTTTCATGCTTTTCCACAGGGAGTAGCTATGTTTCTTATGGAGGATTGTTCAAAACCACTGTACTTTGTTCTTTGTTACATCTGTGATTGCATTCCAAACCACAGTTTTGTTTCTTTTACCTTCATTGCCGCTTGCACATTGCTCCAAAGCAATCTTTTCAGGTGGGAAAACAGAGCCCATCCACTTCAGCTCAGAGCCTCACTCACGCTGGCAGCCAGCCCTGTGTAGCCTCTGAAAATGGAAGTTCTCAGATGCCTTCTACAGCCTTGCTCTGAATTTACTTCGTTGCTTCTCTTTGCCTGCTCCAGACTTTGCCTGGCAACTGATGGATAGATTAAGAGGAGCTGCTTAGTGGCAGCCTCCCCCACCAAAACGAGGGATAAATCAAGCCAGGCAGATTACAATGACCCAAGGATTTGGGATAGGAGTCCCTCACTTGAAAAAAAAAATCCCAAAAAATAAGTAGGCATCTCTTACCCAGCACGCTTGAAGGTCCCAAAATCGCTGTTTTAGGGCCAAACTGAATAATCAGCAGGATCAGGCAGATGGCTTACCAAGATTTTTAACCTGGAGCCTGTGCTGCCTCCTCTGAAACACCCCTGAGGCAGCAGGAGACACGGAGCTTGCCGTGTCCAGCTGAAGGGGCTCTTTCCAAGTTATTCACGGCAGCAATGCTGAGGAAAAAGGAATGATTTTGCATCTGTCCCTTTGAAATACCATTCTCCCACAGTTAGCCTGGCAGATGACTTCCCAAGAGCTCTCTTCAAGTGGTAAATCGAGCTGTCGCCAGCTTCAGCAGCCTAAAGAGGGATGGGACCGGTGACAAGTACATCACAAAGGGCCAAGTTAACTCCAGTTGTGCTTTGTTTAATGGGATGGTAAAAGCAGCGGCTGTTTGGGGGGTCCCCACCTCTAAGACGAGACCCTGGTGAGGGACCGCGGTGCCCCCCAGCCCCTCGGTGATGCGCTCGGGGCTGCACCTTTCTGAGGCTGAGCTCTGCCTTCTCCGCCGGCTTTCCTGTAAACTGTGAAGTGATGTGGATCAGGCACATGCCAGGGAGGTTTTTCCCGGCTCCTGGCTCCGGCTTGCTCAGGATGAGCCTGCCAGACCCGCGGGAGCAGCCGAGGCTGGGCTTTCCATCGAGGCGCGGCGCACGGGCTCCCTGAAATGCCGGCAGCGGTAAGGGCACATTAAAAATAGAGGAAGGCAACTGCTTGGCGTCATCCTATTCCCTAATAGGATTCCTTTCCACACTGCCTGCCTTTCCAGTAGGCACTTGGCAGGGTGATGTGAGAGCTGCTGCCCTTCAGCCGGATGGATGGGATACCCACTGGCCTCCCTAAGGCATGGCCAGTCTCCAGGTGTCCTACGCCTTTATCCCCCCTACATATTCACTTCTCTCTTCCCCCTCCCTCCTTTTCATCCTTTCCCCCCCTCTTTCTTTTTGTGTCCCTACCTATATATGTTTTTAATCTTTGCCTGCATCAGTGATGCCTGCAGGCAAAGCCTCCAGGGTTAGGCACAGCGGGAAGAGGTGTGACCAGCAATCCCTTTGCTAAGGGCGTTCCTCCTGCAGCCAGAGACACAGCAGCCACTGGATGAGGAAGTCCCGGGGGGCAAACCCGGTTTTAATCTCAGGGCGCTGCTCACAGATGCTGTGAAGCCAGGTGCACTCCTCTCCTCCTCTCCAGGGCACACTGCTTTCCCTTTCGAGGTGATGACTGTGTTTGGACCCGTGCTGCGGGAAATATATCTCGGTATAAAAATACCCATCCCTCTGAAAAGGCAGAGGATCATATTTCTTTTAAACCATACCTCAATCAACTTGTGAAAACCTGAAATATATCTGGACAAATCAGATTTATATGAAACAAGGAAAAATATAGCAATTTTGGGGATATTAAATTGAAGGTTCAATGTAGTTGTTCTTGGGCTAACTGGTGCTTGGGAAAATGGGGTTTAGATCGTTTTCAGAGATTCCCCTTTCTTTGCTGACAGCCAGAGAAAAGGGGCAAGAGGCTATTGCTTGTGTTTGTTCCTAAAGCAAATCACGGTTGATAGGTCCAGCTTTAGACCGACCGGCCTTGACAAGTTTCTCTGCAATTCTTTCTTGTGTGCAGTTTTTAGAAATCTTTGAACAGTGAGAAGCACAAAAGGTAGAAAGTTAACAAGACTCCACGGGGCTGTGAGATGGTACCTGACAAGGGAGGAGAGGTGCTCCTGTGACTAAAATAGGCGACACAGAAGGTGGTTTTGTGCTTGTCTGAGAAATTGGGAATCTTGTTACAGGCTAGGAAGGTCTGGTCGGCTCAGACATACAGTGTTCATAACAAAAGCTTTGGTTTCATTAGCTGCATGTTTTCAGGAGGTTTCTTATAATTTTCAAATGTGTAATTTTTAAGTGAGTTTATTCTGAGAAGTCAGTACTACAATTCAGGTATTTTGCTGGGGAGCTGGGAGTTGATTTTGGCTGTATTTGTGGTTATGAAACAATTGCTGGGGGGCAGGGGAGGGGGGAGAAGAAAAGCCCTTGCTTTGGCACACTGAATAAAAGATGTCCTTTTCCACTTTCTATCTCCCTTGAAAGAACTTCAGGTTTCTCCTTTCACTCTCCAAACCTGTGCAGGTAATTAACATCAATGATTTGTCCTTAAGAAGCAGCTTTGGCCTTGCATTTCAGGGAGAAATGTGGTTATTTCAGACTTAGCAAGTGTGCTTTAGGTTTTGATCCTCAGCTTTGGTTTTCTTGTTATTCATATTGATTGTTCCAATTTGTATGCTGTTTTGCTCTGTGAGCTGTTGATCTGTTTTGTTTCTAGTCTGTTTTTCAGTTGACACAGGTTTCTAATTTTCTGTTTTCTTCTTAGACTTTCAGGTTTTAATTCAACGCATGTTTTCCAGGATATTTCTCTCTCTGTGGCAAAGCTGTTATATCATTGTGTTGCTTGCCTCTTCCTTCCTAGAGACAATGCTAACAGATATCATGGGAGGGATATCACCCTCCTCCCCCTAAATTTTATATAGAGCGCTGCACTTAAGTCAGAAGCCGTATTCCCTTGCCTGTGGATTTTCCTTTGCTGGAAGGGCCAATTCGTAAAGCAGATGGGAACTGTCAGCTTTGTGTTTCTTGGGAATATGTTCCAAGAGATATCCTTTACCATGGTTTCTTTCGCAAGGCTCTGATGCAGTAAAAAGCATTGGGATATTAAAATTCAGTTAATGGAAAACCATTGACAGTCAGCCTGGAAAGAGTGGAAAAACCTTTGACAATCCTGGTGGCTAATAATTCCTTGGTGAGAAGCCAGTGCAAGGGGGCTTCCCTGCTCTCCTCTGCAGCCCTGGCATCATTCCTGGGTACCTCCAGAGGAGAAAGTTTACTTGCTGGGAATACTGCATGTGGTGGGGAAGCAAAGAAGTGTGGAAGACAACACATGCAGCTCTGAGGGAGAAAGAGCTTGAAAGAAGAGGAAAATGTCCCTGGAGCATGGGGCCCTTGGCTGATGCTCTGATGTTCCCATTCCTCCCTGTTCTTCTCAGCTGTTTTCAAACTCTCCAAATGCCCCAGAGGGAGCAAAGCAAATGGTATTACCTCTGCCAGTGTACAGTTCAGAACCTGGTTAAACCAGTGTTTGATCAAAAAAAAGGCCTGGTCCTTTCAGGGCCTGTTATCCTGCATTTTGGCAGAAAGGGAGACAGCTATTGAGCTTGCCTCCTCCATCAGTATTTGTGCTCTCTGGCCATGAATTTAAGAAAGATGTGCCAGGATTGACATTATCCTGCTGGAACCAAGGGGTTTGGGGAATACTTTAAAAGCTGGTGAGAACATGGAAGCTGCAGTTCTCCAGCGAATGCCTGTTGGCCAGAGGCACCGCGTGCGCGTGCGTGGATGGGCTCTCTTCTTTTTAAAAACCTTTGGAGTGAGTTTTTTGGATACTTCAGACGTCCCTTTTTCTCACCCTCAGATTGTTCGCCGCCTCCCCAGCAGAGTGACATATTGTTTGCAGTGGAATTTGACAGGCTCAGATGGCAGTAGCTGCTGCAAGATTTTTTAGTTCTTGTTGGTGCTACGACAGGTCTCAACAAATTCCCTCGCCCACTCGCCCGTGGTGCATAAGAAACTTTCTCTAGTGTGAGGGGAGCTTGCCCATCAGTTTTGTCAAAATCTCAGCTTTCCTTTAAGCATGATGCAGAAATTCTGGCTTTCTGAATGTGACACAGATCTGCTCTACGACAGTGATGTTTGCAGATTCAGGAAGGCAGACAGACAAAGGCGAGTGAAATGTGAGCTCCCAAATAACCCTGCCTTGGCTTTGTGATGGAAGTGAACTGCCTGGGGTATGCGGTAGGAAGAGGCTGTGGGTTTCTGCCAAGGAGATGTGGCCCCGTTCTTTGTGTTGTGTTCAGTGCCCCTGTGTAAGTCCATCCCCTCTCTTTCTGTGTCTTTGTCATGTATTCAGGTGACAGACCTGCAAACCCACCCATCCTACCCCAAATACCAGGAGGACACATGGGTACCTGCAACAGAAACCTGTGAGCTGGTCACCCACTTGTGTGTGTGATGGTAAAACCTAGAGGTTTTACCTCTAGGCATCTTCTTTAGGATGAGCAGTAATTTGCCCTGAAAGACCCTGTTTTTGTCTGCTGTGTCTGCAGAGGATCCCCCACTGCCTGGCTCATGGGGCCGGGGGGCGTTCTCCTGTGCAGCCTCTGTGTAAGAGCAGCACTCCGGGCTTGGCATCCCTTTGGAGTGGCGCTTCTCGGGGTGACGGTGGCAGGCATGGGTCTTTTTCTGAGAAGAGATGCTTACTCTAAGGCTGAGGACATTTCCATGTCCCTTGTATTCCTGCAGGAGTGAGGGCTTTGGAAAACTAGATGTTTTCCCAAGCCACGAGCCCCTTTTCTCCCACGAGCCATGGACTTTCGGAGTGCGGCATTCCCACCGAGCCGTAAGTGTTTCATGTTTGATTTAGGCTCGGCCTCACAAGGTTATTTTCAAGCAGTGGTCCTGGGGCTGTCCCACTCTCAGGCTCTTTTCCTTGGCATAAACAGCATTAGCCCGAGGGTGGCCCTCATCTGTGCCAGATGCCCACAGCCACGGCAGCAGGAAATCAATGGGGCGTGGGGATATTCCCCGCCACTGCTCACTGCCGTTAATAGCTGTGGTGGTGTAGGAGTCCCTGTGGCATTTCCACATTACCTGGAGATTTCCCAAGGCAGGAGAAATCCTAAGGATAATTAAGCCTGTTTTATTTAGGGCTGAGCTGAGCCATCAAAGTGGCATAAAGCAGCCTAAATGGACCAGAGGATCTGGCACCTTATGCGAAAACTAATCATTTTCTGAGGTGGTCTGATAATTTCCAAGGAGGATATAAAATAATTCACACCCACATGTAGCTTTTAATGAGTAGAAAGGCCTCTCTGCTGTATGTTCTGGAATTGTACTCTTTTTTTTTTTTTTTTGAAAAAAATAAAAAAAATCAACCCAATGATGTTTGCATGCAACAAAGCCAGAGGGAGGCTGTGGCAGGAGCAGGAGCTTGGGGCAGTGTCTTTGTTGCTGTTTTCATCAGGGTTAAGGGCTCAGTGACCATTTGGAAACCTTTTATGGGCAAACTGGCTAGCAGCCAGTACTGCAAATTTGCACTCCTGACTTTTTGATTAGTCAGTAGTCCATCAACAGCAGTAGAAACCTGAGAAACATTTGCAGCTAACCACGTGAAAAGCAGGTGTAATAAATCAGGTTGTTCAGGTTTAGTCCCAACTGGGAAATGTGTGGATGGAGGTAGAAATCTTTCCCTACTCCTCTGGTGGTGCAGCAGAATACCTGCTGCCTTGCCCCCGTCCCTCTCTTCCCAGCAAGACTTCAGCCTATAAAAGTGATTGCATTCCCATTGGGAAATCACAGATTTCCAACCATTTCTTTTAAGATCTGCAGTGAAATTGTGTGAATGACGATTCATCCATCTCATTGTAGGATCAGGACCACAGCGAGGACTTTTTAAGTTTAAGGAGTGAGCCCTTAATTGCTCTGACTGTGCTAAGTGGAAGGAGCTCTCTCTGCGCCCGTGCCCCGATGGCAGCAGAGGCATCTTTTCCATTTATTTGCCTCTGTCCCACGGGAACCTGGAGTGTGTGCCTGGGTGTGTGGGGAGGGGAGGACCTGAGCTCTGCTCCCTGACTCCTGCCATGTCTGTGCCCAGGCTTTTCCCGGGAGCAAATCAGCAGAGCTGGTGACAGCAGAAGCCATGAAAAGACCGTGGCAGATGTGAGCCTGCTCTCTAATACTTTATGAATACTGAATCTGCTTTTTTCTTCAGGGGGAGGGTGACTCTTTGTGTTGTTGCTCATTATTTATCATATGTGGGGTATACACAATACTGGAATGGGGTGTTGTTAATAAAAGTTGCAAAGTTGCATCCTGGAGATGTATTTTGGCAGGGGAGATACAAGAGAGGACAAGAAAGCAGGAGGGAAATGTTGGTGCCATGAAGACAGATCCATGTTGCAGACCATGGAAGAGCTTCAGGAGCATGTTTTAATGACATTTTATTTTATTTTTTTTTCCTTCTGGGTGGACTACTGAACCAAAATGGTCTGGTAATTGTGGGCTAGAATTTTATATCACCTGCACAAGAATTCTCTCTGTCTCAAGTTATGAAATTTTAGGATTAAACAAAACCTCCCCGAGTCCCTCAAGATGAATATATGAGTTGTAATCTCAGGAAAAGTTTAGGGGATGTGTCTTCCAATCTCAGGAAATGGCAATTTACAGTCTTGGGAGAAGAAGGGTGGACGGGACAGGTTTCTCAGAGGGGGCACATCACACTGACTCCCCATCAAGTGACACCCAGCCTGAAAAGCCACAGCCATACAGCCCTAAACTAACATAGTACTGCCATTGCCTTGGCTGCAGTCAAACAGAGACCTTCCGGCTCTAGCCCAGCAGTCCAATTGCTTTCCCAGGTAGTAAAATAACAAAAGAAACAGAAACTACTGAAATAAGCAGAAGAAAGTGGAGCTCTTCAACACTCCCAGCATCAAGGAGGCAGTAAGAGCAGACACATCCAGGGATGGTTTGCACGCTCAGTGCTATGAGTTGTCCGTGGTGGATATTTGACAAAACCCCCTTTTTGTAGCAGTTTTAAGAAAAAATTAGTAATAACTAAGCAAACCGCTGAAACCAACTGAGCTGAACAAGGGACTAACAACAAAACAAAAAGCCCAGTGTGTGTCTGTTGCCTGGGGCAAGCTACAGCTGATGGATAAAGTGACAGACGAATCCTTCCCTCATTTCCATTTTAATCTCTGTCTACTAATTGTCATCAATATCATCAGGGTCACTAGACCACTAGTGCGAGTCTACAGCCTTCCACAGGAACCGCAGCTTTAAGCCTGCCTGGCCCCCAGGGCTTTGCCCCTTTGCTAACCTGGGCTGTACCAGGGATGCCTTGGAGGGGGAGGAAAGGCCCTTGGAGGTGAGGTGGGGTGGGTGATGTATCCCAGTGTCACGCAGAAGAGGCTACTCATAGTGTCCAGCATTAAAATACAGGACAATTGCAGCCCTCTTTGAAATGAAAATTACTTATACTCCCTTTATGCCCAGGCCAGCATTTGAAAAAAGGGCAGCTGGGAATCCAGCTCCCATTGGAAGAAAGGGCTCATTCCGACTCTTAAATCAATGACTGTGTGATGAAAGCACGCTTTGGATCAGACCCAAGGAGGACAGAGTCAAAGCTTTTTGTCGGTTCTCTGCCTGGTGCTTTCTCTTCCCGTCCTTACTCCGGTGTGTGTGACACATGTGACGTGCCACACGACTGCTCAAGGGGGTCTCTGCTGGTGACCAATCAGGCAGTCCCTTGGAATTTTGTTCCCTCACCCCCCTGCCCAGGAAAGGCACCGCACAGCGTTGTAAAGGTAATGTTTAACCCAGGGGCTCCAAGCCAAATCCTGGCCTCTGCGCACAGCTTGAGCACAAATTGTGCCCATGGCAACTACACAGCAACTTGCGAGGTTGGAAACCTCCCATCCCCACTTGGAGGCAGCCATGTGGTCCTCTGCCTCTGCTGCTAAAAAGTAATAGATTTTTGGCATTTACTCTGTACCTTCATCCTGCACCCAGTCCTCCCTGCTTTATAGGCATAGTGTGTTCAGGTGATTCGGACAAGGCTCTGGGTTGGACCTATTGGAATTGCTCCTTCATTACAATTTTCAACCTTTTGGTTTTCTTGACCCTGTGGATTCTTCTTCTTCTCTTACTCACTCTTTCCACTTTCTTTACTCCTTCCTGCTCCTCTGTGTCTCAACACCCCTATGGTGGTACCATCTTAATCTCTTCTTCAAATCTCCCTCATTTCTCCTAAGTTATGCTTTTCCTTAGACTTCCCAAATACATTCTCTGCAGTCATTCCTTGGCAGATCAGCTTCTTATTCCTTCTCCCACCTGGTAACCATTTCTTGAACAGGGGATGTGAGGATAAAAAATGGACTTTTCTTAGTTCTGCTGTTGATTTGGGATCAAAGGAGTTCACAGTAGCTGCAGTCAGCTCCTCTGTTCATGCGGCTCTGTAGCTGGTGACAAGGACTCTGCAGGCTGTGAAGCACGTCCATCCTTTCACTGGAGAGGGTGACCCCGTTTTAGGATGCAGTGTGGTTTTGAGGTTCCACACTTGCAAGGTGGTGCCTCTGTTGCCTGAGGCGAGGCGGTGCTGATCCTGGAGAGCGTCACCTTGGCCTCAAGGTGGTCCTCTTTGGCTTGCTACTCCATTGCTTGTGCTTGTCGAGTTACCCAGTGAATTAGGAAGGTACTGCTGCAATATTAGAACGTCTCTGTGCGTGTGTCCCCGTGGCTGTGTGAGATTTTACCGCTGCAGTGTGCTGCAAATCTGTGAGGAATGTCTGATGCCACCTTGTTGTTTGTGTCCTCCTGAGCGATTCGCCGCCAGCTCTGTGACCGGGATAGGGAGAGGCAGAGGCAACAAAAAAATTATTCTGTGAAGCCATCTGCTGCAAATCTTCCCGGAGGAAGATCTGGAATCCCCCTGCTCCCACGAGGAAAATCTTCAGAGGCCCCTGCCCTGCAAGCCGCGGTCCCCGCGGCTGCAACTCCAGATCTTTGGCGCTTATTGGTAACATATTTGCAAAGCTGCCCTGCTGTGATCACTGATCTCTGCCAGCTTAAATTTGGGAAAATGCTTTACACAGCCTTTCCTCTCCCCTCCCCTCCTTCAACCCCTGCAGGTCTATATGCAAGGCAAGAAAGATTTAGTGTTTGAGCATAAGCACTGGTCAGCCAATCTGCAGCGTATCTTCTGGAAAACCCAAAACAGGTGCTCTTGGGCCATCAAAGTCTTGAAGCAGTTAAACTTCTTTTCACCTCTGTTGCAGTTCCTTTAAAAGAAATAGAGAGATCTTCAAAAGGTGGAAGGGTGGCAGGCCAGAAACGTAAAGCGTGTGCAATCACTCAGATACAAGTGGCACCACTAAAAATTGCCTTCATATATCAGCTTATGGTTTACACACTGTGGCAGAAAGGACGCTAAAAGGTCAGCAGAAAAAAAATATATATGTCAAGCCTGGAGCTGTGACTCCAAAGGTGTGGAAAGACATGATCTGAGAAGGGTTCTAGAGGGACTGGATAAGTGCTTGATATGGCAGGATTTTTTATTTTTTTTTATTTTATTTTTTGCAAGGGAGCTGCTTGCAAACGTCAGCACAGAAGCCAAGGTATATACTCGCAGTAACCTCTTGCTACGACCCCTGGTGACAAGACGGATAGTTCCATTCATCTGTGGGTGAACAGCACAGGCTCTCCGCATTTTTTACTTGAAGCCCTGGATGAATTTGTTTGCAGAGGGGAATGTCACCGTTGTGAATGCTCTGATCACTCATGTGCCCATAGTGAAGTCAGTGGTAGGGAAGGAGGAGGGAAGGAGGGGGGGGGCAGAGCAAGGAGGAAAGCAAGCTTCTCTCTGGGGGTCTGGGGGATGCCAGCTTGTATCCAGCAAAACATCTCCAACCAAACATTAATGGAGGATGTGACTTCGAAACAGAGGGATCAGCAAATATGCTGTAAATTAATAATGTGCCCTTTTAGTAGCAATTGCTTTATGAAAATAGGTAGGGCTTTTTTTCCCCTCCTCCTTGTAGAAACAGCTCTGAAATAAGTGGGTCTCACTGGAGTTTTGTTTAAGACTGACCCCTTACTTTATTAACCGTGTAACATTTTAAGGTTGTTTTTTCCTCTCTGTCTCCTCCAGCAAGTCTCTATTGATCACTGTTTACAGTTATAATCCCTTTCAAATTTATCATCCATGACTAACACCACACGTATTGATTGGTGCTGACGGATGTCCCTGTATGGTGTATACCCACAGTGATTCTGGCTAGTGAAGTACAGTAGATATATTTTTTTCTCTCCTTCATTTGCTTTTTATAGCTTTCTGCTCCCTCCCTTTTGTTCTCAATCTGACTAACCTATTTCACACAAACACCGTGGGATTAACATGTCTAAATTTAGGACAATTTCTTTATTCTTGATGAGGTCTTTGGAACAGGAAGGAAAAGAATGGGTAATGGTGGGGTTTGGGTTTTTTTGTTGTTTTTTCCCTCAACTGGGAAGGTACTGGAAGGAGACAGGCCCTATAGGAGATCAGATTTATGAGGGACATCCACATGTCTTAACCTAAAGCCTAAAGTAACAAAGATGTAAGGGCTAGTTCTTTTTGGGACAAATTAGATGTCACTGGTGACTAAGGACAAGGTGTCCGAAATCTGGACTATAAATGGAGTCATTTGTCAACAATGCATTTTTGCTTGCCTGCTGCAACATTTCCTCCATCTCTTGTTGGCCAGAAATAGAGCTTGAGGTTAATCTCTTTTCTGAGCCACCTTGGCTTAACTCGAATTTACAAACCTAAATCCAAATAACTAAACAAACCAAAAGCCCCCAGACTCAAATGTTCTCAAGGATTTTGCTATGGTAGCACCATGAAATTTCTGTTTCCTAAACTGTTGTTTTGTTCTTGTTAACCCAAACCTGTGAACTTTACCTTTCAAAGGCTGGGTTCCTTTCAGATTTGAATAATATATTTGTAACTTTTTTTTTTTTTTTTGGTGTGTGCTTTATCCAATGGTTTAAATACATGTTCTTGTGCATGCATTTTATTTGGGGGTAATAAGGCAGCAACTATAAGACAGACTTGTTAAACCTCAGTAAAAGCGTTTTTTAATAATAATTTGGCATTTATTTAATATACAACCAATGTCTTATTAAATCTAACTCTTAAGATTTAATAGGATAGTTTATTGTATAATAGCATTACTACTACAATGCTATAGTTATGCTTGAAGAGGCATTTTCATTATAAACTCCTGTTTGCAGGTGCTTATAAGTTCCTGAAGTACAGCACCTCTTTTATTTGAATGTGAAATCATTCACTGCACTTCTCAATTTTTTTTTTCTTTCATCTCCTTCTCAGATACAAGGGCATTTAGATGTCAAAAATATATGTATATATAAAAAGAAAAGCAGCAGTTACTGAGGAGCAGCATTAGAGCTGAGAGTCAAAATTCACCAAAGTAAGGGCTCAGAGTTAGAGTTTAGGAAACTGGAAACTCTGGACCTTGATCAAGTTGCTGTGCCCATGTCTGGTAAAGCACAAAGCTGGCAATTTGCTCAGTAATGTGCAGTGCCATTAAAAAAAAAAAAAAAAAAAAAAAAAAAGAATTCTCTTCTGTGTGTGCCTTTCTCCCTCACCTGGAAGGCAAGCGGATTTGTCTGGTGAGGTGCTCAGGACTGGGCTGGGGTCAGTGTACTCTTGGTGAGCTGGGTTAATGAGCAGGTTTTATGGTGAGCAAACAGGACCTGCCCTCAGCAGGGCTGCTCCAGGAAATGGACACTTTCCTGTCCCTCTGGAAGGGTGGGCACGCACAGTGGGGACATCCACCGTGGCCACCCAGCTTTGCTCTGGTGTCACTGTGGGCTGACCCTTACTCAGCTTTAGTAAATGAAACATTTAATTGGGGCTGAGAACCACTTGTAAACAAACCTTAGCCTCAACAGAAACTTTATAGTTAAATAAGTAAACGCTGACAAAGAGAGACTGGAGACACAAAAAGCCCAAACAGGAGCACAGCACTAAACTGCCCCATAAAACCTGTGTAAAGAGAGTACTTCATGGTGTCACAACAGCAGACTCTTTGCTTTTCCACAGGCTGAGTTTGCACGTGGCATAATTTTGCTTTATTTCAGTCCTGGCCCAGAAACTCCTGCTGGAGTGGCACTGAGCAGAGGGTTGGTTTGTTTGTTTGTTTGTTTGTTTGTTTTTTTAAATTATCACCAGGCTTAGGCAAATTTCTCATTGAGTGGTAGGAACATCAACGCAGGAAGAGGGACATGAGCCACTGTTACAAAGGGTGCAGCCTGTTCTTGCTGCTGTAGAGCTGGAGCTGAGCAGAAAGCAATTCTTTTAAAGCACAGAATTTTGGTAGGTCTCTTCTAGATCTATGCAGCAATGAAATCCTTTTGCTTAGGTCTGAAGATCAAGTCTTTCCTGAGAATGCAAGTAGAGGTAGGTGGGAATTCATCAAGACAAGAGTTGTTGTCTCTATAATCCCTTGTGGGTTTAGGAACACTAATAGTTTCCTCAAATAAACATCCTCAACTCCACTCAGAGTAAAAGGGTTTGTAGCTCCAGGCCTTCTGCCCTGAAAGTCCTCCCTGCAGCCATGGTGAGGCTGAAAATGAAAGTTGTTTCCAAGGAAAAACTGATAAATTAGGCAAACTTTTGTGGCAGGACTGAATTTTCTGCAGGTTATTCTTCCCATGAAGTTTTGTACTGCTGAAAATCCTCATGCAAGGTCCTTTTAATATTCCTCAGGTGCATGCCCAGTGACCACAGTGGTAACCATTGCCTCTGTCCAAAAGAGAAAAAAATGCAATAATTTAAAAGCAGCAGCTACAAAAAAATTTATTAAATGGAAGATGATCATATAGATAGCTCTGGGCAGCTCCTGAATTTTCAGAGAACTTGTACTGCATTACCAGTGTTTCAGGCTATTCTGTTGGGAGTTTTTTGCTGTATAGGTAGGCTTGACCTCTCTTTGCCAGTTTTAATTTTCCTGCTGTTTTTCAGTAGCTCTGTGGTCATGTTGCTAGCAAAGGAGCACTATAAATGGATTAATGAGTGTCATGAGGAAATAGGAAACTGTCTCCTTGATTTTTTTTTTTTTTTGACTGTTTTAGTAAACACAAGTATTCAAAAAACCTTGAAGATACAAGAACTGGGAATTTTCTATTTTTTTTTTTTTCCTTTTGTGAGGATCATTTAAAAATACCCACAGGTTCATTTTTGTGTAATGCCACACAACTTGGCATGCTTCAGATTGTAGTTAGTCACTTTTTGGTAGAATTCTCTTATGGAAAAATGTGTGCATGTCATTTTAAAATCATATTCAAACATATGGAAAATCCTTTGTGCTTGAAAAATGTGGAAATCTGGTCAGAAATGGGCTAGCTTTATTTTAAATCCAGTCAATTTTGTTGTCAATGTAACTGGAGCAGAGCTTGGTTTTTGGAGAGAGAAATTCATCTAGAAGGGTGACATTTCCTGGCTGGGCAGACCTGTTTTGAAATTTGAAATAAAACACAAAAGAAAGAAGTGAAGTGAAACACCTCTCTTGGATTTGCTTTTCTGATAATGAAGTGAACCCTGGAATTTTCATGGGCCTGGATTGTCCTGTCATTGAGCCCAGAAATCTCCCAGGATTTTGGACCAATTCCAGCCAAGGGAGGGTCTGGAAATACTGATATTAAACCGCAGGTCACTGGGGATGGTGCAAATGTTGATTGGGAAAAGGCTATGGAAACTTCCTGGTAAGAAGGAATGATTGTCAAGTAGTTTGTGTAAAGATACCTTAAAGTAGCTTGATTGAACTAGAACATCAGGAGGAAAAAGAATTCTTCTCCACATAAAAAAAAATTTAAATAATCATAATAATTCAGATTTTTATATCTTCTAATGGTAAAACATTTTGGTTATTTCAGATACCAGCCTTTTCAGCTCATGGCTTCTCCACATGGCCAGAAGATTGTCATGACCTCTCTGCAGTTTGGCCTTGGATGGAACTTCTTACAGGTCCATATTTTTTACTCTCTTGGGAAACGCATTGTCACGTATTTGTTGCATGTATCTTTTATTTTCACTTTTTCCCCCCCTTTTTTTTTTGGCTTTTCTATTTTTTTCTAACCTCAGAGGTAGCAATCCTACTGCTATTAGCAAGATGTCTATTATAGTGTCATTAAAAAAGCTATAGTCAGAGCATGGAATGACTCACATCATGGAGGAGTTAATAATTCACTGTAATAAAAGTATAAAGTTTTATGATAAACCACTCTCAGGGGAGTTAAATATAATCCTTAGCGGGTCACACACTGACTACAAAGCTTACATTTGTAATGGTAATTTGAATTTACTACATCGCCTTTAGTTTTTAAGCGTTTGTATGTCATTAGACCTTATAAATTGATTTATATATTCAACTCCAGTATAATTCTACATAAAGGTACAATAAATTTTATGGATTATAGAAATGGCATCTAAAACAGTTTAGAAAAATAATTTTATTAAATTCACTTAAACGGCGGTGCTGAACGGCGCCGAGGATGCCAGCCTGCCTCAACTTCTGAGAGCTGCACGAGGCGGCCACTGCTGGTGGGGACAGAGGGAGGGGACTGGGCCATAACTGGTCACCCACCAGCTGGTCACCTTTGTCACTGAGGGCTTCAGTGGCACCAGGTGCTGATGCTCACACAGCCAAAACCGCCACTGGCCGTGCTGCTCCAAAACTCCATCTCCTACTGGGACATGAGGCGTCCCCACGGCCTCTCTTAATACTCTGCTGGTGACATTGCTGGTAAAGGTGCCTGCAGGGAAGGACTGTGTCTGTGCCATAAACAAGGCACTTCCTCCTAAAATCAGGGGTGCACCTCAGGTTGGCTTCAGCAGGATGTCTTTCCTCAGCACTTCGCCTCCTCTGGACTCTTTATCAGAAATAGCTTGTGAACAGTGAAAAGAGCTTTTCTTTCTTCTTCCCCACCCTGCTTGGATTCAGCAAATATATTCGTAAGAGGAGCCATTAAAAATGTTCATCTTGAACATTCTTTATTGATGTAATTTCAGCAGAGCTGACTGTGAGGCAGTCACTGTTGGTATTGTGCCCTGACATGGCAGATCCTGCTCAGAACCCTCATCCTGTGAAAACTTCTGTTTGTATTCCTGAGCATGTGGAGCAGTCCCTGAAAGCCGTACAGGACACAGCTCAGAAACACTTGATAAACTTCACCGTCTGTTTCTTAAGTGGTTTTAAATAAACAGCCAGCTTTTTAATGCTGCTTTTCCTAAAGTCGCTGTAATTTCAGTGCTGATCTTCAACCCCCTTTGTCTAATCCGCTGTGTAATCTTTCCCATAACAAACCTAAAAAAGATCCTTGTACTCCCTGGTGGGCAGTTATCAGTGTATTCCCCATCGCACTCACACATTAGCAAAGCTTTATCCCATCATCGCTGTGGTTTTGAAAGCATTGAGGTAAATCTCAGGTGGCATCCTGCACTCAGTGGGTGTGTCACTGATGAAATGACCCAGCCAGCTGGACAGGTTTATGTACAATTTACTGGAAATGTATTAAACGTGTCTCGGGAAATGATTCTTTAAAACGTTCTCACTGCCAGTGCAGTAAAGATTAAGACCTTGGCATGAAACAGGGAAAAAAATTAAATAATTTTCAGAAGCTTGATGTAAAATAATGATACTAAATGTAACTTAAAGTCACCAAAGGATGAGCATTTAGGTTAAATTCCTACTCCTCCCTTGACTAATTCCCATAATAATTCAGGGCTCTCTGAAACTTGCAGGCTGAATTTGAGCCCTGGCACCAGCACACGGAGCCCTGCTTTAATCCCTCTCAACCAGTTTGCTCAGACAAATGCAGGATTACATTGGCAAAACCAGAACTTGCAGGTGGGCAAGCTCTTGGGAAAATAAACACTGTTATTTTCATGTAATTATTTTTGATATTCCAATTCCTCTTCTTGTGTTCATTGGCTTAAATATTGTGAGGGCAGCACTTAGGCTGCCTCCCAGATTTTGTTGGTGCCTGAATTTCCTGAAGCACTCAGGAGGACTTTACAATCTCCTTGCCTAACATGCAGTTAGCTTTAGATGCTACTGCATGCAGACTTTAAAAATTATTGTTATTATTTGTGCCTTTTGTATCCATCTGTACTTCACCACGATTGCCTTGTTTGCTTTCATGGAGCACCAAGGGGCAGCATGGCATGCAGGGGTAGCAAGGGGGCTTGTCTGCCACAGCAACGGGGCTTGCCTGGCTTTTGAAGTGCCTCCAGGGCTGCTGGCTTAGAGAAAGGTGATCAGAATAAATGCAAAAAGCAGATGTGATGCCCCTCTGTCCCCAAACACTGGGGTTGCAAAGGGTGGGAAGTGGCAAAGGGTGCCACAGGCTGCACAAGATGCCAAGGGGACGGCAGCCAAGGGGCTTGGAGCACCCTCCAGTTCCAGCATCTAAAATTATGCTGGGACAAACTGCTTTCTGCAGTATCCTTGAACATTTGCTCTGCAGCAAATAAAGGCATTAAGTCCTTCCTCCTTTTCCAAATACACAATTTGGAAATAAAAGGTAATAACTGGCGATACGCAAACACTGAAATTTCCATTCCTCACAGATTAAATGATCCTTGCTGCAGATCATGAAAAGAGCCATTAGTGAGGGGGGTGGGGTGGGGGGACACTTTGTGTAGCAACAAGCAGTATATTCTGTGCTTTAATAAGAGGGAAGCTGATGGAGAGCTGCAGCATTTAAAATCACAGTGAACACAGCAGGCTGATTTTTACCAGAGCAGGATGAGTGCAGGGGAACAGAGGTGGGAGAGATGAGGCGCAGAGCTGGCAGTGACCAGGTGCCCCCCTTAGAGTTTCACAAGTTTGTAATTTCTGGGGCTCTTTTTGAAAAGCATTTTAGCACTCCCAGATGGGCCCTTGGGCTTCCTCTTCTCATGAATTCAGGGGCATTTTGAAGAAAATATTTCAACTCCTGTTCAAGTCAAAGGTAATTGTTGTTTAGTATTAGATTATATAAAGCTATTTCATAGGGTTATGGAATTAAAAAGAGTAGTTAGGAGGTCTTCACAGCAGGCAAAGGGTTAATGGCTTCAAGTTGAGATGGAATAATTACTGCCTGGACTGATTTACTATTTTATTTCTATGATGTTTGAAAATCTAATAAGTCATTTTACTTTTATCTTGATAGATAATACTTTCATTAGGAAAATTAGAGGCTTCATTATAATGTTTATCATGAGCTGGAAGCTTTTTTCCAATTTTTTGGTTTTTTTGTTGTTGTTGTTGTAAGTTTTAGGAATCCAGAGTTCACTTTTGCCAGCTTTTAATTTTCTTTATCAAGTTTTCATTTTCTCTGTCATTCCTAAGTGAGTGCAGCAGCAGAGTGGTGGGCTGGATCAAACCTGGGGCCTGCTTTGGAGGTGCCACCCACGCTCTCTACCTGGGGATCTATGGATGTTTTGGAAACTCAGGCTGGAAGCTCTTTAGACTCTTAGATGCACAGATATGGAGACTGGAGGGGATTGTGAAGATCTTTTACTCTCAGTTTCTGAAAAATTCAGATTAAAAGACCCCTCCCAGAAGCGGGTGAGACCCCTTTATTCCCACCAATGCAGGGCTGACCACTTTCTTGATAAGCTCCAGTTTGGCTTGAATGTGCAATTTTTTAACCTTTCCTCTTGTGCAGAGTGTTGTTTTTTGCTAAGAAATCTTAAAATGATGATGTGGGCTGGGGCTCGTGCTCACTCTTGGATCAGCCTGGCTGTGGGTTAACCTCTTGGCTGCCATCTGGTTTGATGGTTTGCCATTAATATCGAGAGTAGGATTTTCCTACATCCAGCCACAAGGAATGTCACAAGGCACTGTCTGACTCCAGTGCAATGTTTGCAAGCCCATTTCAGTCCTCATTGCTAATTATGTTTGTTTGAAAATGCTTAAAGTGGTTGTAAAAAAACCCCAAAACACAACAAAAAAATGGTATCTTAATCTGGAGGATGCTTCCTTACCCATACAACATCTGTAAGCTCTACATACTCACCACTTAGGCTGATTGCATCCACAATTAATGTGCTTTGGGTTTGTGATTCTGTAATCATCCATTGCATTGCAAAATGCACAGCATATATTGAAAAGTGTCTATAATATGTTTTAAAAGGAATTCTTAACTAAGCCCTGACCTCAACACACTCTGAAGGTGAAGAGGATCAATCACAGATAAAAGGAGGGGAGCTCTCGGAGGACGTGCGTACCTGAGAATTTTCTAGGTGCAGTTCTGAATCTGTATTTATTGGTATTTATCTTTGAGAGCTCAGGCAAGTAGAGATGCTGTAATTGATTTTATTTGGAAGTGAGAGATGGGGCCAAATGGAAGCTTTTGGGTCTGCTGCTTTTACTTTTCTACCTATATAGAACGAGGATTTTTACTAGGGGTGCTTAGTGACATTCATATTTTTTTGGCCAAGCGTGTGAATGGGAGCCTCCAGCAAAGCAAACTCCACCTTTCCTACCTTCAAATGAGCTGGGAAAGATCCTCATCTTGCCAACTCATCCTTAATTGGCCTATATAGTAAGAAGCAATTAAAACTAAAGGCCTGATTAATAAAAAATGTGTTTATGTGTCTGTGTGTGTAGGGACTTTTCCAGCACTCCAGCTAAAAGTGCAAGAGGCACGTTAACTTCCAGTGCACCTTTTTGCAATTTATTCCTTCCCTCTTTTTCTTCTGAGTCACAACTGACCTTTTCTCCTGGGTTCCTCTGCAAGTGCGTGTGAGAGAATCCTGGAATATCCCAGGTTGGAAGGGACTCACAAGGTTCATCCGAGTCTGAGTAGATGGAGGTGTTTGGTGTAAACCTTGTAGACAAAAAGCAAAGTTTAGACAATATGTGAAAATACCCAAACAAAATCTAATGGCTGTGAGTCAGCAGTGCTGGTTTCTGTTAGCTGATTGATTTTCAGCAAGCCACTGGCTTGCTAGACAGGTTGTGAAAGATCTTTGCTGGCTCTGCTGGGTGTGCAAAGCCTGCAATTTCTTCCTCTCTTTTTCTAAAAAAGGAAAAATAAAATAATGTTAAATAGTTAATGCACAGAAGAAAAGGAACAGAGGAGAATCATCTGTCTGATGACAAGTTTATGCAAAGCTCCAATTTAAGGTTTTTTCCTTACCATCTTTTCAGATCCTTGTTTAATAACCGGATGCATAAATGCATTGAAATATATGATTGTGATTCCTATAATTCTTTCTTTTTGTCTCCTTTCTTGTTTTTGTTCCACGTAATTTTCTTTGCGGGGTGTGGGGTTGTTTTTGTTTGGTTTGGGGTTTTTTGTTTGTTGGGTTTTTTTTTTTTTTTTGGTTTTTTTTTTTTTTTTTGGTTTGGGGTTTTTTTGTTTGTTGTATTTTTTTGGTTTGTTTTTTTTTTTGGTTTAGTTTGGTTTTTTTTGTTTTTTTTGTTTTTGTTTTGTTTTGTTTTTGTTTTTTCTGCAAGGACTCTTGTGATATAATTTATGTGAGTCCTCGCTGCAGAGGGCTGCACCGGACTGTACGGTATAAAGCTGCATTGTGTTCATTCTATTGTGAAATACCTGTAACTTTTAGAATGATCCCCACTGCAAACACCTCAGGGTCAGGATTTGCTGGAGATGCTTCTGTCCAGTTAGGTTAAAATCACCGGGTTGCTTAAAAATACCCCAAGAAAGCTCCATTTCTCGTTGTTGCTATGCCCTGTCTTGGGATCTGGGCTGCCGTGCTTTGTTTTTTTGGTTCTTCCCAAAACAACCCAGCTTGGGCACGGATCCTGGCTGCTTCCCATCTGCTCCATGGCAGTGGTAAGGAGCTCTCGGTGGTGTTCAGCACCGTTGGGAAGGTCTCCACTTGTGCCAAGGAAACAAGGCACCGTGTTTCCAGGTGCGGTGCCAGCCTGGCGCTAGCCATACGGTGTTTTGTGCCCAGGCAAGAATCACCCTCTGGGGGAAGGAGAGGTGGCCTCCGGTCCACCTTCAGGATCGGAATCTGATGAAGGGTTTCAAATGTCAGTGGCCTGTTGTTGGTAATTAAATTGTAATGACAGATCCGTGCTGATACTATCAAGGTGCTTTTGTCCCAGGAACCCTGCATTAAGAGGAGCCGCAACAGCAGTTTTGCTTGTTACCTCTTCCTACTGTTACAGTTAAATAGTTCATGGCCATCGGCTCCCCGAGCAGGAATGTGCTCTGCCCCCTGCGTGGCTTTCATGCACCATCACCAGGAATGTGAGTGCATCTTAAATATTTGGATGTTCACGTGTTTGTTAGCCCCGGCGCAGCAGCGTTCCTGGTCGCACGCTCCGTAGGCACACATCTGCTTGTGCATCTTTACATCCAGACATGGAGCCTTTAAAATTTATCTGTTAACTTCTGGAGAGAGGAGGAAAATGTCTATAAAGAGGTTAAAGTTCAAAATGAAGGCACTCGGTCAGAGAAATATCAATATGCAGCTGTCAGGAGAACTGACATTCTGAGTCACAAAAATACATTTTTGGTTTGCGGGGGGGGTTTAACTTCTTCCATTATAAATTATTAAAACCACATGATCTGTCATGGAGATAATAACAACAGTCACCTTTTTAAAAACAACAGCAATTGCTTTATTCCCATATTGTTGTTTGTGCCCTGGAAAGAAAAGAAGCCAAATGAGAGTGTTTCAGATGTTCTGGTGAGTGAGTGCCTTCAAAGAAGTTCTGGAGCCCTTTTCTGTCCTGTTCTGTAGAGGTCAGCAAGTTTGAGGAATTACAGGCACTAAGTGAAAATGAAAACATCAAGAGGCTTGCTGTCTATCACAAGTATCACTAAATCTTTTTGAACAACCCTGGGCAGTGAATTATGGAAGCATGGAATTGACTTACAGTTTATTTCTAGTAACAGTCAGTTACTATGTCAAATCTAAAACCATTCAGAAAAGCCTATACAAATGTATGACAAACTAACCAGCAACCTCTAGATCTTTTTACATGTGTATGATTTTAGAGAATGTCTCGCCAGCGCTTGTGGAAATGAACAGACAGGACATTTTCACGAGGCTGTATTTTTTTGGGGGGTTTTTTTTGCCCTCCTCGCTCGCGTTGTTTGGCATCAGAGAAAGCCTCTGGAGTAGCTTTGCTGGAGGAAGACAATATGGTGTGTGGGCAGGGCAATGGCACAGCTCTTGCTCCTGCCTCCCTCGGTGATGATCTCCCCCTCTGCGAGTGAATGCTCTCCCAACAATCTCCCAAACCTTATTTCAAGGGGCCTTGTGAACACCTGGGAACCTTTGAGCAAAGGTGTTGCCCCAGCCATGGCTCACCCCAAGGTAAGAGAGAGGAGGACAGGTCCTGTGGGATGGGTGCTGGCTCAGTGAGGATCTCAGGGATGTGTTGCCTGCCTGAGCCTGTGGGGCTGTCCTGCCACCAGCGAGTCTGGTTCTGCTGCTGGCAGAGAGAAGAGCTAAAAACTTCGGTGTTCATCTGACCTCATGGCTTTGTGGGGCAGGGGGGAGGGTTTCTCCTGCCTGCTTAAAATGCAGGAAATGTTTACAATTCCACGTGGTGCTGTTTCTAAAAGCTGGCGGGGGTCAGGTTATTGTTGGGCAGCTCGGGGGTCTGGGGAACAGAGGATATTTCAAAACAGCTCCATTGTGTTCCCCCTGCAATAAGTCCCTGCTTTCTATTTCCCCCAGAGGACTCCTGGGAAGTGGCACTTCCCTAAACACGCTGCCAGGTCTGAAACATGTGGCTGGCTGATGTTGTGGCTTTTCAGGAGAGGCCTTTCCAGTAATGCTGGAAAAGAGCCCCTTAACTCTCCTTGGGCTGGATCACAAATTTTAGGGTGTGCAGGACCATTTGGACCTAATTCTCTAACTCTCAGAGATGAAGTCTGGGGGTGGCTTCATAAAACTAAGAGAAAATAAATTAATTTAGAAAAATGACACAACTCAAGGCAATAGACTGTGACTCTCTAGTCACTGTTTTGATGGGCAGACTGGTATTACTGACTGGGTGGACCTATAAGGAGGGCATTTGGCCACTTATTTGTGAGGACTACCCTGAAGACACCAAAGAGGGAGCAGGGCTTTCACAGCTGGCTTTTTGTTTTCTTTCTGTGGCAGTAGCAGACAGCATTAAAATGTTTAAACGTTTGCCACTGCAAGAATGAATGGAAAATGTCTTGTGTCCGGGATAGCCATTTTGCTTTCCTTGTGGTGCTTGGGCTGGGAAAGCATCCAAAACCGAGTTTGTCTTGCAAGAAATGATTTCAACATCAGTCCCCTGGCAATTGTATTTTAAAACTAACACAGCCTAATAAACTTTCACTCATGAAACCATCAAAGTTGTGTTTACTAGCAGAACACTCGGGTCAATAAAAATACTCCACACTCTAGGATTTGGGCTTTTATTATTTTGCATTTATTGAGAAACAAATTGCAGAATAAAGTGGTTCCATGAATAAAATACTCCTATACATTCAGAATATAATACAAAATGTAATTAGGCAGCACATTGTTAAAAGTCAGGACCAAAATCTAACAATATGGTGTCACCAGTTGTAAACTTGTAACTGTATAATACATAATTGTCAACTGTTGAGAAAAGATCTCATTTTGATAACACATATTGAGATTGGAAGCTTGTTTGTTAATGAGGGGTCTGAAAAATACTTATGACTCCAGGATGCTTGACAGCTCTTACTGCAACATTGTGCTGCACAGTCAAAGAACAGCGAGTTAGAAGGAACACAAACAAAATATAAGACATTTTTAGGAGCAAAGAAACAGGCATGTTTATATTTAAGGAATGTATTAAAATCACAGCTATCCTTCTCTGATATTAGAATCAATCAATAGATTGACTCGTGATTATTTCTAGTCATTTCTATTTTATATGCACAATTTGGCTTTAAAACAGTTTTGGGTTTTTTGTTTTTTTTTTAGAGCTGTTCATAATATTCTCAGCTTTGTCTCTATGCTGAGGGCTGAGGAGAGGGGTGCTCTGCTCCCCTGGATGTGGGCCAGAGCCAGAGCAGCTCTTGCTGCCCACCTTTGCTGGATCTCAGCACAACCCAGCCATGAGCTGTTTTCTCTCTGGGTTATTCCTCTCCCCGTGCAAAACAGGAGGCTGGGATTTCAGGATGCCACCAGGTTTCCTTCAGGGCTGTCCCCTCCCCTTTGTGGCATCACCCATGCGTGGACCTGGGACCTATAGGCTGCTGGACAAGGCTGCAGCCCCCAGCATTTCTTTGTGCTGACTTTCCCAGCTCTGTGTGCCTGCTGAAGTTGTGCATAAAGCCAATATTCAGCACAAAAGAGCAAAGCCATATAGGTTGCACCAGCAGGTTGCTGCACACCTTTTATTTCTGATCTGTGCTGCTTTTATTTTCTTGGTGAGGGATTAAGAAGGTATTGTTAAGGTTGTTCTGGATGCCACAAAAACTCCAGGTAGCATTTTGCAGTGAATTTCAAAATTTTTGAGTAGTGTTGTGCTGGTAAACTCAGATTTGAACTCCCATGGCATATATTCTGTTCCCTCATTATCCCGAGTGCTCAGGAAGCTCCGCACAACCCGTAGCAACTTGTTTTCTCAGAGGGAGTGATTACATGTGGTAGAGTGGGTTTCTTTTGTGTGTGTGTGTGTGTGTGTGGCAGTCATATAAAAGCCAGACCCTGTTATTTTTTAGAGTATTTGTAGCAGCTGCAAAGGAAATGTCCGTGTTGCTCTATGTTTTAGAAATGAGGTGGGGAGTCTTGATGCCTCTGGAGACTCTGCTGGCAGTGCTGATCTCTTCAGGTGGCACCTGAAGCCTGACTGGGCTTGCTGCTGTCTGAGGAAGGATGCAGGTGAAAAGCTTTCCTCCCGTTCACTCTGCACCCCCAAACCCAGAAGGAACAGTGACCACTTTGCATTTTAGGAAGATCAAAGCAAATGACCGCATTTGTGTTGCCATGTTCTTCCTGCTGCTGACAAAGACTGTATTATTTAGTGCTGGTGCCACAACAACCTGCCACAGTGGCTCTGGAAATGTGTTTCCAGGTCACCCTCAGGGATATGGCTCTAAGCAAAAGGCAGGGGGCTGAGCTTTGTGCTGACTGCAAACGGGCTGGAGCTCCTCTGGTGCCTCCAAGGATCACAGTGGCTCTCTGTGCCCCACACCAAAATCGGGGTGCACAGCACAGCACAGCACAACAGAGGGTCTGGGCTCTTCCCCTCCTTTCTGCTTCCTCACTGAGTCCCCTGCCCACTTCATTAGCAGACTTGTCATGGAAACTTTTGGAAGGAGGGGTTGCACTCTTTAATTACGCAGCTCAAACCACCAGATCTATTGCTTCCAACATCAAGCACTTATTTTTCCTTACTCTTACTAGAGAAAACCTTGCTACAAGGGTGAGCTGCATAGAGGATCCTGTCTGCTTTTCTTTCCTTTCCTCAGTGCATGATGTATTCATTCTCCAAATGTCCATTTTCTTCTATTTTCTCTTTGTTTTCTTTTAAAGCACCCTTTAACCATTGACGAGTTGAAGCAATTGCCATAGAAATACTATGTACCAAAGTCTGCTCAGGCTCAGTGCTTCCTCATTATTACGGTGCAGCAAATTCCCAAATCCTGTTGGCTGCCAGCACCCTGAAAGGAGGAACCTTGGCTCTAAGGAGGCTGAGTGGGGCAGTCCTGTTAGCTGGGGTTTGGCACTGCACAGTGGGCTGCACTGCAACCCCCTTCAGAGAGAGATTTGGGAGCATCTCCTAAATTAGGGGGCCAGAGTGGGGACCAGAACTACCCAGGAGCAGCTGCCTGGACAGAGCCTTCCCCTCCCCTCCATGGCTCAGAGCTTTTGTCTTGGAGCCGTAGCTCCGCTCCGCTGCATCCCGGGACGGCCGGGGACACTGGGGGCTTCATGGGGAGTTGTCAGAAATAATTGTGCTCCTACCTTCTTGTGCTGTCATAGGGGAAGATGCTAAACTCTCTGTGAAAGCTGGATGTGAACAGGGATGGACAGTGGTCCTCGGACCATTACAGCCTAGTTCCTCTAATTTTTAAAATTTATATACTTTGTAATGCATTATTAATTTTCTTGTGAGTGATATGACTTTCAAGGCTATCAAGGGACTAATCTATTTTTTACATGGAGTAGAGAAGGATTCTAGGTTTGTACAAATAAAATACTCCCTGGAAGCAATACAATTGAAATGATATCTGCAAACATCATGGCTTTACCTCTCTTCTGAGCAAACATCAGCTCTCTATAGAAAGTTAACACTTTAATTAGACAGAATTTCAAATGATTGTGTGTGTCTGCTGTTAAGTGAAAGCGTTTGTATCCTTTTTCATAAAAATTGCTTTCTTTGTACAGGACTGAGCTGGGAAGCCTGGGAAGAGATATCCAAATCCTTAGTTTAAAGGTATTTGGGAAATACACATGATTAAACAATCACTGGTATTACCTGAAATCCAAAAATTGGGTTGCTATGGGTATAGCATATTTGCTTAATTCTAGATGATTGTTCCTTGCCTGCAAGGAAAATTATGTGTGGTTGCAGAGATTTAAATATGCTTTTTTCAGTGGAACTCCAGGTATAATGGTTTCATAGGTCTAAGTGTGGAGATAATTTTGGTTTTTGGATGTTAAACAGTAGCGAATATGTGTGCACTGATTTAATATAAAATCTGGTATAAATAAATAAAATCCAGCAGATGTTTATTTGGGAGCTGGATTTGACCTCCAGAACAATGTTAACAGAAGGTTTAATGTACCAAGTTTGGCTTTTTTTTTTTAATATTTGAAAAAATAGCATGAGTTCAGTAGAATAGTCCTACTGAAGAGTCGAGTACATATGAGGAATAAGGTGTGATTAAAACATGCCATGGCAAGAACAGTGAATATTTTTTAATGATTCACATTTCATGGACACTCAGCTCACAATGTATCCACTTTTTCTTTTTCTTGGATGCTGTTAGCTACAAAGCTTCATACCAGCCTGTCTTCATACCAGCTTTGGAGGGAAAATAATGTCCATTTTTTCATCTCTGCTATTTCCTCCTCTGCACTCTTTGAAATTCCTGCCACTGATACCAACCACAGGTTGCCCTGTGCAGAAACATAAAAACCTGGCAGGCACAAGGTGTGGTCTCTGATCCACCAGCTGTACCTGGGGCACTGATAGTGTCAAATTAAGCCTCATTTGGACAAAGCAGCCTGGGCTGGCTGCAGAGTTTGGACTTCTCTCAGTATTAAGCCCACGAGTGTCCAGTGCTTGTGCTGAGGGGTCAGCTCAGCTCTGTGTGCTCTGCTTTTGCAAAGGGTGGAGAAAAGTTTCTCCCCAGGCTCCAGGGCCTGGCACTGTCAGAGCTTTTGTGTACGTTGAAGTAGGTAGGAATCATCCATGTGTTTGTGCGTCTGGGAATGTCAGAGACAACGTAGCTGGGAAAGGCAGGACAGTTGTGGCTCTTTGGGCTTTTTTCTGGGAGGCTGAGCTGCATTTGGTGCACCTGAGAACAGGGGATGGGGGTGGTGTGTGCAGGGGTAAATCAGAGTGGCTTTTCAGTCCAGCTATAAATGTGATCTGCTGGCAGGATTACCTCTGTGGAGCAGGTCCTCTGCCCACCTCATGCACCCAGCTGAGAGATGAGAGAACAGGAATTGCCTTGCAGCTCTTTTCAATGCTGCCTGTTGGTGCCAGGACTTTTGTCCATTCTGTTAGCGGACTGCCCATAGCCAGAGCTTTGTTCCCTAAAGCTTTGGTGTCTATTTTCATACCCGTGAAATTTGCGTGCTTTAGCGCTGGGGTTATGTTGGTCAGTGCCAGAGGGATCCTGCTCTCCCACACTGCCATGTCCCAGGGCAGTGGCACAATTCCCTTTTGTGCTGTGCAGTCTAGCTGAGGTCCTCATTGCAGGGAGTGGATTGCCAAGCATTCCACTGGCACAATACAAGCCAGCACAGCTGATAACAGGGGTCCACCTGGAGAGCAGGGAAGTGATATCCCTGAGTGGTAACATCCAAAGTAATGCCTTTATTCTCTAGAGATGGTGTGTGGTAGTGGTCAGCCTCAGAAATGGATTCTTGGAGACATCAAATGAGCACTGCAGCCTTGAGCAGCCCTACATTAGAAATGCTCCCCAGGCATCATGGAACACAAAGGTGGTTCCAAACCAGCACTGCTCCCAGGGATAAGCAGTGGCAAGAACTGCTCAAGCCTCAATATTGTTTATGTACTGGGCACGTCTCACTCCTTGATTCTCCTTCAGGGCCATGTGGGGGCCTTTGACCTCCTTTTCAGTTCTTGGGGTGCTGCTTGCCCCGTGCAGGGCCCGCGTGTTGCTCCAAAGCGTATAAAGTTCAGAAGGTTTTGTGTTCTGTCCTGATGAAACCTTCTGTCAGTGCTGGAGGGGACCCCTTGGGTCTGTGTGCAGTAGAGTTCTAACACGGTACAGAGCCGGCATGGACAAGCAGAACCATCCAAAAACCCTAATTCTGCAGTGGTTCAGAGGAGGAAGTTACCTGCCTGTCAAAGCCTGAAAAAAAACTAGTTATGAAAGACAAAAAAATCCTCAAAGCCTCGTTAATTAGTACCATACTGTGAACGAGTTACCCAAAATCTGCTTGGAGCGATCACGCACCCCAAGAGCTCAAGAGTTTTGCACCCAGAGCCAACACTGACTTTCTCTGTGGCCCCGGGCTAGTCACTTAACTCCCCGTTGTTCATTGAACTGCAGAGGGGAGATAACAATCCCTGCCTACCACGAGGTAGGTTGTGGCAGGATAAATTAGCTGTTGGCTTTTAAAGCACTTTAAAGATGTACTGCAAAGCATTAAGAGCACTTGTTTTTATGAAGACAGTAATGGTTAAATGATAATTCTGTGCTCTCGCTGAATTTGTTAGTTTTAAAGTGTGAGTGTTATGCTTCTACAATATGCTATTAATCCAAACAAATTACTAAGCCTTTGTGTGGTATGTGAGGAAGCCCATGAATTTACCTTTCCGTAGCTGTAAATGCAGTGGAAAGGATTTGAACTTCCCTTCTCACCTCAAAGCCTCTGGCAAACTGGTCACTGACACAATAAATATACAGCATTTAATAATGCTTCACTTTTCCTCTTTAAACCATTAGTTGTTTCCTGCTTGACTAAGAAGAACTTCAAATTCAATTCATTAACATTTCTTTAAATAGCCCTCTTAACAATGCCGGTTTGGTTTCCTCGTTATGTTCTGTCACTAATAGCGGTTTTTACTTCTAACCTGTTATTAATTAGACATAAAGACTGGATCTCGTAATTTCTGAATTAGTTTTAGTGCCTCTTTTCTCAGAGGCCGAAGAGGGTCCTTTTTTAATTTTTTTGTTTTGTTTTTAAAGCTTGGCGTGTGGCGTTACATAATCGTTCCCGGGGTAAATAATTTAGCCGGTCGGAGCAAGTGCACTCCTGGCCGCCAAGAGTGGTCAGCCCGACGGTGGGCAGCGAGGCATGGCAAATCCCAGCCAAAGAGGAGCACAGCTGCATGAAACTTCCATCGGGGCTGCCGAGGGAAGGAAGGGGCTGCTCTCGGCATGACCCGCGCTCCTGCCGGGGCTTAAGCGTCTTCGCCGGGAAGGACAAATGAACAGGAGCAGGCCGTCTCTCGGCCACCCGAATCTTTTCTTTCTCCACTTCAAAGCCTTCTGTGTCGCATCTCGGGCTGTAATTACCCTTGAGGTATTTCAGGCTTGGAGTGACACCGGGAAAATTGCACTTCCCCGATAATGGTAGTCCGCAGTTGTGTTTAATCAATTATGTAGTTGGTCATGAGACTGGCTTTTTTAGTTGCAAGGATTTTAAGGCCAACCCCTCATGCCCTGGCTGAGGAGAGCAACAATACCGAATTAAAGAAACACTCTCCATTTGATGCAGCTTAACCTAGGCTTTACCTGCTTAATTAAAACCACACTGCCAATACCCACTTACTCCTCCGTGCTCTAAACAGCCGGTCGAATGCCACGCTGTAATTTCCTAAGCAAAACTGTTTAAGTTAGGTGGAGCTGCAACACTAATTTTTACGGATATAAACAGATCCACTCAGCAGCAGCAGCAAATGCATCTCCAGATTCCTTGGAGCTGGTGGCAGTGCTGTGGTGCGGGGCTCCGAGGATGCTGGAGAGGAAACGTGAGCCGAGCTGGGAATTAAACGCGTGGCCTCGCTAACTCGCTCTGAAGGATACATGGCAGCCTAAAGCTGCTCTCCCCAGCAGTAATGGAGTTGGCTGGGGTGCAGGGGGTGCTTCCAGTGGAATGGATTCGGATGATGCTAACTCAGCAGCTGCTTTGAGATGTGTACTAGCTGGCTGCAGGAAGGTCTTGCTTTGGGAAGCGGGTGGTAGTGCAGGCCAGTCAGGGTCAAGTGATGGTGTATCCTGGTGCTTGCAAATTCATTGTGGGGCGTTGTGATGGTAAACTGGCAGTGGGACTGTGCTGGAAATGTGAGAAATATTCAGGGAGAGGGAGTGTGCCTTGAGGGTGGTGACACCCATCCTGTCTCATGCACTGAACCCACAGAAGCTGTGGCACCTCTGAGGGTGTTGCCTCTGGTCCATGTTGGCTGGAGGACCACTGAGGTGCTCAAACTACAGCAGTTAGAAAAGCATCCAGGCATTGTCCTGCTTCCTCCACCTTCTGCCTTGCTTTACAACGTGCTGTATCCTTCTCTATCCAATTTCTTCTCCCTGCCCCAAATCTCCACCTGCTTTTCAGCCATGCTTAGCAAGCCACTTACAGCACTTCTCTTGCCTGCTCCTCCTTTTGGAAAGTCTCATGAAACCTCAGTCATTGATGTTTTGATCAAGCATGAGGTACCAGTTTGATGCTATTTTGAAGTTGTTTCACTTGGGGAAGAGGGAAACTTTCAAAATTCAAAACATCTTACAAATTCCTACATTACTTTGGTTACTTCTGTGCTTGTCAGCTCTTTGCCTGTGATGCAAGCTAGTTGCAGAAGTACTGTCTCTGAATTTAAGACATCCAGGAGAGTTGATGATATGTGAGGAGGTATTGATTGATGTATACATTTATACCTCTTCTACAAATTCTCCTTTCTCAGACAGCATTACAGAAAACTGTCCCAGAAGAAGGCAGTGCTTTGAATGTCCTTACATGGTTCCAAGCAGGATATCTGCCTGTGGTATGGAAGGTGGTTATTCCTTAGGCCTTTTCCCTCTCCTCTAATTTTAGACTTGTAGCATTATGAAGGAGTTGTTGTTTCCAGTTGTACAAAGCCGGTGGGCCGCCTTGTTGGGAATCGCTCGTTGCCCTAACCCAGTTTCAGTTATTCTATTAATACACCACTGGAGTCTGTCTGGAGCACAAAGTCCTCTGTGGACAGGCCAGCAGCAATGTCTCTCTCCTGGAGCAATTATAGGAAAAGTTTTACAAAGATGATAATTTGGATAAAAGTGATCAGAGGGGCACAGTAGAGAGAAAAAGAAACATTGGGGGAAAGTCAGGTTGGAGCTCAAAACTGAGCTAATGGGGGCTCAGTGGATGACATGATTAAATTATATTAAAAAAAGGTACCTTGCAAGCACAGTTCCAGACTGTTCATGGAAAAGAAACAGCTCTTATGGCAGCAGGACTGAACTTCTGAATCTCCTCTTCTCACAGCACTCACATGTGAGCAGTGGGCTCCTCTCCTTGGTGTTAGCCCTGGTGCAGGGGTGACTATTTCTGCACTGCTCTCCCTGGCTCTGGGCGTGGGGTTAGCCAGCAGCAGCAGGCTGGCCTTAGCCTGGATCCATGTCCTGATCAGGTTGCCCATATCCCACACATGAGCTCCAGTGCTTCACTACAGATTGGGCAGATGGGCTGATAGGAGATCTGTCCCTGGAGCACTGCTTCCACACCAGTGATTCAGTTGTGTAGCTCTCTGCAACCAAACTTACTGAGGATGGCAGCCTGGGCAGTCCCGTGGAATTCAAGATATGTTATTTTTGTTCTGAGGACGGTTTTTAAAGGGTTTTAATTATGTGCATGGTTAATAGATGCCATGCTATCCATCCTCAGTCATGCATACGCGTGTGGTGTGTGCTCAGGTACCCGCTGGCCCTCAGTGAGGGTGATGTGCAGCCAATTTTTGTGACATATCATTGCTTGGATTGCTTTTGGGGTAGGCACAGGAAGGGATTGTTCCCACTACCCCTAACAGACAGACACAGAGTGTGTAAATCTTTAATGTGTCTGCAGCTGGGAAGGCAAGCGGCTGCTGCCCTCTCCGCAGTCAATTACACTGTCTTAATTTGCTCTGACATAAAATTAGTTTTTCCCTCCCCGTCTTATTTCCTCACACAAAGCAGGGACAGAGATGGTTACTGTGGAAAATTAAGGTAGGTTTGGGACCTGAAAGGTGAGACAACAGGGAACATTTGGTTTTCTTAGGTTTTGAAATGCTGTTTGTGGAACAAGCCATTTCTTACTTATCCCAAATCTTGCCCAGATTTTGTGGTGGTGGCAACCTGAGAAGGGTTCAACATGCTGAGGTGGAAGTGTGCCTTCCTAGTGGTTCAGATTGCCATGGAAAATGCCAGCTCCAGCAGCACAGTTGAATCAGGGAATGACAGAACTGTCATGGTTTACTTTTAGGATTGTAATTATTCCTCTACTTATGAAAAAACCCTTTTCATTGCACCCTGCTTCAGGAATACACCCCAGAGGGTTCTTACATTTGGCTTCAAGTGGGAGTTCTGAACACACTGGGGCATCAGCCCAGAATTCACTGTGCAAGCGCACAAGAGAGGTGTGATGATAAACATTTCTCCCCCAAACTTTGTATTTCTCTTTCTGTACTTTCTCATTTGGGTTTGTTGTTTTCCATTGACCACCGGCTATGACCATATGGCTTCTCTTCTGTTTTCCTCTGTGTCTTCTACCCCCCCTGCTCTGAACATGTTATAATGTTCACAAGACATTTTAATATCAGTTCTGGTCTTGCCTAGCAGCACAAAACATCTTGTGTATTTGCATTTTTTAGTTTAATCATTATCTTAATAATTTTTGGGCAGTAGCCACAAAATCTTTTTCTCTCTGTCTCGTCTCATCTTTAAAGCAACAGTTCATGCATCTCCCTACCATGCCCCATTACACACACTTGTTTTAAACCCACAGCTGAGGTGTGGTTTGGAAAGAGGAGATGACACAATAACCTGCCTGTTAGACACTTTTCAGGAGCCCTGGATGCTCCAGCCCTCTCTGGAGCAGGCCTTCAGCACTGGCAGTGATTAGTCACAGAGAGCTCTCAGGCTCCTGCTCAGGACACCTGGAAATGGAACTCCTACGGAGGGATGAGCTGGCATTAAACAAGTTCTGGAGATTAAAATAATCCTGGGAAGCATTGGATTAGCAGGAAAGCCCTCCATTTTATGCACCCTGGCTACAGCAGACTCATTACTCTTTTTTCCATGTTAGTTATATTTTAGGTGCTATAGCCAAGGGAGGCAGTATTCCCATTACCATAAATCCCTTCTTTTTTCAAATCCAGCTTGATTTTTCTTAGCTTGGGGTTAAATTCCCTCCTTTTAATTTAGGTGTAGTCACACCAATTGTGCCTGGGCTAGGTTTGGTCCTGAATGTCAAACTCACTGTTAGCATCTTGGGATTACCTCATGATCTCCTTTGTAATCCTTTTACAAACATATTTTCTTTTCAGCTCATGACAAACCTAATTAGTGGTGTTTTCAGTAAATAGGAATACCTATAGCAAAAGTCTTTTTTCAAATACAGATTTGCCATGACCTGACTTTAGTTTGACCTTCCACGTCGTCTCTCAAGAAAGTATATTGCTCGTGTTGATTAATCAAAGTTCATGAAATGTACTAGACAAGTAAAAATTTGTTATTCCTAGGTTAGAAACAAAAAGGCTGTGGGTCAGAAAACCTTTCCAAAGTCATGGGAAGATTGAAAATTATAGCTAAACTGTCCTGGTTTTTAGACCTCTGCCATATTTCCAAGATGCTTTCCTTACTGACACTCCTGTTCTCAGCTAGCATGTCCTCGTTGTCTTTGCCTTGCTTGTCTTCCCTTAATCTTCAGCCTTTTAAATATTCCAAAGCATTTTCCTTTACTGTCTTGATGAAGTTTGAGAGAATCTCAGCCCCTGGCCCAGGTGACTCCTGAGCTGTCAGGAAAGTGTGAGCTCTGTGGGGAGGAGGAAACACCTCGTGGTGCATTGTGCAGCGCTGAGGTTCCCAGCATCAATTTCAAACTGCTGCATCTTACCCTCTAACATCACCCCACACCACAGTCTGTCACAGCAGCCACCAAAGGCAATGAAACCCTCTTCTCCTTTTTGGATGCTACTCACTGTTCTTGTTTAGAGAGAGATCTGGCTTCAATTATTGATTAAAGAGATGCTGGCTAGAGTTACATACCAGACAAGCTAGGCTGGCTTCTCACAATCTTTTAGGACTTTAGGACTGCCTCTCTCTCTCCATATATACATATATGTGTGTGTGTGTGTGTGTATGTGTTTGTTTGTTGGTTTGATTTTTTTTTTTTTTTTTTCAAAATCTTAATCTTTTTCCCCTTAGAGAAAATTATTTGTAATCATAAATGAGTATTTAGGAAATGTCACCTCCAGGTACTACAGATGAGGCCTTCCAGGCTTATGAAACCTACAGAGGGGTTAGCTAATGTGACATTTTTTAATCTGCTCATTTGTTTTCTCGTCATGGAACAAGGGCTTCTGCATCATTCAAAATGAGAGAAGAGCATTCTAACCAGTTATGTGGAGAAAGTTCAGTTTTTCTCAGATAATCTGCTTCTGAGTTTTGTACATATTCCATGATAATCTAAAAATCAAAACAAGATTGCCCTCTTTTTCTTTTATGTATTTGAGAGAGTTTTTTTTGCACAACTGCCCTTTTCTTAAAGCTAAATAAGGCTTCTGTTCAGATCATATGACTATCAGACACAGTAGATGTATCTTCATAGATTATGAACTTGCTTTACACTTCTTCCTTTTCTGGAACACAATTCCACCTCCTTGGCTTGCTCTCCTTCACTCAAAACTATTTTGTATCTTCAGTGAAATATATTGAATTAAGAATATGGGTTTTCCCCCTCTTTTTTTTTTTTTTTTTTTAATGTGTATGTGTTGACAGTAATTGTTTCCTAAGGGTTTGATTCAAAGGCTATATAAATCAATTGGATTTGGAATACAAATCCAAGGAAAAGAGAACTGGATGGGGTATCAAGAGATCAACTGATCCAAACAAGACCTATTGTATCTATTTAATTTCTAACAGATGATTCTCTAATCAACTCTTAAAAATTTCCAGTCACTATTTTTACTCTTAAGATAATGTCCTAGCACCCAGTGGATTTTCCCTTTCTGTCTGTGATTTCTTGTCCTGCCCATTCTGAATGGGAGCAAAGCAGTTCCCTTCCTCTCAGATGGAGTCTTCTTCACACCTGGATTTTCTTTTCCTGCCTCTCCGTTTCTCTTTTTGAGGATCGACATCCCTGTTTGCTCAGGAGGCCAACGTGGGGACTGCTGAGCATGTTTTTCCCAGGTGGGTTTTAACTGTGGGATGTCCTCTTTGACTTTTGGTGCTCAGAGGTGGATGCAGAAGTCCAGCTGACACCTCCTACCCTACGGATGGCAGACAGGGAGAAGCCAAAGGTCTGGAATTCTTGGGTGCGACCTGCCCAACCCGTGTGCAGTAGGCATGGGTGGCTTGGGGCTTTCCTCCTCACTCTGCTCATAGCTGCTGCTTCAGATTAAGGCTCCTCTGAGCTCTGCCAGAAGCAATCAGTCACGTTAACATATTCCAGAAGCCAAATCTGCCTGTGTGTGGGAAACTGAACCACGTGCTTTCTGATGTTGGCCGAGTGAGATGGTGTAGGGCTTCTGACACCTGGGAATTAGTCTGCTGATTAGATCTTTCACTGGTGGAGCATAAAGTACTCCCTCCCCCCATGTATTTTCTGTGACTTAGTTGTTGATAGCTTACAAATATTCCAGTGCTATCCCTTAAGCACTTCTGAGGGAATGTTCATCACCTGTTTTTCTTCAAATTACTTCAGAAAGACCAAAGGGGGACTGACATGACAAATCATAGGGTAAAACAGATTATTAGAAGCAAGAAGGCATCCTTCAAAATGTTGAAGTTCTGTGTTCAAGAATGAAAAGGGAGGACAAGGCTCACAAATCTTCAGGAACCCTTTGAAGGAGTCCCCAGGCAAATGAACAAAGAGATCTGGATGATATGGTCCTCAGGGAATTCACAAAGGCATTTGAAAAAGTGCTTCACCCAAGGGTCTTACAGGAAATAACCTCCATAAGTTTCTTGCATGGATAAATAATTGTTGAAAAGATGGGAAACAACGGAGAGGAGCAGAGAGGTCATTTCCACAGCCGGAGCTTGCAGAGGGCTGTGCTACAGCCCACATTTTTATAAATGTGCTAAAAAACCAGGGTGAGAAATAAGATGGCAAGTTTGGAGGTGAATGCCAACTTATTGAAGGTAATAAAGGCAAGGGCTGACTGCAAAGAGCCGAGGAAGTGCCTTTTCATACTGTGTCCCTGAGCAACAGAGTGGGAGATGAAATTCAGCGTGGATGTAAGAGAGGTGGGGTGAAAGTCGCAGCATTGCATTGATGGTGATGAGCATGGAATTGAATACTATCACTTGGGAAAAAAGATGTGGTTATAACACTGGGCTTTGAAAGCATCACCTCAGTGCTTAGTATTTATTTTAAAAAAGGCTGACTTACTGTTAGGAGCTATTAGTAAAGTAATACAAAACAAAAGAGGAGACACAAAAGAGGAGACACTCTTCAGCACTTTAGACATCCACACTTTGCCCACATCTTGAATACTTGGTTCAGTTCCAACACTTCAGACACAGCAGGAGTGGAAAAGGCATGGAAAATGAGTGATTAGAGTCAGAGAATGGCTTTGTATGAAGAATCGTAAAATAGTCTAGGATTCTTTAGCTGGGAAAAGAGATGAGGGGATATGACAGGGGGCTGTAAAATGATAACTACCAGCATCGAGATGAAGAGCAGGGAAAGATGGCTCTCATTGTTTCTTCTCATACAAAGCAAAGGAACATCAAATAAAGCTCCTGAGTAAGGCTTTGGGTAAACAAAGTGTTGCTGCTTCATGGCACATGTAAGATACACAGGGAACTTCTTTCTGCAGGATCTTGTGGATGCTGCAAATTTTCAGGTGCTTAAAGCGTGGCTGCTCAGATTTATGTGACAAAATATTTACCGAGGGCTGCTTTATGCAAAAACACTCTGGTTCAGAAAAACCCGTGCAGCCCAGATTGTTAGATGCTGGGAGGGTGCTCAGGGATGTTATGGGGTGGTTGTGTTCTCCTCTTCCCTGGGTATCCGCTCTTTGTGACTCTTGGAGACAAGTCACTGGATCTGCCTTGGTCTGACACGGTGCTGCTGCTCTCATGTTCAGTCTGTCATTCTTAGGGATGCTCAGCCATTGCTAGTTTTAATGAATTGTTTTCAGTGGTCAAAGCAAATTTCCCAGTTACTGTCAAAGAAATCCAGCCAGGATAGTGAGACATGGCAATTGCAAGAGTGCGGCAATATAACCTAGAAGACAAATAATTAAATAATTCTTTAAAAAAACCCCTCATTTCTCTTTAAAGGAGTATTAGGAAGGGGGAAAAAAATGCACCTAAACAGTCATATATCAGAGAGGCACGTAAAATGTCCAGCTGAGGAGTGTTATTAATGAAGTGGTGAACTTTAAGTCCATGCATAGCATGCCTCCAGTAGGAAGGCTCTTATTTCCAATGCCTGGGGTAATCTAGCAAAATCCAAGCCATATCTTTAATGAACAAGGTGGGCTATCAATCAACACGGGGATGACACAAGCATTTCATACAAGCCCAAAACCCGACCCCCCCAGCCCTAAAACCAAGGCCACTGCGATGCCTCCCAAGGCTGCCCGTCCTCGCCAGGCAGGCAAAGAGTCATGAAATCTGCATGTGACTGCTAAAGGCAGAGCTGCTCCCGAGTAGGTGGTAGTTATTTTTAGCAACTAGTTTAAATTGTTCTGATATTGAATCTGCACCGTGCAGGGGTAACATCTTTAAAATGCAATTCTATGGTAGGTGGCAACAATCAAGCTGAATTACTGACATTGTAAGGAAATGAAAAGTCAAACTGCTGACCATGTGTATTTTATGGTATTTAATTAAAAGTAGATAACATAGTGTGAATGAACCACAAATCAGATAAAAATGGCAGTATATTCTCATATTTAACACATATTTGACTTGTGGTTGCTTGACAATTTACCAGAACAGGTCTATGACGGTCTCCAAATATAAAATCAGGAGTGTAATTAAAAATACTGCAGGGAAGAAGCAATATTCAGTTCAACCCTGAACTACGTTAATCACAGCCACAGCTGTATCGCTTCCATTCCCTTTAACAAGAACCTCATTTCTTCTTCTTCTTCTTTTTTTTTTTTTTTAATAAAAGAGGGGGAAAAAAGTGTCCAGGCTTTTGCTAAATCAGAGTGTTGGGTTAGAAAAGTTTAAAATGTGGGTCTGGGAGGAAGAGGAGGGTAGAAGAGGCACAGCATGGTTTATTAGGAGCTCTGGTGCAGCTGCCTCAGCCTGGGGCTCTGCTGTGGCTGTGCACCAGGACTGTGGCTTCCCTTCTGCTTTGGCACAGGACTGTGCTGTGACCTTGACATTATTGCAGCTGGTGCCACAGCTCCTTCTCCTGTAAAGCAGAGCTCTCCTTGCTTTCTCTCCTTACTCCTGTGTTTGGCTAATACCCAGGAGAGCCAACCTTGATCTCACTTGCGCAACAAGCCCTGTCTCAGGGGCATTTAGCTCAGCTCTCCTCCCAAATCACCCCACACACTCATGATGGCTGCTGCAGGTCTTTCACAAGCAAGGAAACACAAGCTGGACCTGGGCTCCCACCTGCTTTTTTTTTTTTTTTTTTTTTTTTTTTTTTTGTTTTGTTGGTTCTGCCTCTGAAATTAGCCAGCCCTAATCTGTGAGGTTCTGCCAGGCACACGGGTGCTCCTGGTGTTCCCCTGTCCCAAGGGAAGGGAGCTCTCACAGCCTGGCAAAGAAAGTTGGCACCACACATCTTTTCACTGAGATTCAGATAAGAAGTCCCAAATTCTTCTTGTAACTCCAGCTGAAGAGGCAGCTCTTAGGGAATGAGTGTTTAGTGTTCGCTTGTTTGATGTCTGTCAGCACAGCTTTCAGCCAAAATAAATAAAGGCAGGCTCTCCATTCAGAGGGAGGGCAGAGAAAAGGGGAGTTCAGGCTTCCCTTGCTCACCTTTAGTATCCTCACAGGTGGTGCCTTGCCAGCTTCTCAGCTCTGCTCTCTGTTCCCCCCACCCACTACAAAATGTTGTTTTCTGCCCTGAGAAGCCCCAGCTGATTCACCTTGCTCTCATCTCTGTTGCCTGCTTGCTTTCACCAGCATGTGCAAATGAGCTGCAGTGAGACTAACTGTGGGGAAAGGAAAAAATCCCTCTGTGTGTTAGTGCGGGGAGTTTTTCCAGGTGACTACGTCTCCTGGAAATCCTTGGGAACCTGAAAGTGAAAACCAGGCAGAATGAATTCAGAAGTACATTCAAATTGAAAAATACAATTTTTCTTTTATTTTTTTGCTGCTGGACAGTTGAGTTTTACTTTTTTTTTTCCCCAGTGTATCACTGTACCAGTGGGGCTTCCAGTCACATCCAGGGATTTGTGCACAAAGAAGGTGTGTTTGGGATAAAGACTAAATAACCTCCTCTCTTTGGTGAAAGAATTCAAGAAAGGATTTCCATGTTTGCAATTCTCATTCCCCCTTCTCTTCAGTGGGTTACAGCTAATTAGGGAGAGGGTGACATTTAGGTTCTGGTAGCAGAATCATATTGTCTAAATCTCCTTGCTATTATTTTAGTTGACATGCAATTGCAGTAGTACCCACTAGTCTCCACAGATTTGTTTATTCCTTTGGGAAGGGCTGGTGTCTCCCTCAGTTTTGTGTGGAGTTTCAGAATTTCAGAGATTCTTTTTGGAGAAATTTTCTTCCACCTTGTAGAGTATAATTCAGTGTTTCTTGTCCCTCTATTGCAAAGCTAATTGTAACACCATTTGTTAACTTGAGAATGAGACTATTTCTTATCTATTTTTAAAATCTGACTTTTTTAGCTTATTCTTGACTTCTGTGCCCTGTAGCCTGAGTGAGCGTAATGCAACACAATGGACTTGCAGGTAATCAATAAAAGCTTGGAGGTCAGAGATGGCATTTGACAAACTTACACTCATGATTAAATATTCTGCTGAAGGAAATACTTAGTGGGTTTCTTTTTGAAAGGTAAACTCAGAGTCGCCCTGATGACCCTGAGGTTTGAATTCTGTGCTGCCATGAGGAGGAGCTGGCTCTGGAGTTCCTTTTTGGGACAACAGAGTCATTGGTTGCTGCACAGAGAGGCTGCTCCTGCTGTGATCTTTTTGAGGCTCCTTTTGGCTTCAGTGGTGCCAAGGTCTCGCTGGATTTGAGAGGTGTAACCAAATCACCTGGGTTGGGAGCCTCAACACCCTGGTCTCCTGTGTCTATCCAGTGGCGAGAAATTATTGCAAAAAATCTCTAGGGATGATGCCTTTTTAAGAAATACCAGATGCAATTTAGAATGCAACAGGTGGCTCTGCTGCAGCTCTATGTGTGTGATTCTCAGGGTTGACTTTAGACTAAAGTTATCAAAATATTCTCACCAAGCACTAGCAGCTATGACAGTTTGGTGTGCACCTGAGGTAGAACTTCTAGTTCTGTTTTTCTGTGAGGGAACTGGTTAAGGTGACGCACCCCAAAACCACCTTGTGCCACTGAGGAAAATCGGGGGATTTGCTTTCCAAGTTCCATGACTGCTCTGGAACAAGACACTGAGTTCTGGCACTGCTGCTGGTCACACGCTGCCCTTGGGTGGGAGGGTGGGAATGCTTTTGCATGTTGACAGCTGAACTGACAAACTCTGGATTCCCTGTGTCTGAGCTTTAATTCTGTCAATGAGCAGTGCAACCATGAGGTCCTGCTGGAAAGGACAAAAGGGAATTCATTCAGGAGGTACTAAAGCAGGATCCAAGTGTTTGACAAAGGTATCAGGCACCTCCAGGAGTAATCATCATCCCGCTGTCATTGTCATCTGGCTGTGGACATGATGGCTGGGAATTAGGATGGTCTGTCCACAGGAATTTATCTTTACATTGCCCAGACTCCCATAGCAAAAAATCCTCGCCAGTTGGACCTCTGTGAAATCCTTCCCCGCCGAGGCTTTGAAGACATGGAGAGCAGAGCTAGGAATAAGAGTTGTCTCCAGACTACGTGTCAGTGAATGATTTGGGCAGAATGAAGTTGCTGAAGCTGGAGGCTAATCAGGACATGGAGGCATTAATAGTAACAGGGAAGCACGGCGTGGTAGCAACAGAAAAATGCAGCAGCAGGAGATGGCGTTGGCAAAACTTTCCCACTCTAGAAGTTAACTCCATGAATTTTCTGAAGTCAGTTGTAGGCACTTTTGGGAAGTGATATTTGGGTGACAGCAGAACGAGTATATTTGTGGCATGGCATCCCAGTATGCCACCGAGCAGCTTGTCTCAGTGGAAGTAAAATGTGAGAGAAGTACATCATTTAGCACTGAAAACATTTCAAAAGGACACGAGCCAACAGACTCATAAAACTTGTCTCTCCAGATGTTCTCCCCAGAGCCATTAAAATAGGTGGTCTTAATATTTGCTTTTTGATCTTCAGCATGTTGCCTTCCCAAAAGCCAGCAAGAAAGCCCGTGATTAAATGTGTGCACAGATGAGTATCCGTGCTGGGGCAGCAGGAGTGGGGGGCACACTGACACCTCGTTTAGTTTGCCACTCCATTTCCCTCTGGCTGAACTCGCAGTCTACCTGCAGCACCTCGCTTGCAATCTGCATGCAGAGTGGGAGGCTTCAAAGCTCTTAAGGAAATGCATTTCAAATGTTCTTCCCGTTATAAAGCGTGCAGTGGAGCAGTCACCCAACCATGGCAGAGGAATCCGTAAAAATGAAGATAGGCTGGCGTAAATCAAAAAGTGAGGCTTGAATCCTGAGAGTTGTGCAACTGCAAGAAGTGTCACATCCAACAGGATGCAATATGTAATGGGTATGTACCACACCAGTTACAAAGCATGACAAATGGCCTCGCAGGCACCATGCTGGCTCCATTTATACTGTTTCCTTGCTGAGGCAGGATGGTAACTCCGTAATGGCTCCAATATTTTGTTGCTCTATTGAACCTCCTCTGCTGAGAGGAGAGAGAGTCGAGCGTGTTCCACTTGCATTCTCTCAGGTATAACATACAAGATCCATAATAATTCAATAACGTGAGAGCTCAGCTCTTGTGTTTGTTGAAAAGGATTTACTTTGCTTTCTTTGGGATAATTATGACTGGTTGTAATAAATACGGATATAAACTCTTGATCTTTGCCTTCAGAAGCACAGACTACAAGTTACATGCAAGTTGAGAACAATTACAGCTTAGTTCAAAGGCTGGAAACTTAAAAAAAATGATGATTGCATTTAGTAGATTATAATTCCACACTTTTTATTCTCTGTTGTTTGCAATTGTTCTGAAAGTTTTACTTGCACAGATGGTTTCCGGATTCCAGAGCAGACCAAGTGCATTTTGCAGTGTTCCTTGTAGATCCCATCTCAAACTACAATGGCAAAGGTCCTGATGGGAGCTCCCAGTCCCTTCCTGCTCCCCTGCTCTTCGGATAAATAGCCAAAACAGATGAACACATGCCAGATTCCTGGGTGAGAATTAATTTGGCTTCAAGCACCTTGACTACTTCATGGATGGAGCCTGGGATAACTTTTTCTGAACAGCACAACAGCTACAGCTTCAGAGGACAGTGGGCTTTTCCCTGGCAGTGCCGCCACAGCTCCTGGAAATGCTGTGGAAGCTGTTGTTTTTTGTTCAGAAAGCCAGGTATCTATGACTTCTAGTAGCCCTTTGCTTCCCTGAATCCGCTGGGATGCGGTATCCTCAGTTTTCCCTGACACTGCAAACAGGTTGAAATGATAGATGAAAGGGGAGTGGGACGGAGCTGTGAGTGAGTGCATTAGCCTTTCACTGCTGGAGTCCCGGGTTCAGAGTCTTGCTTTGAGCAAATGTAAAAAGGGGTTTAATAATTTCTTTCTAACATCCTTAGTGGACATTTGGCAATATCATAAATGATATTTGGCAATATCATAAATGCTGTGCATAGTGTGGAAAAGAAAAGCACAAGTCTCTGGAACAGGAGATGTGTCATGGAATGGAAGCTAGGTAGAAGGCAGAGAAACATCCTGGAGAAACATCCACAGCACCTCCAGCTAGGTGTTTCTAAAAAGCCCACACTTGTTATACAACAAGTGCAGCCACTAATTAAGGAATAAGAAGAAAAAAAGGTAGTTGGAAAGCCTGACTGTTTTCTTTGGGAAATACATTAGACAATTGGAAAGTGCACATAGTCCTATTACTCAAGTTAATTTACACTCACTCTCCTAGTCCACCACAAGAATTTATGAACCTGGAAGAGCTATAAGTCCCTTAACAAAGTAAACAAACTGTAACTCAGGCTTGTGTTCTTCCAGAGACCCACCACCTAAGGGTTTGGGTGGTTGTTTTGGTTCTGGGGTTTGGCTTTTTTAGCTAAAGGTGAAGAGATGATTCAGTACGTGGTGCTGTGTTGCTTTTCTCAGGGGCAAACAATTCACATTGCCAGGATTAGACCATTGGAATAGACTTCAAATGCACAGTGGACCTCAGCAAATAAAATCTAACAGCCTTCAGCTATGACTTGTCTTTGCACATCCAAGGAGTCTGGATAGGGAAGAAGCCTTGACCTGCTGGGCTCCTTGTGAGTGGCTCAGCCTCCCCCAGGCCCTACAAATTCAGAGCAACAACAGCCAGAAGATTAGGCAAGTGTAACTAAAACTATTCTGATGTCAGGCTCCTATTTTAATCTCCTCCAAACGATCCAGAGCGTTAGTCCTTACACCACATCGGCTCCTCCTGGATGTGTGAGGCACTTAAAGAAAGAAAGTTTTTCACTCTGTATACTAGACGACCTTGATGTGATAGACTGCAGGGTTTTGTGACACTGCACACTCAGTGCTATTCAACACTTTGCCTGAAAGGGAGGAAGGAATGGATTTATTGACTTGTGACTTTGACTCAGGCCTGTGTATCAGGACTGTTATTATGTGGAATGATTAGGCTGCAGTGTCAGGGACAAGTTAAACTAGAACAACAAAGGACCTCCTTAACCTTTACCTGGACACAAGGCCATTCATAATGACTTGCACGGTTTGGAAAACTAAGTATATCTTGCTGCACTCAATACTTCTGCAGCTACAGCAAATGAACAGAAATGGAAAAGATGGATTGCTGAAGGAGATGAAATGTAATTCAATTCTGCATAGTCCTGTTCAGAATATCAAGTTCAGGTCCACGTCAAAAAGTGGCAAAGGCATCATCTTTCTGTTCTGAGTGAATTTTAGAACTGGGTACAATACATATCTACCCAGAATTCTTCCTTTTCTTCTTTTTTTTTGGGTGGAGATGGTGGTGGTGTAGCAAATAATGCTTTCCATGAAGGAGATTTCCTCATATGGAGTGTGCAAGTAACCATAATCAATGTTAATGACAGCTGGTGCCAAATGCAAAGAGAAGGTCCTCAAATGGCAAGGGGAGGCTCTTCCACAAAGCCGGTGTGACAATATTCAGGGATCCTATCACTGTGTGTGAGGAACAGAACATCTCTTTGGAGCCAGTGCTGCATGAGAGCCCTGATGTGACAGTCCATTTGTGGTTTTCTATTAGATTCAAAATACTGCTCTCCTTTTCTCCATGGTCATTACCAGAGGACATTATGAATGAGCCAGTGCATTTTGGATGGCTGAGATTTCAGCCCTGCCCAAGCTGATGACAAATTTGTCCCTGTTTTCAGGAGGTGCCCAACTGGGGCTCAGCACTTTGCAGGGCTGAGTGCTTTGCTGTGGGCATTGCCTGGACTCTGCTGCTGACTTGAGAGTGCCTTGCAGGCTTCTGTCCTTCCTAACCATGTTTATTGGTGATATCCAATTGTGGAATCCTGGGCAATTTTCCTTTCGTGATGAAAGGCAAAGGCCCTTCTTGCATGAAGCAGTTGCATAAGGTGCTGTAAAAGTGTCTGCAGAAAGAAATTAAAATAAACATGATGTGATATGGGAGTTGAAGAAATAATGAAAAATAAGTGCCTAAATAGGAATATGACCAAGCTGCCTGGGGAAAGAGAGGCCAGTTTCTGATGAGCTGTATTTGATCTCCAGCACTGCACAAACGTCTGAACTTGGTGCTCCCGAGTGTCCCTCAGTTGCAGAGCTTGGAGAAACCACAGCTGGCCACTTGTCTTTGCTCCTCTCTAGAACAGGCCATCACAAGCTATAAAGGATAAGGAGAATTCTTCTCTTCTGCCTTGATGTGTATGGTGAGTGGGAATTTGTGTTTCAAGCTAAACATACCTGCTAGGTTTGAAAACAGCTGCAATATTGCTTCCCACTTTTGTTTTTAAATGCTCAGTAAAGCACATCATTTTCATGGATGTAAACTGCTCTGCTGGTGTATATGTTTGTAGAGGGGTTTGCATTTGGCTTGGAGCCCCAGAAAGTTCTATCACCTCTGTCTGTCCCTTTTCCTTTACTCTCTCCTTTCTCTATGAGCAGAAAAAAAGCCAAATGTGGTCCAAAATCCTTGGTCATCCCACGGCAGGTGAAGCCACTCCTCCCAGGGGCAAGGTCTGGTCACCAGAAGATTTCAGCTGCTTCCTCCAGAGCCTGTGACCACCAATGCCTGTGACCATAAATACTGGGTGTGTTTTAGCTCATGTCAGCCAAGAAACAAATCCTATGGAGAAGCTGTTTCTCTGCCCTGTCACAGAAATGAGGTGGGGCAAAACTGTGGCAACCATTTATTTCACTTCAGAGTTTATTTGGGCTTTCTCCCCCCTAATGAATTCAGTCAGAATTACAGCATTTCTTCTGTCAAAAGGCATTTGTCACATTTCACAGGTGCGAGTTAATTTAACAATAAGTGTGTTTCTCTGGTGCTATTATGAAAGTATTCTAGTTTTTTTGGGATGGCAGTGTCAAGATCCAGTCATGGGATAGGAACACTGCACATGCAAGAAATAAAATTAACAATAAGAAGTGAAATAATCTCTGTGTGGACCAGATTAATATTAGATAGAGACAAAGCAGAGTAGCTGAGAATTGATTTGAATGTTTTGCTGCTTACCTGAACTCAGGTCTTTTGAACTAAAATCTTCAAATAAATGGTCTTTACCTGCAGGCTGTGGCATATCATGCGTCTACCTGGTTTCTATCTGTAGTTACTCTCAGAGGTTTGTGGGGTTTTTTGGCTCTTGCATTCATTTTTGCTACATAAGAATTTTACTGCTCTTTTTTATCACCTCTAAATTGGTTTGTTGGAAATATCACCATCGAATGCTGTCTTTGTCTTTTATGCAGGTTGTCTAACACCAGAGAAATGCTAGGGTTTACTGAATAAGCCTTTATTAACTGCTCAGTCCTTGTTTAGCTGGTGAATGACAGTGAGCTTCCCTTTGTCGTTCACATGCTGCTTTCATTCTGTCATATCAATATTGCAGCAAATTAATTAACTCCTGTTCATTTTTTTTGTTCATTTAAATCAGAGGGCAGTCTGTTTCTGCAGGAGAAGGGTGGAAGGGCACCCTTGTACTGCTCCCAGATCCTGGACTATCTCAGCTTGCCTATGGGTAAAATCACCTGGAGGAAACCTTGCCTCCCATCTCCCAAGATATGGGCCCCGCACAGGAGGATTTGAAGGTGCTGTGTAGGATATGGTGAGACAGGGTTTCAGAAGCAGGATCCCTGTAGTTCAAACCAGGGTAAAGGACATCTTATCTTGAACAATTACAATCTTCTGCAACTACAGGCATCTGAAAAAAAGGGAGAACCTTATATCAGATGCAAAAGCCAACAGGAGGAGAGGTGCAATGTGTCCAAAATAACGCTCTAAAAGGAAGAACTTCAGGAGAAGCTGCCAAATGTTTCTTTCAGATAGTGCATGGAATGGGTTGTTTTACACAGAACCATAAAATACTTATGCAGAAAGAGAGCTTAGTGTTTGCATTGCCTATTTTGTTTTTCACTGTAAGCACTGAAAACTGTAGAAGAAACCTGCCTTCATATTTTTAAGTGAATCATAGTTTTAATGATAGCTCTTCAGCTAGGATGTTCTGAGAAGTTTTCCAGTCATGTGCCTGCCCTGCAAGAGTTCATAGACAGTGGGGAGGGGAGTTCCTTTACATTTGTGGTTCTCTCAGGATCAGACTTCTTCTTCCAAAAGCCAGCAGTCTCTGCAGGCACCAAAAGATCAGCAACCTCTAAACCGTTTCAGACAAATCCCCTTTTTGTGTCAGAGGGGATGTTCAGAGCAGCATATTAAATATAAGGCAGATAAAGGATCATGCCAAGGTTGGAAGATTCCTTTCTCCTGATTTGTTCCCAGTTAAAGATCCCATGTTTGCAACTGTGACTCCAATGCACTGGACATACTTTTTGGTCAGAAGGGATTGTGAGAGGAAGCCAACATGGGGAAGAAAGGAAGTAAGTGAAAGAACTACTGAGGGAAGCTGGGGGAGGAGGAAGATATTGAAAAGAGCAGATATTTTTGTACATTTTTACCCATGAGGTACGCACTACTGACTAGCTGCAGGTTTCTGGAGCTGCTTGGGTGAGAAAGGCCATCTCTAACCTCACTCACCATCCTTCAGGGCTCCTGTCAGCCACACTACTGGCTGCAAGTTGAAGCTGCCTGAGGCCATGCTGGCTACTAAAATCCCCCAGCTGTGGCAGTGAGTGATCACGAGAGTACAAGGTGAGGAGGAAGGATATGGAGCTGGTTACGGGAGTGTCACACAACCACTGACGTTATCTAGCTGAAACATCAGCATAGCTCTTCCCAAATTGCTCCAGTAATAACCAAAGTGGTCGTGGCCTGGCTGAACAGAGTCTGGCTGAGCCATGGGCTGACCAGGCTCACTGGTCACCATGGCAGCAGAGGTGGCTCTCTTTGAGCACCTCTTCTTTCTGACGCCTCACACAGGACACCGAGTGGGAAGGGACCTTGGGAAATGTCATTGTGCATATCCTTCCATGCTAAGGTGACACCTCCTGCGCCTCTACCAAGAAAATTCCACATGGTTCTTGCCAGTCTCTTCTAGAGCTTCACTGTTCTTGCTGTTGGAAGGACTTTTCCTAATATTTGACTCAAATCTCTTGTCTGCCAGCTTTTTCTTGTGCTTTTGGTCATGGAAAACAGATTGTTCCCTTCCTCTTTGCTGCAGCCTTTTATACACTGGAAGACTGTTATCATGTCTCCCCTCAGTCTCCTCTTTAGAGCAAACAACCCCACTGTGTTCAATCTCTCCTCACAAGTCATGGTTTTTAGACCTCTGATTGTTCTCCCCCCGCTCCTCTGAACTCTCTCCAATTGGGCCATGCCTTTGGAGCAGCGCGGTGCCTGCAGGAGAACACAATGCCCTGGGTGAGGCCTCCCTGGCACTCAGCAAAGTGCAAGCTTTGCTTTATGAGTCTTGCAGACTTTACTTCTGTTTAAACACCGCAGTGTGGCATTTGCCTTTTTCTCAGCTGCACGCCATTGTCGCCGAGCGCTCAGCTCGTGATCCACGGCCCCCGATCCTCTGGTTTCTTTTCTGCGCTGCTGCCGTCCTGGAAGTTGTTCCCTCTTTGCTGCTCGTGCAGGTTAATGCACAGGGTAGATGGAGCAAACACCTACTCCATCTCTCCCGGCCCCCAAATCCACTTAACGCCCATTTTGCGCTTTTCCTACTTCACACGGAGTCCGCGCGCTGAGGGAGTGCTGGGTATCAAATGGATGGGAGAGGTCTTTGTTGAAATTACAAGCACAGGATAACAGGGCAGGTACACAGCAGCAGGCAGTAGTACCTAGGTTGGGGTTTGGGTAGTAAAATGCTGGACTTGGCTGTCATTGGTGGTTATTCCTTTGAATACTGAAAGTGCTTAAGCTACAGGAAAACTAATGTGAGCTCACAGTTATTTATTTAATGATTCTGGGTGATTCCCTTGAGCTGATGTGTTTCCTGCACTTGGTATTTTTTTATTTTCAGAGGTAAGGCATATCCACTGGGGTTATTTGGGTTGGAGACGGCTTTCTGTGTGATGTGAAGAGGTCTGCTCCTCCCTGGTGCTTGTTTGTGGCTGGACAATACAGATGACATGGGAAAAGGACAATTAGCTGGAGCTTTTATTCTTATTACTGGGCCTTTAAGCTGGTCATTCCTCAGCTCCTTGTTTGTAGTTTTACCAAAAAAGTTCTTTATCTCAAAATCTTCTCTGAAAGTTTTGGGTGATGCTTCGAAGTAGGAAATAAATCTACCTCTATTTTACTGTAAGAGAGGGGTAAATTTAGGAGGATTTCTTTGTACATATGCTCCCCAGCCAGAGGACATGAAGGTTGAGCTTCAAGGTGCTTGACAGAGGCAATAGCTCCTACCAGGGGAGTCAGCACATCAAAATGTTGCTTTCTCTGTCAGAATAATGGAGATCTGGTACAGCACCTTCTAATTTTTCAAACAGCACAAAGTGCAATTCCAAATTAACCAGCACACCTCCACCTTAATTTTTCATTTTACTTAACCTCTCTGTGTCTGTTTTACCATCTGTAAAACTGAGATAATACTTACCTACCTCACAGGGATGTTATGAGGATTAATTAATTGATGTTTGTACAGCGCTTTGAATATGCAAAGCGTTATATGTGCTAAGTATTATTATTTAGCTTAAATGTGGCTGAGCAGGTTTAGAATGCTGGGAGAGAGCTCTGTCACTGACACCAATCTATCACAATGTGGCTAATGACACAGCCTTGGGAACCAGGCAGCCAATTTTCTTATTCTGTGCCATAATTAGCCAATATCAGTAACACAAAAAAAAAAAAAAAAAAAAAAAAAAAAAAAAAACAAACCCAAAATCCAGAACCTCACCTTTGCAGGAATTGCAGGGATTGACCACTACAGGATCACTGCTTGAAATCCCAAACTAAATACCTCACAGTGGGATCAACCAGTGGCAAATGGTTCACCCTCAAAAATCACCCAACCCTCGTGGAGATGAGGGGTATCTGTAGGGCTGGAAGAAGGCTGTAGTGCCCCATGGAGAAAGAAGAGCATTGTCTGACTTGATGACCGGAATAAAAATGAACAAAATATTCGCGGGGCGCAGTGGTGGGAGGTGGTGTCCTGCCCAGCTTTTGCAGCCACAGCTGAAAGCATCACTTGCCCCCCTGCCCGTGAGCAGAGGGTCCCAAGCCAGTATTTGTTCTGCTGTGTTAATGAGCAGTGGCAGCCCCAGCAGCCAAGGGGACGGTCGAGCTGGAGACACAAAAGGCTGGTTAAGAACTGGTAATATGGGGTCTGTGTATGCACTGGGGGAGAGCAACTTCTTCCAAGAAATACAAGGAGAAACTCTATAATTTTTCTCTTGGCTGCAGATTTATTTCAGTTTTAGTGGTTCTTATTCAAATTCATCAGGGGTAATTAATGAAAGATATAGGAAGGCCAGCACACACCTAGGATGCTCTGTTTGTAGCTTGAATTATGTTGAGCTGTTTGGTCTATTGGTTCACTACCTCAAGCCTAGTGCAGTATTGTCATCCTTTGCTTTACAACACAGTCATTATATCCCTAAACCACATTGTGATACACTGTGGCTTCTGTTTACGACTCCCGAAACTCCCACTCCATATATCACCTGCCATAAAACCCATCAAACTGCTGCTAGTAAAATGGTGCACAGTGGTCTAAGTAGGAGCCAGGCAAATTGTGTGATACCCTACTGTGGTTAATGAGAGTGAAAATGTGGTTAGGATTTTATTCAGGCGATGTTCATTTGCAGGGCCATTGTAGTGAGGTGGCAAAGAAAAGAGTCTTTTGTTAACCTGAATGACAATATATTTTCTATTGTACGAAGTAGCTGAATGCAGAGTTTGCCAAGTTATACATCAATTGTAAGTAAGTCAAACTGTGACCTTGAATGGCTACATTTTTATTGCTTGGGGGTCTTGAAAACTAATTAATACACTGAGATGTTATAGCGACCATATGAAACCTGTTACTGGGATTTAAACCATTGTGGAGCAGTTCAAACAGTCACTGGCAACTACAAAAATATAAAAAGTAATCTAGCTCTGTGTATCAGGAAAATTTTTTAATTTCTTGTTTGAGTGCTGTTGGGGTGGATGTGCCATTCAATTGTTTAGGGATGTAGGGGAAATAAAAATTCTGGTGGAGGTGTGGTCGATGCTGCAGATCCTGAAAGCTCCTGATTTAACCAACACTTTTAGCCCCTGAGGCCAAGGACACACTCGGCTGCATCCCAAGGCTGTTTTGGGCTGCACCCAGGGTATAAACCTTTCCCTCTCCTCCTTGCTCTTTCCACCCTGGTTTATGAAGGGACTGGATCCAGACATGTGGGACCAGCGCCTGGCCTAAAATCAAGCATGACAAACCCCTCCTTGTTAAATGCTGAGTGATGTAAAAATTGTCAAAGTGATTGTGGCTTGATTATTTTCCCCAGTCCTCATCATGTTTCTGCTTGTCTCATTCCTTAAAAGGCATTGTAGTTTTTTTGTTTGTAGTTGTTTCTGCCTCCCCCCACCCCCGTTTTTGAATTACAAGACCACATCTTCAGGACTATATAGCTTGAATACAGGAGAGCTGAGCTTTACTTCAGATTGAAATTTTACATATATTTTGCCTTGGGTAAAAAGTTGATTTCCCCTCCCCAGCCAACGGAGAGTAAATTAAGGAAGGCGTGTATAACAAAACCAAAATTTTGTAGCTGCATTGTGTGTTTTTTGACTGTTTCTGCTGTTGTACAAAAAAAAAAAAATTACATTAAATTAAAAAGGCCTATTTATAAAACAAACATTTTGTAGGCAAAAAGGAAATGCAACCATAATAAAATTGTCAGTCTCAGCGGAATGACTGTATTGTACTGGGCTTTCGAAGAAAATCAGGCTGGCTCCTTCAGAGGAAATCTGATTTCAATTTAAGAGTCTTATTGAGGAAAACAGCACCACAAAAGGGGAAATTAAACCATAAAGAGTGCATTAAGATAATGTTAAGGATCTAACTTACCACCACCACAAAAAAAAAAAAAAAAAAACCAAAAAAACCCCCAAAAAAAAACCCCAAAAAAAACCAACCCAAAGCAATCTGAAGTGGAAAAACAGAAACTTTTTCCGTGGCTCATCCTCCTGGGTGGAATTATGGCAGCTGCCCCCAGAAAGGAGGGAGGGATGGGGGAGCTGTTTGAGCTGAGCCCTGGGGTGGTTAAGGTTAAGAAAGAGACGATGTAAAAATGGAACCTGCTCACTTCACATATCATCTCCAATGTGAATTCTGAGTCATAGCTGCTTAATCCACTGACTGAAAGAAGTTTTTAGTGTTTCTTTTCCCCCTGGCTAGCTTAGTGGAACCTGTAGAGCCATGGAGAGGGAGCTGGATTATTTTGTGGCTCATGCACCACCAGGATATTAGCTGATGAAAGCTCTGGTCTAGCAGCCACTTCCCAGGGTGTGGAGACTCACTCCTTTCAAGGAGGAGCAGTTCAGCTCAGCAGTGGGACTTCCTTTCCGTAGGCTGAGAGCTCTTTCCGAAAGGATTTTTTGTTTTACAGCTGAAGGGTGTGAAAATCTGAAAGAAGCCAGAAGAATGTTAATTTGTTAGTTTTATGGCATACGAGTATCTTCAGGATGGCTAATTTTATGCAGTTGTGGCTATAGGGGAGTGTTGAGTGGATTCAGGGTTGCTCTGGTCTATGGAAAATAATTTTGCTCCTCTTTCCCTTCCTCAGTGAAATGAGTCTGACTGCCAGGATGGTCTGTACAAGGTTTATGTCCTTGCCAGGCAGACACAGGCTCCTCCTCAGTGCACCTGCTGGAGAGGGAGTGAGTGCTCCAGTACGTGCAAAAATCCCAAATATTTTGTAGTGCCTTTAGGATGAATTTCTCTGAGTTGCCACTGTCAGAGCCCAGAGGGTGCAGAGTCATCCTCCAAGTGCAGGAGGGGATGAAGGTGACCCATCCCTGGCTGCAGCATGACACTGCACTGTGTGCCCTCAGGCTGGGTCAGCTCTGCTCCTGCTGACATCCCTGTGGTCCTGTCACTTCCTTGTGGAAGTCCTTCCCTGAGCATTTTTCATTCCAGAGAAGCACTGCCTATCAGAGTTATGTATGTTTGCTTTTTGAGCTTCCCAGGTGGCTTGCACAGCAGGGAACTATTTCCACTTTGTTGTGAGGAACCCAAGGCATAGAGGGATCATGTGGGATGAGATTGTGGGGTGCTGGGTGTCCCTCAGCTGCATGGGCCACTTTATCCAGCTCACTCAGAGTGGGAAATACAAAGGTGCCTTCATGGAAAGCTGCTGGGAAGGGTTTGGGTGTCATGGTTTCTGTCATGAAGCAGAGAAACAGCCCAGGACTTCATAAAGTCTCATCCTATTTTTAAAATGCTTTCATTACTATTACATTTTATGCAGGTTTGACCTGCAGTATACCTGCCTTATCTGGGTCTGTCATACATATTTTGTGAGGAAAAGAAAACAGGTATTTATAAATAGGTAAAAAAGCAAACTCAAATAAAGGCACCGTTGCCTTGGAGTGCAAAATGATGGATGGATTTGCACACAAGAGACCGCAGCCCCTGTGTGATTTGGGAGCTCTGGTCGTGTGTCTGCACCAGCACCAGTGCAGCCTGTGTGTCAGCAGTCTCTCCTCCATGTGCTTCCTGCCGTGAGGAAGCTGCTGTCCCATTCTGTCCTGTCCCAGTTCTTTGATTCATAAAAATAGGGGCCTGCAGTCGCCGTGGGAGTCAGACTCCCTCGGTGTCAAGGGGACTTCTGGCAGAGGGAAGGAAAGCTGGAGAGCTGGGAAGAACCTTTGTGCATCCAGAAATTGGAGGAAGTTTTGAAGAGAGCAGAAACATAAACAAAAATAAATAAAACATAAACATAACCCCCTAAACTGAAACATACTCATGCATTTACAATCATCAAAATCCCAGGTTAGGCAGATGAAAGAGATTTCAGCGTGTTACAAGTCATAGCAATAATAGCCCTGGGACATTGGCTGGTCTATTCTATTATGTAAAAGTCTTGCAGCCTTGTAATGGTTCCACAGATTAAGAAGTGCTATGCACCAGCTCTAAATATTTCTTCAAATTAAGACTTTCTGCTTCTAAGTGAAATCTCCGCTGAATACAGTGGTATAATAGGGTGCCCTGTTCCATCTGTGTAAATAACACAGAGAGATTTTCTCTTGTTGAAATACCTGCGTTAAGGAAAAAAAAAAAAAAAAAAAAAAAAAAAAAGGCAGCAATAACTTGAGACTTCAAAGGTCTAACTTCAAAAGATTTCTTGCATTCTGCTTGACGGGACAGCATCTTATGCACACATGCTTTTTCACTGCTAAATGCCTTAATAATGAGCTTGGGTTCAGGTTTTGTGAATCAGAGCCAAGTAACTCTGTTTTATTATATTTGCTGGGAAATGAACAAGCTCTGGGTAATTAGGAAAGCAATTTTATTAGCATCTATTTCATAAAGATTGTTTTTTAATCAGAGTCAGAACTTACTAGAAATGATTCTTTTATTTTTATTGCGCCAGTCTCCTGAGCAGAGCGGGCTGCCATGGGTCTGAACCCGCGGCAAAGTCTGTCCACTGAAGGCAGCAGCATCACCATTAACCTGTAACAACGTTGTAAAATAACCCTGGGATGGTAATCCCCTAAATAACGCTGCAGAAGCTGATAATTACTGCAGTGTGCTTTGCTGCACGGTGCCACCCTGGGGCTAAATTATAACTGTCCATCCATTCCTGCAGCAGAAAGACAGGGCATGAGGAGCCTGCTTCCCTGCACAGGCCATGCAGGAGCAACAGGAGCCAGCTCAGAGCCACGGGAGAGCTGCAGAACCACTCAGGATCAGGGGAGGTAGGGGTACAGAGGCAGCATGGGGACCAGGAGAGAAGATTTTGGTTGGATTCTGTATGTGCCTTTAATTTCCTGTAGAGCCTTGATGCCAAATTAGTGATGGTGCTGGGAGTGGGAGAAGAGACCAGTAGGAGAGCTTTGCTCTCTCTGGAGGCATTTACATTTACATACCAAAAGGAAGTGCCACTGTGCCCAGCAAAGGGCAAAGAGCACAAAGGTTGGCTCACTGGCCAAACTGAGGGGAAACCAAAATCAGGCTTGGAATAACCATTGTGGCAAAACCCACCCAAACCTCTGCTTTCTCAGTGAAACAGGAGGAAAGGTTTGTATTCACCTGAATGAAAGGTTTTGGTTTCATTTGTAAATCTCTTATTATTTAATACAGTCAAATTTCTAAACAAAAAAGATTACTTCAAAACGCAAAGTTAAACAACTGCTTCTTGAAAGCGTTTTCGAGAAACATTTTCTGAATGTTTCAGAGTTGTTTTCCAAGTTGCTTCATGAACTTTACCTGAAATTGCAAATATTTTTGGTTCCTCGAAATTTCTTTTGAAATGAAAGGACAGTGACTTGAACAACGCAGTCATCTGCACATCCCAGGGAGTCCATGGGCCTTGGAGCCCTGTGGCCACTGCTGAGCAGAGTGACCACGACTCATCCCGGGGCTGGGATCCATTCCAGTCCACAACAGCCATAAAGACAAGTGTCTTCTGCAAAATTCACACCTACATTTGTATTCTTATTGCAGGCAAACTACTGGTTAGAGGCAGCTGCAGTTGGATTTGGATTCATTCTTTTTCTTGCGAGAATGAGTTCATGCTGGATTAGCAGTAATAAAGGAATGGGTGAGGATGTAATGGAAAGAGTGGGAGGATCTTTTATGCGAAAGAAAGAGTGGGCTGAACTTCCAGAGGTGCTTGGCAGGGCTGCCCACGTACCTGCAGAGCACAGCCTGCCTTTTTGAAAGGGGAGGCATCTGGAAAAGGGCAATTACCTGCCTGGCTCCCTCCATACCAGGATTTTGAGAGTGCAGCTATAAAGTTTCTAAATTTGGTCCTGTATTGCAGCTCTCTGGAAAGGACACAAGAGCTGGGAGGGGAGATGTCCTTTTTGGTTTGGGAGTCTGGGCAGAGAAGGGAGAAACCACTGGAATGTGTGCTCAGCCAGTTCCAGGGAAAAGCACCCGGCACCAAATCTGGAGCTTGACCTGAACCTGTTCACGTTTTGGAGGCCTTTGGGGAGTTTGTTTCAGGCCAAATCACTATGAGATCAAGGAGAAAGTTTATATCAATTTTGAACTGCCTGAACAAAGCAAAAACTTTTTAGGACTAAAAACGGAGAAACATATGTTGCACATGAGAAAAACATCTTATCAGGAAGAATATGGAGAGAGTGAAATGACTAACGATGAGGTTTCTGAGACTTTGCCACAAAAATTTTATAAAAGGAGGCTCCTGAAAATCTTTCAGATGGCTGTAGAGTGATCTCATTCTCCAAGCAGAGAAAGATTATAAGCAAGAATGTATTTTCCAACTTTTTTCCCCCCATTTATACTTTACAAAGCTTATTTCATTTGGACAAAATAATTTAAACCCCTTCAATTATCTAGATGTCAAAACCCACATAGCAGGACAGAGATTCAAGACAAAGACCTTAGGCAGGGATGCTTTCTGTCACCCTCATGGTCCCTGGCCTCATCTGGTGGTACCTGTGGTCCCCCAGAGCTGTTGGCTGCACCCACTGGGTGAAGGGGAAGGATAAATTCTTGTAAGAAAGAGGAAAAACAGCAGGTCCCTCTTCCCTCTGTGCACGCAGCAAAACACAGCTACTGCTGCCTGCTTCTCCCAAAGTTTGAGTGCTTAACTTGGTATCCCAAATACAAAAGTATTTTGGTTCACATATACATGCATACATGCATATATTAAAAAAAATACATATATATATATATATAACCCACACATGAAGAACAGCAAGCAGTTTTATTCCTTTGCTTTGCAGTCGTCAGTAAATTTAGTATATTCATGTGCATAGTTTAAAGAACACGTCCTGTGATCTAAGTGAAAGGGAAAATATATCCACAAGATGATCAAGTGTGTGTAAAAATAAACAGCTTGATTGCTCTTACATGCTCTTCTTTTGTGCAAGCAAAGAGAAATGCAGAAAAATTGCCACATTTCATCATGTAGGACAAGGGGGCCCAGGTGACACCCTGATCAGGTGTGCATGCATAATCATTCCCAAAATAATCACTCTTTTGAATAATTTCACTCCAAATATTGCAGCTTCAACTTATTCTCTGCAAGTGACCCATAAATCTTTACCGTGAATGTGAATCAAGTTTCAGAGCCGCAGGCTCAGGAGCTTGTTGGATTTATTCAACTTTAGTCTTTATTTATAGACATAAAAGTGTATTATTGGTTGTAACATCCAAACAAAGGAAAACAGATTGTAAGCATCCATTAACATTTTCCCAAAAGGGAAATCTGGAGTTTCTCCTGGGTCTTTCAGTCTCTCCCTTGTAATATTAAGATGATGTCATAAACTCATAATTACTTTGTGATGCTCTTATGTGCTCCGTAGTTGCTTGTACAGAGATGGTTATTTATTTTCTGAGCAGAAAAACGGAACAATACAAACAGGTGGGAAGAAGGAGATCGGTCTTTGGTGGTTTAAGGTTTGAAGGACCCCCGATATTTTATTTCATCCTATTGCAATAATTTTCTCTGGAGTATGCAAGGACACAGGTGTTTCATGTAGCATTATTAAAAAAAATGTTTAATTAATATTCAAGTATAGGATGCAAACACTTTCTATCACTTGATAATGGCTGGAGCAAAGAGCAATTTGGGGAGCAGTAATCTGCAGAAAGCGCAGTCTTTACTGCCGAATTGCTCCAGGCTCCTTCCAAAAATCTCTCTCTGATTAAGTGGTGGACTTAATGCCCTCAATGAAGGTCCCAGATTGCAAAAAAATGTATGAGTACATGAAGGGGAGGGAGGAAAGAGCCGGCCCAAGAACCTGGGGAAGTGCAAACCTTGGCAGATACCAGGGGCAGGGCTGGGCAGTGCGAGGGGGTGAGTGTGCACTGTGGAGACTTCCAGGGTGTGGGGCTCCCAGGAACATCCCTAATTGCTCCTGGTTTGAGGGCAGAGCAGGAATTTGTTTCCGAGCCATGTTTACCCGGTAACATTTCTGACCTATAAAAGAGCCTGATGGAGTGCTGCCTGAGTGACTTGAAATTAATAATTGATCTGGCTTTCTTCCTCCTCCTCGTGGAATAATGGCAAGCAGATTGTCATTTCCTCCGCTCCTTGCTATTCAGAAATATCTAATACATTTTTACAACTTTTCTCCCCCCTTATTCCATTGTTCAGGTTTTGCAGACATTTGGGTTTGGCTCCAGCAGTTAGGACTTTGGGCAGCACTTCAGGGAATGGGAACAAGTCAAGTGTTAGAGATTGGGGTTGTTGCAGTGCTTGGCAAAGTGCAGGATGGTCCCCTCCTCCCTGGGACACCAGCAGGGCTGCTGAGGATGTGACAGGACCTTCTGCACACGTGTCAGGTGGACCAGGTTAATCTGTCACGGGTTAGCTGCTGGGTGTTGCCAGCCTTCCCAGGGCTGGAGTTCTGGGAAATCCCTTGCTCAGTGGGATAAAGCCTTCCTTGCTGTTTTCTGCCCTGGTATGGAAAAAGGCACACAAGCGCTTCTCACGCAGAGATGAGCAAATCCCTCTCTCTGGGAGCATACCTGGGTGTGGGCAAAACTTTTCTGAAAGATGGTTTGCTTGGTGGAGGTGCACAGATGAAAGAAAAACCTTTCAAAAGCTGGTGAGAATATTCAGGAGCATATTTTGTTCCCAGTACTCAGTCAAAGGTAATTTGATGGAGAAGAGACAAATCTCTTCCTTCCTGTGCAAGGAGCATAAATATCCATTTCTAACAATCAATTTCTAGCAATTCTTTAAGGACCTAAGGTTTCTTACTACTCATTGCTAATCGTTTTAATTTCTGACCTCTTCTGCTTGAGTAGCTGCAGACCATTCCATGACCCTTTAGGATTCCAATGCTGAGATTTACGTCCTTGCCCAAATTTCTGTGAATTACCACTATGCTGAGCCTCTGACAGAATTTGAAGCTGGCCTTTTTGTTTCCCCTATGCAGCTTCCCATGTTTCTCTCATCCTACTGCTTCCTTTAGGCTCAATGGATATAATTTTAACCTTTCTCTTCAACTCGACACAGACAGTTATAATGCAGTCATGAGAAGAAAGAGACTCAGCTTGGTTGAGTTTGTTGCATTTTTCTCAAAATTTCCTTTGGACTTGTGGATTGTCCATGCTTTTTATTTTGGTTACATATATTTTTTTTTTTTAATGAGAGTCATTACAGCATACTTAGAAGTTTCCTTCACAGTCATCATTACTTACTCTGCCTTTACAGAGAATTATGCTTTTCTTGACTTTGTATTCCACTTTGGAACTTAAGGATGGCCTTTTTTTTTTGGTAGTTCAGGGTCCTGGGCAAGCTGGGGAGAGTGGAATCCAACTCAAGTTGAGTATGGACTGACTGTTCAATCTTACATCCTCAGATTAAACCCAGATCCTCAAACACAAACCTGACTCTGCACAAATGAGTGAGAGGAGATGTGTCACAGGAGTTCCCCTGTGCTCTGGTCATTTCCTGGTCAGGAAAGCCCATGTGGAAAGAGATCTCTGGGAAAAAGCCTCTGGTTAATCCAGCCCTTTGCTGAAGGCACTGGTGGCAAAGCAGCCGTGCTCCTGCACCTCTCTGGGCTGCTGCTTCACAAATCTTGGGCCCAAATATTTCCTTTGCCTTTCCCCTCAGTCTCTGATGTTATCAACAGGCTCAGAAAAGTGCCAGAATTCAGGAGGGAAGGAGTAAGTTTCTTTGCCATCTCTCAGTTCTTCAAGTTCCTTTTGCACCAGGTGGGAGGAAGGGTCAAGAAATATAACTAATGTTGCTGAATCTTAAACAGATTTCTGATCCAAATTCCTTACTGACATGAGACTTATTTGGGGCACATCCTAAAGATAAGATTGATTGCTTTGAGTTACCTCCTTGTAAATACATATCTCTGTTTTTAAAATTACCTCAGTTTTTTCCTTCTCTGGATCACTTTCTTGGAGAGCTCCAAACTCCTAGGGCTGCACTGGCCAGCCTGGTAATAAACCTACCACACAGTCATCCAGGACTCTCCTTAAACTTGGTGCTGTTTACTTGGGATTTTCTCTGGTACAGTTTTGATTCTGGGATTTATTCCCTGCTCCTGTCTGCAAGGATCTGGGTTAGTTATCACTCAGGTGTAGATGTGAACCCACAGTCACTGGTAAAGATGGAAGTGGGCTTGGAATTATCAGCTGGTTTTGATTTTCCTAGAATTTCCTGCCCAGTCCTTTGGTAGACCTTTATAAAAGCCCTGTGTGCCCAGAGCACCATTTCTATTTCTCTGGTGACCTGGGAGCAGGGCACTGAACATTGTTCACATCAGAATATCAGTGCATGAATGAGGGAGTCTTTTTGTCACTATGGTGATGTGCCAACCCTATAGATGCTATTTTATTATTAGAAATTAAAAACTTACTCACAGATTCTGAGGCGGAATTTTGCTTCTGTGTGTTCATTTAGGATTTAGCCCGAAGTATTAATATAAAATTTAAAATTGTGTCCTCTCCACTGAAATCCAGTGTGGTTACAAGGTTCTAATAAATATTATGTCCTTCCATCATGCAATTAAAATTTTCCACCTCATTTCACAATGCAAAACACTCACATGTTGTCAATCATTTTGAAACATGATTTTTTGACATCATATAATTTCACTTCATTTTTCAGACAGACATCACACCGGGAAATTATATAAGAAAGGATCCTATTATATCTTTATTTTTCCACCAAATTTCACCTTCAAATACAGACATTTGTGTACATTTCAGTAATTCTGACAATAAACTCTCAAGGAGAAACGAATGGCATCTACATATCCGGAGATCAGCATATGGAGTTTCCTGCTCTTCAGAGACCGCGGCTCCGGCGCCGGCACCTGGTTAGGAACCGCTGGTGTAGCCACGGGAAGTTTACAAGTCTTCATGCACCAAGTGAAAAGGTTGCTGCTTGAAACAGAGACCACCTGGGAGGCAGGGAGAGAAACATATGCATGTTTTTGAACTTCCCTGTGTTTAACAGTTAGCAGACACTAATGAATTGCCAAACAGCCCTGATTTAAAGCCTAGTAGTCAAAAGTAAGGGGGCTCGCTGCTTGTCAGGTAGTCCACCTGTTCAAGAAACCAAGGTGCCCCTGCCCTGTGCCAGGAGAAAAGCTGCTGCTGTTTCAAACCTCTGCTCTGGGCTCTGTGTGTGTGTGTGTCTCATTGTGCTGCTTCCTATCATGTGAGTCAGAAACGCGATAGAATATCTCAGGCTCATTATACGAGTCTGGTATTCAGCGACAGATTTTGACCAGAGTTGCGTGTAAATCTGGGGGAAATACAGACTGCTTGGAATTTGTAAGTGCTCAGACATAGGCTGGCAAAGTAAGACAGGAGCAAACCAGGCATGTAAAAAGGCAGAATGAAACTTCTGGTTGTAGCTGGGTTAGGTTTCAGATATCCTCTCCTGGTTTGTGATGCCTTTGGAAATTCACACCCGGTCCAAAACCCTTTTGTCCTGTCTCTCAGTGCTCAGCTGGAAATGGCAGCATGTTGCCAGAAGATGTCTGAGTCTCCTCCATCCTTCTAGATTTTAATGCTGCCATGGGGTTGCTTCCAGGCAAGGTGATCCCAGTATGTTCCACATAAAGGTCTGCTGGGTCACACAGCCAAGCAGCTGCTATTCTGCTAAGGGACTGTGCAAAGAGAGCTGCTGACCTGCCAGTAAACCCACTGCAGGTAGATTAGGAAGAAGTGTTCAAACTTCTGCTTGCTGAAGTCAGTGCTAGAGAACCTGTGCTTGGGCTCTCTATCTGTGCAGGTAGAGCTGTGCTGTGGCGTGCAGAGATACTGGCTTTGGTCTCTGGAGTCAGCAAAAATTGTGCTGTGTGGCCAGGAGTTGGGAAGTGCTACCTCTTAACCTGCTGGGACTGAACTTTGTTTTAGGGTTTACAGTAATAAATGACACTACTGAGCTGAGGGAGGAGAGCAGCAGAGTCTGGGCTGCTGCCCCACTCTCCCTTCCTGGCTATGGGGCTGCTGCTTTAAATGATTGAGACTATTCTCTTTTCTATTCTATTTTAGGTGGTGTGTGTCTGATAGTATTGCTGCGACCAAGGGTTTTGCTGGCAGAATTATTCCCAGGCTTCACATGCAGTCACACGGACTTGGGAGACTAAAGTCCTTGCTTTATTTTCCACTCCAAAACCAGCTGGTACTTTGTGAAACAAGGGAGCAGGGCTGGAGACCCATCAGCCAGCAATGCAGCGTGCCAGGAGATCACATGCAGTCACAAGGACTTGGGAGACTAAAGGGGCTCAGTCCTTGCTTTATTTTCCACTGCAAAACCAGCTGGTACTTTGTGAAACAAGGGAGCAGGGCTGGAGACCCGTCAGCCAGCAATGCAGCGTGCCAGGAGAAGAGCCAACAGCCTGGCACTCTGCTGCGTGCTGCTCCAGAGAAACCCTGGTTCATGGGGTGGCACGGCTGGTGGAGAGCCTCACTGAGGCTGAGATGGGCTATGGAATACTCCCGTGGAAAAAACACCCTTGAGGAGCTGACTGTGATGCCCATCTCTGCAGAGGGTGGCTGCCGTGGTGGGGGGAAGTGGCTTTTGGGGCAGCTGTGATTAAAAGAGGGGAAAACCCCACAGCACAAGCCCAAAGTGGTAAATTGGTACTGAGCGATAGTAGAGAGCTGGGGGTGAGCCGCTTCCCCTTGTAACTCAAAGTGGCCTGGAGAAAACTGGCAGTGATCTGGTGGGAGAAGTGTAGTGAGGGCAAGCAAGCAGAACGTCATGAGAGAAGGTTGCTACCACCACTTCCTTCCTCAAGCTGCAGCGTAGCTTGGGGCTCAGGAGCAATAGGAAGTTCCTCCAGCAAAATGAGCTCCCACCCATCAGCTGAGCACACTTGTGTGCACCCTCTCAGCCTGCAACAGTTGCAAAGTAGCACCATTTAGCTTGATTTTTTTTTTTTTTAATTAGAGGCCTAAGCCAGCCTGTGGAACTTTGGTGTGGGTTCAGTGGGTGTGCAGCAGTTCTCCCAGCCAGCTGCAGGGACGTGCTGTGGGTCAGGGAACCACGTGCTAGAATGGTGCATTTTTTGCCTCGAAACTAAGTCATCTCTTAGATAACAGTAGTCAGATTGGTTTCACCTCAGAGACACAGGGCAGTAAATACTCCAGTGGAAGTGCAATGCAAATGATTCCTCCTGTCCTCATCCTTAAACCGCTGGGGTGCGCCGCATAAAAAACCCGCGAGAAATTAGTGTAACAAACAACAAGATGGATCTCCCAAGGGGTCCCTCGTGGGTTTAACATGAGATGTGCTTTCTCTGAATCGGGGCAGAGGGGTGCTGAGTTCCTCTCAGAGCCGTCCCTGCACCGTGAGCACGCTCTCACGGCATGAGCGGCATCTGGGGAGTTCTGGTTCTCGTGCGCGAGCACAGCCCTCTGGTTTGCAGGGCGGGGTGTTAATTCAGAGATCTGTCCTTCAAAGCAGGGAAATGATGAGGTAAGAAATCTTTCTGTATTTTGAATGTATATATATGTACACACATATAAATATAGATGAGATTATTCAAATGCTGCTTGAATATATTTTGCCTAATCCATACAGAGTTTTATCAATATTTCTTTGTTTATTCTCTTTCATGCCAGCTGCTTTCTTTATATATTTCCATTTTGTACATTTTTCAGAGTGATTGGATCATGTTGCACACACTTCTATTGAAATATTAAGTGTTTGCAATCCCCATTCATAGGCACCAGCTCTGTTATTATGATCCATCATTTCAAAATCCACATATTTGAAAAAATAGAGCTTAGCTAGCCCTTGAGTAGCGGAGAGCATTAGACCCAAGGAATCTCATTCATCTTGTCAATAATCTGAGGATTAACACCACCAAATTGTTTGTTTCGTTGGCATGTCCTCATTGTACGCTTTTAAACAAAAGGAGCATGTGGAAGCCCCAGTGAGGTGAGGCCTGATGGAGGTTGGAATTACACTGGTGTCAGCTGGGAAACAAAGAACTTCCCAGATGTGCCCATCTCCCGGGCATCTCGTGATGGGTACGGTTTTGGCAGTGCAGTCAGGACAGGAGATAGGAATCCTGTGATGACCAGGGCAGCTTGTCGGGGTTACCTGTGAGGGAACAGCCCTCCCTGTGCCTGGGGTTTTCATTCCCAGCCAGCCTGCAGAAGGACTCGCCCTTGTCCACTGCTCAAATACAATGGGTTCTGTTAAAAAGGCCCTTTTCCTCACTTTCTGCATCCCAGCGGATCCGTGAAGGTGGAGATGCGGTGGATGAGCAGAGGGTTGACCAGAGAGGTGCACCACTTGTGGCACCAATGCAAGAGGAACCCACAGCCTGTTTTGTGAGCATCTCTGATACGGACGAGCTTGGTGACAGTGCTGGCCAGGGTCTGATGGTGGCCACAGCAGGCTGTGGAGCATCAGCTTTGAGCACCCATGCCTGTTGTGGGTTCTCCTGAGCCACAACACTGCCGTCATTGCTTTTCAGACAGGCTCTCATGACCCCTTGGGGCAGTTTCACGCCCCCATTGGCTTTGGCACCACTGCCTGAGCCAAAAGAGCGGTGAAGCCACTGGTGACACACTGACATCCCCCTGGCCAGGGGATGTCACCAACCATCGTGCTGCCAAAATCTGGCCGTGGCCTTTGCAGGCTCCGTGCCGGTTGGTGGCAGCGCCATCGGAGGGCACGAGCAGCGGTGGCGGAGCGGGGACCGCCGCCAGCCAGGCCATTCATCACCGGCGACGGTCCGTGCGGCACCGTCACCTAGCAACCGCCCGGCCACGGCAGGTGGGACTTCAGAAAAAATATTTTTTAACATAAAAATAAGGCAATAATTTAGAAACGCACGCTTCTGTTTTAGCAAACGTTTGGGGTGGCGGGGCTGGAACTGGAAGCTGGAGACGTTTTTGGTTTCCATCCCTGTGACTCCAGGCTCTGGAGCAGCGGCTGCTGTGATGAGATGGAGCGATCTGTTTCATTTGTACCAGGGTTTAAAGTTGAACCTGACACTGGGTCTGATTTTCCTTCTCTTTTCCCCCCTCACTTGCTATAAAAAATAATATAATTAAACTATGCAGTGGGCTTTTTTAATGTAACTTCTACTTCTGAGGCTGAACTTTCAGGTCTAATTTTTTTTTTAATCAGAGGGAGGAAAAGAAGTATATAAACTCAAATTATCCCTTTCTCACTCTTTTAAAACACCTTTAAGATTTCAGAAGTCTTCTGAGCTCTATATTGGCGATTCATGGTGCAGCAACTCACTGCAAAATCCGCTCGTTCGTTTTCGCTGATTGAATTTACTGATTGTTAATGTGTATAAAAGTGTTATGTACTTTTGAAGTAATCTCCTGCTAAAGGATTTATAGGAAAGACTGTTTAAATGTCGCAGTGTTTCCTCTGTTATGACAGTATTATTGAGTAAATAGTTTAATTTTAGTGCCCTAGTTAAAAAAAATCCATAATGACCGTCACATAAATCGTTTGCTGTTTTTATTTCTATATTTAGTTCCCTCCGAAGATACTGGAGTTGAAAATAGGCTAGTACCTAAGACATGAATTCTGTTAAATATTAAAGAGATCTCATCAATGATTTTATTAGTCTCAGTACTCAGTGAAGGCCTCACTGACATCTGAAGTCTAATGATTTTTTTAATATATTTAAAGCCTCATACTGCACCTTTAAATATTGGACAATATTGAAAAATATAGAAGTACTTTTTTGTATATTAGCTTTAGGCAGAACTGTTGTATGATTTCCACTTCTTTCATGACATTGTAATGATGTTACCACATACAACTTTATCTTGCATGAAAAGGTGAAGTCATGAGTGATTTCTCCAATTTAAAAGCACTCAACCCTCACAGTGCTAGAAATGAATATTTTGCATATATTCATGCAACAATGATTCAATTTAAGATTTCTATTTTCAAACATTGCTTGAAACCTTCGGTATGTTAGTAGTAAAATTGCCAAAATGTGTAATAAGATTTATTATAGATGAGTAGCATTTTATTTAGTATTTCATGTTAACACGCTTTTAGGGTTACCCTGGTTTAGCAGAAGAATTCATCTTTCTTTTCTAATCAGAGCTAGCACTTTATTGTATTATTAAGATACACTTACTGTGGGGTTGTATATCACTGTGGGAGCAGAGTCCCCTGTGCCTGGCAATCCTGCTCCTGGCTGATGCACAGCGCCTGCCTCCTGCACCCAGGCGCTTCCCCTTCATCCCACTTCTTACTTTTCCTCCTAAAAAGCCATCTTGAGCTCTGTGACACCCCCAGGTCTCTCCTCACCTCTCTGCTCCACCAGACCTCAGCTCTGCCCTTGGAGCACCGACAGTGGCAAACCCTGTCCCGGGGTCACCAGCACGGTGACACCAAAACACAAACCACGCTGGTGGTGAGTTTGCTGAGAAGCTTCACCTCCATCACCTGCTCCTGGCACTGTTTGTCACGGAGCTGCAATTTCCCTGGCCATCTGTGGCCGCCTGGGAAATGTGTGGATGTGTTTTGGTCCTCGTGGCGAGGCCACCACGGATCGATTTGCGTGGCTTTGCTGTCGGGGTGCGTGTGGCACTGGGGCTGTAGGAGTGGGAGATGAAGCAGCAGAACAGATGCTCGACCCAAAGCAGAGGACATCTCATTTCTGCTCCCTCACAGCCTTTTTCTGTGCTCTGGGACAGGTTGCATCTCTGCCCAAGCAGCATCATCGCGCATGCATAATTTTTGTGACCGAGGATTGGTAAGACTGGGCCTGAAAAATTCCTGGCATTTTGATCCTTTGACCAAGATCCAAGTCCTGGTGCCTTTTTTTGCCTCCAGTAATCCCTTCACACTTGGCCCCAGTGCAGCCACTTACAGAGGGAAACAACAGGTAAGGGGAAAACCACTACTGAAATGCAGGTGTGAGGGATGTGTGGTGACAAGCTACTGTGCTGGAGTGATGAATATGTTTACATCTTTTAAAAGTTGTAATTCAGCACGGATGAGCTGGCGTCCCCCCCTTCCACATTCATGTTTGATTCACAAACAGAAAGAAATGATCTACTATTAGGAAAGATTTCTCTTTGACTGGGGAGCTGGAGATGGTAGTGAGAGTGGCTTTCATAGATGAAAATAATTGTACACTTTTTGTATTATTATTTTTGGCAAAGAGCTAGCGTTTCAGCTTTCCAGGGTATTACATCATTACTTTGTATAATGCATCATAATGATAGAGTGAATGGAAACGAAGAAATGCCAGCTTCTGTTGCAAGTTTAAAGACAGACACACATTTTCAGCTGGGAAAGCTGCTGTTCAACTAAGTGTTTTCCTAGATGAAACAAAGCTGCAATCCCACTTGGCATTCGCATTAATTGTGGACTTGCCAACAGGCCAGTTTCACTGGTGTATAAATTAGTGGAGAATTATTCAACTCATCTCAATAACTAAGAGAATATCCTCATAAAGCTTGCTGAGCTGTAAGACATCCCCCCTCCCCCCCACTTTCCAGGGTATTTTGCACCCTATACTTAGAAAAATCACAGAATTTGCATGCTGTTCAAAAAAAAAAAAAAGAAAAACAACATACAAAGAAAGGCATCAGGGATACTGATACCCCAGCACAGCAATGTGGTGACTATCTGCATAAAATAGCAAGTTTGTCTGGGAAATGTCCAAATTAAGAGGGAATTTTCTGGTTTGTTGTTTGAATTTTGAGTTTGGGTGTTGGTTTGGGTTTTTTTTTTTTTTTTTCTTTTGTTGTTGTTTTGAAATTCAGCTAGAAAGGCGAAGTGGAAGCGGCTGTGAAAGGAGCCTCATTTCCAGCATCAGACACCCAACATTTTGTGTCTCTCTGTCAGAACAAGAGCCCAGGAAGTGCAAACTTCCCCAAACTGTCCTGCCAACGGGCCTTTCTGACCTAGAGGGGGGATCACCTTTATAGTGACAGGATAATTTGATCTCAGTGCCATCTAATCCTTATTTTCTTTATGGAGACTGCCGGCAAGGGTGCCAATTAGTGCCAATTGTGATGGTGGCTTTTGTGATGCAGACACCTGCCCACTAGGAATTGGACTGGTACCACCAACACACATATGCCACTAAACAGCTGTCAGATGGTAATGACTTTTTGGAGTAGAAGAAAAGGGCAGAATTTCATTCTGAGGCAATTTTCTGAGAAAATTTTTGCAATTTTTCACCTCTCTCTTTCCCCACTCTTTTTTGGTATCTGAATTCTGGGCTTCTGATGAGAATGCAAAATGTGAATGTTAACATATATCTCATAGCACCAACTTCATCCCAAAAACAAGTGGTCCAGATGAGTAAAAGTAGAGTGGGAAACTATATTATTGATATTCTTATTATCCCACATCATGTTTTAAACTTGCTATCTGTGGTCTGCTCCTTGTTTAGGTTACTTATCCCAGCAACAGACAAATGAAACACCATTTTGTTTTGTTTTCTTTTACCACTCTTCTGGCTTTTTGGCTAAATGAAAAGACTGAGTTAAATGTAAACATCAAACTATTATTTTTTTTTTTTTTTTAATGACAGAATGTGGTGCTTTGCAGCACTTCTGCACCTCATGCCAACACAGGCACAATACTTCAGGATGTCTATCATGGTTTTATTAAACTCTCTTGTAATTTCCAGTCAAATCAACAGTCCCTTCTTTGATGCCTAAACAGGGGAAGTTTACAAGCCTGCTTTATCCCTGACTAATTATGTGTGCATGTGTGTGCTTGTAGGGGTGTGTAGACATCCATCTGTACATGCACCTTGAACTGTAACTTTTGGGGTAATTTTGGCAGTAGGGTCACGAGTGGACTGGATTTCTTTATGGCAGATGGGAATTTCTGTGGTGTCGAGGCACATGAACCCCACAGAAATGAAGAACCCTGAGCTGCTGCTGGGCACTGGATGTGTCTGGGAAGTGTGGGAGTGTCTCACAGGAGATATTTGGCACTGTGTGAGGAGGGACCTTCAGTGCTGTTAGAGGATTCCTGTATCCTGTCCAAGCCTTGAGTTGCTGCCGAGAGCTCCCGACTCCTGATAGCCCAGGCAGAGGCCAGGTGCTGGCAATCAGTGGGACCTTTCAGCACTCAGCCAACACACACAGAGCCCCTTCAGCCTCTGCTCTGCCGGGTGTCACACCTTGATTAGCCCAATTGCTCACTGGCATCAGCCACTAAACGTGGATGTGAGAGGAAACAATCCTAAATAAACCCAAGGCTGGTTCGCGGTAAGAAAAAGAGGAGAATTCACAGTCACATTTAAAGGGCACCACTGTTGCCATATAGGTTCATAATATGCGTAGAAAAAGTTTGTATGAAGGTTTTTCAAGTGAAATAAAATTAGTCAGAGGTCACAGAGCTCAAGAAGTTTTTGGACAATCCTCTCAAGCACACTGTATGTCTTTTGGGGATGATGCTGTGCAGGGCTTGACGGTTCTTGTGGGTCCCTTCCGACTCAGTTTATTCTGTGATTCCGTGATCATTCCTTGTTGCTGTTTCCAAGAAATGTAAAGCTCTGCCATAGCTCAGACCAGCTCTATTAGGACTTTCCTGTCTGTCTTTCTTCCACTTATTCATTACTCACATGCTGACCATATTAAAGCAGCTGTAACTGGCTGTGGCCTCTGCCCAGGAAAGGACAGAGTTTGCAGACAGACTCACAGCAGTTTCTGGACTTGGTGGTGGACTGCTCTCCCTGCCTTCCCAGGGAGCTGTAACCCACCAGGAATGCCTGCATTGTCACCAGAACATACTCTGAAACTTCACAGATTTGAAAGGAATGGCAGCCAGGGCAACCAGCATTCACGGGTTTGGGAGAGCTAACAGCAAACCTACAGAGGCTCAATCAGCTGTTTCAGTTTTTTTTGGTAGCTTTTGACCATGTTTTTTTCTCCACCAGTTAGCTTGTTAAGGGCTTTCAAAACATTTTCTCTACATCTTGGGGCTGTTCCAAGGCTTCTCAGTTAGAGAGGACAACAGTGGGGCTCAGATTTTTGAAACCTCAGCCCCTGCTCTGGCACTTACACTAAATGTTGTCTTCACAAAGGCTGCAAATCCTGGGCAGTCTTTTCCTGATGCTCAGACTGTAGAGGGGCTGCTCAGTTAGTTTTGTTCAGTGCACAAGGCACATTATCCTTGGGTGTGGAAATGCTCTGCGCTGGGCTGCACTGCTGTGTTTTGGGTGGGTGAGTAGTTACATGCCTGGGTGAGCAGTGGGTACAGAGTCCAGCCTCTTATCCCATACACTGTCCTCAAAAAGAAGCCAAGGAATCCATGGAGCTCAGCAGGTCTCATTGCTGGCACCGAAGTGAGAACCCCTGTCACTCCAACAGGTGTCCTTGGCCAGTTTTCTAAATGGTGCAAACATGATTCAAAAAGTCCTTTGGGGCTTCTCTTGCACATCCCAACACACAGAACTCCTGGTGAGCATGCAGCGTGGTTTCTAGCACGTGCTGGTCTTCAGTTTTCTAAATGGTGCAAACATGCTTCAAAAAGTCCTTTGGGCTTCTCTTGCACATCCCAGCACACAGAACTCCTGGTGAGCATGCAGCGTGGTTTCTAGCACGTGCTGGTCTTCAAAACATGAAATGTTCAAGGAAAATGCACTAATTCTTTGAACCCCCTATCATTGTGAATTCATATCATATTCATTGTAATAGCATTGATCAAAATGAATTCATTTGGTATTCATGTAAATGTCACATGTACTTCCATAGGTGTTTCATTGTAAATTAGCATTTCTCAGAGGACACTTAAAATAAAGTGTTACTGAAAGTTCTCATTACACATATTGCTGAGATTAGTACATTAAGGATCATGTACTTACATAGTACTAATGCATTTCTGCCACTTAAAATGCTGCATTACCCATTTCTGATATCTAGCAAATATCTACAGCAATTTTGAGAATTACTGACATCCTGAAGGAAGTAGTACTTTTGTGATTAAATTGGTTTTGTGTATTTCACTTTGAGTTACCAAAAAACCCCCAACCAGATAACCAAAAAAACCTCCCATTGCCAGATATTCTTAAATGATTTTTTAATGTCAGTGACTGTAGCATAAAGTGAAACAAGAAAAAAAAAAAAAAGAGAGCCACACCTAATTAGAAAAACAAAACACAAATATTGTAAATGCTTTTGGGTCCTCAAACTTGTCTCACAAGGCCATATTAGCTGATTCTCCAGTACACTGTAGCACAAGATTTCTGATACATTTGCTTTCAGATTATTCCGTCCTAAGAGAAAGCCAAAAAGTTCTGTGGTCTCAGGCAGATGCATTTCTGACGTCTTGAATTGTCCATTACAGCTTGTTTGGTCTGAAGTTATTTTTGAAAAGATGAAGTTTAAAGAAGACTACAGAGCATTTTATAAATAGCTGACAAAAGGTGCGTTACAGTAACTGTAAAAGGGAGAGCATTGTTTGAGACCTGAACACTCTAAAGCTGTCTGACAATGCTGTGGATGTCTTCTGAAAAGAATTCATGTAATTATTTTAAGGCTTTTTTGGTAACACTAATAAAAAACCACTCTGAAGCTTAACAGCAGGCCTGATCCTAGCAGAAACCTCAGGGAAAAAAACGAGGAGATGGCAGAATTTTAGTGTTTATGCTGGAAGAGGCAGATTTGGCCATGAGGAGTTGCAAAACCAATCCCATGGCACAGTCTCCTAGCAAATATTTGCTTGCTCTTCTGCCTTCATCCACATGAGTTGCAGTGAACTTGCAGTGTGGACCTGCAGCACTGGGCTGGGCAGGAGGCACCATTCCCAGAGCTGAGAGCACAAAACAAGATGGAATTGTCTCTGAAACACTGCTCTGGGCTGTGGCAGGCTTGGGACTGCTCCTGCATGTGCCAGCATGTCCCCCCTGCCAGCTGCTTCTCTGTCACTTGTCCTGGCACGGGGTGATGGCATTTTGGGGATGAGCCTCCTGGAAAGGGAGGAGAGGAGGATGTAAAGGAGGAGATCTTGTGAGTTTGAGATCTCTGGTGGCTCATGCAGCTGTCCTGACCTTCCTCAAATGGGGCCCTGCCCAGCCTTGCAGCTGATTTCCAGCTTTGGTGACTGAGCTGCATTCCGAGAAAAAGTCTGTCAAATTTGGGAAGGGACAGCTCCACACCTGAGTGTCAGGTGTACATTAATGCTCCGTTCTGTCTCATGCCTTGCCTGTTTTTCCAGAGGACTGGAGTTTTCCGAGTGTTTGCCAAGTTGGTAATGTGTGCCTGACTGGTCTGAGAACTTGCAGTATGGCAAACCTCTGGACAGAGAGAGGAATCCAGAAATCCATTTCAGGCTGGAGCCATAATTAGCTAATGTGAGATAATAAATAGCTACGAAAATCACATGAAAAAATATGATAGGGCTATAAAGAGTGTTTTTATAATCCTGCTCCTCCCCTTTTTCTGCCTCCTCCTCCTCCTCTTCAACGTATCAAGGACCCTAATAGGCTTCATGTATAAGTGCCTATTTTTATTAAAGACAAGTGTAATCTTTTGTAGTCCAAATGTCCCTATCATAAATGCTAACTGAGGAAAATATTAGGACTCATTTATTTATGAACCCGTTAATAATGAGGTGCAGTTATGAAAAAGGCTTTCTCAGCACAAAGCCCACTGAACAAACAATGCACACTGGGGAAAAGGAGCTAGTTAGCCTTCCTGACTTAGATAAAGCTATGGAGAAATGACAAGTGCCAGTAATTAGCAAAGCCTCTTCACCAAGATAACCCTATACATCTTTGTCTATTTCAATCACCAAAGACTCCGATTCAGTGTAAAATTAAAGCCGGGATGCCATCAATTTCTGTTAACCTCTTTATATTGTTCTGTGTTCATGCATATGTGATAGATAGTTTTTGTCATTTTATTAAATGGTGACATCTCAGTATGCATGTGACTAAAACTGTTTTCTCCTTAGCAAAGTATTTTTAATCATCTCTCCATTGCCTTTATTGCCTCGGTTCTTCTGAGTCCTAATTCCTTTATTGTGCAGCATTGGCAGCTGTTCTGGGGGTGCAAATGTGTGTGCCCACTCCTTTGCCGAGGAGTGAATCTGGAATTAAGGGGTCTGTGCCCTTTGGGGTACTCATGTGAGCAGGTAGAGTAGCTCTGCATCTGTCTGCTTAACCTTCTACTGCATTTTTAGCCCAGCAGGTGAAGAGTTGTTGGTTACAGCGATCAGCACTGGCATGCAGACCCCTGGTTTCCATGAGTGTGGCCTCCCCTCTCCATCCTTGTCTGGATGGGTGGTCTTGGACTGGTTTTGGTAGGGTAGCTGCTGTTCACCTGCTTGGGCCACAAGCCAAAGAGTGTTGAACTCAGCTGATATCAACTCAGTGGTCCTCCACAAACACAGTCTGCAAGCAAACTGCTTTTTTTTCCACCTTAAATGGCAAGCCCTGGGGTTTTTAAACCCTGCAGGCTTCCATTATTTGTGAGCTTATACTGCCTGAATTTCCCCATGACTCTTATCTAAGTCAGTGAACACATTCACCTAAAGCTTTGCAAGGGGAAAAAAAAAAAGTTATAAATCAACCCTGTTTCCTTGACATCAGGGCAGGTTTGCTGGGAGTGCTCGCAGAGCGAGCTCTGAGTGACCTGAGAAGTTGCATGTGGCATTGGGTGTCATAACAAAAGTTCCTGCTGGCTCCATTTTCCTGCTCCGTAATGTCTTTTACTTGTTTTAAGTACTCCAGGCCCCGACTGCTGAGGTTATTAATCTTCATCTGTGCTCTTTTTAAACTTTACTACTAGCACTTTTTTTGCCTCAGATATGCTTTTATTCATTCTTTTCAGCAGCAATAACCTCTCATATTGGCCAAATTAGGAAATAATTGCAAATAATAGAGAATCCTTTTCCAGCTCTACAGCAAAGGATTATATATGTGCTGAGTGTGAGGGATGGCACAGAGTGTAAATACCAAAATGTGGGCATATAGGCAGAGAAGGGAAGGAGGTTGGTTGGCCCTGGCTCTGCTGCTGGCTGTCTTTGTGTTCAGGGCACAGCCCATGGCAGAGTGCTGCTTTGTGGAGGAGGAGGAGGAAGGGAAAAGCAAGGGCTGGATTTGCAGTTCAGCTCATCCCAGTCCCTCTTTAGGAAAAGCTGGGCAGGGTCTTTTAGTCTTCTGAGGTAGAAACATATTTGGGTGAACCAAACTGAGTCACTTGTATTTTTTAAGCAGAAACACGTGACCTTTCTTGGTTTTGTTTAAGTGGCCACCGTAGCCACAGCTTGTTTCTCTTCAGGGCCGGTTCCAGCAGTTCCACCCCTCTTTCCCTGTGCGTTGTATCACTTTTGGATCTTCATCCATTGCTTTGAGACACCCAGCTTTCCAGTCGAGGAGCTGAAACCAAGAGTTTATTCCTGACTTTTATCACAAGTCACACATCATAAGTGGCCAGTAATCCAACCCAGCTATTTGCAAGCCAGCAAAACTGTCTAATCAGGCACCATATTAATAATTATTTTTCAGTAACAAGTATATATGTAGGACTCTGGGATATGCTTGTGCCATATAAAAAGCTTCTTCTTCTTTCAGGTGCCTGGCTGCTCTCATACATAGGGATTTTCAGGATCAAAGCTCCTATGAATATTATTCACAACAAATAATTGTGCCAGCTCTTAGGAAGAAAATACAGAGAACATTCATGTAATGCTGCTGTCTCAGCTGGGGAGCAAGGAAATACATTGACTGTAGGAGAGAGCAAAGCTCTCTCAGTGCTCTCATCACATTAACACTTACCTTCCTTCCTTCCAGTCAAAGTTCTCTGAGCTGCTTCTTTCCATTGTTTTTTATTATTCATTTGAATCACAAAATAATATTTTTCCTCCCTAATTCAGGAAAAATTGTCATTGTCCACCTCCTGCTGAGGCAAAAGAGTGCCAGAGCCCATCTCCTATAAGCTCCTTCTCACTTCAAATGCAGCCTGCGATGGCTCCTTTGGAAATGTAACAGGCTATTATAGAAATATGTATTTACACAGTATTTTAAGATGCACATTATCTACCTGATAGACCATGACAGCTCACCATTACAGCCTATTGAATAAAACCTCTTTGCACCATTTTTTTTTTTTCAAAGCAGATACTTTTTATGTGATGAATTGTGAGACTATTGTGTAAAAGTACAAGTTTGTCATGCAGGGCCATAGGAGGACACCATTTATCTGTGACCCTCTGCAGTGGGAAAGTGCTCTCACCCTGCCCCACAGAATGAATTATTCTGACCAGAGGGATACAGATTGAAAAAAGTGAGAAAAAAGCTTCATGAACCTGATGGGAAAAGTGACAACATTTGTTTAGTAGCCTGCAGTATATTACAAGGGAGATCCCTCCTGCAGAGTAATTTTTCTTCTTCCTTGGCTGATCCTATTTTTAAGGGGCTCCTCTATTTTGAAAGCATTTCTGCTTGGCCTTCCACCCAAACTTCCTTGTGTGACTCAGTCCAGCTGATCCATACTTGAACAGTTTCTCTGTTCCAGGGATTCACATCAGAACCTGCCCTGCCCTAGGTACCATCTCTCTCAATGTCCAAGGATACTCCATTGGAATAGAGAATAATCAAAATTGTATTAGCCTGAAGCTAGGCATAAGGACTCTTCCTGTCATTGCCTGTGAGTTTTAACTTAACAGGAAGCAAAAGGCAACAGGGAAGGCTACAAGACCCCAAATTCAAAACAAAGCTGGCAGCCAGTGTCCCTACCATCAAACAGGCTGAATAAGCTGCAAATAGATACGATCCCCAACTTGTTATAAGATGAAATGGAGCCCAGCCCCTGTTGAGAAACAATTTTACGTTGCAGATGTTCATGAATGCATGCAAAATGTGGTGACTTCAAGTCTCTTTTCTTTCCCTATCTTCAGGATGTCAAAACTGATTTTTAAAGATAAACTCTCTAACAGTTACAGTTGACTCCTGAGAAGAACTTGCATGTCTGGAACAAAAAAAAGACTCCCAGCCAGCTGAACAGCGTTGTCTTCTTCCCTCCCCCCATTCAAATTAAGCATACACAACAGAAATACCAAACAGGCATGGGTTTTACATATCATGCCAATTCTGATCCGAAACAGTTTATTAATATAAATCACCTCCAAAAAAGGGAAAGATTTTAAAGGGAAGCAAATAGCTGCCAAAAAGCCTTACACACAGAGCCAGTGCCTAACATTAAACCTAGTGGAAATCGTGTATTTCCACTCCTCATGAAGCCAAGCAGTGGGGAGCCAGTGCTTTGAACCCTGCGTGGGACACTTGCTGTGAGCCCCACTAGAGAGCATATGGTTTGAGAGGAAACAGAAACCCCATCCAGGAACGTGCTGGTCTCTAACCAGCGGATCTGTAAAGAGTCCAAACCCACTCCCCTGCAGGAGGGGACCCACGGGCCCCATCCAGTCTTTGCCAGGGCTCTTCCTCCCTCAGGGAAGGCAGCGTGAGCTCCGACCCCTCTGGGATGGCTCCTCTGTGTCTCCCGAAGCAGGAGGGCACGGCTCGGAGGGGCACATGTCTCCCTGAGGGTGCAGAGATCCTCTTGGCCATGCCTTCTCATGCCAGGCTGCCATGCCTAGGATTCCCTCAGCGTGAGGACACCCCCCAGCTCTGCTCTGCTCCAGACCTTTCTCTGGGCACTCCCAGGAGGGTTTTCCTGGTGTCCAGCCTGAGGATGGAAGCTGACCTTATGTCTGTGGTGATATCCCAAGCATGTCCTCCTCCTTGACTCTTGACTCTTTCACCAAGCAGGACCGACCAGCCCGAAGTTGTGGTTTCCTGGATTTCCTGGGTCTGTTTAGGAAACTCGTCCTCACTTTTTAAACGGTGTATTCGGTTTAATTTTCATTATTTTTAGATGTTAAATTTTACATCAATACAGTATGTCTTAAACTACTGTATTAGAATGCTGCTTGACTCACTTCCAAATTGAAGACCTTTTAAAAAAATTGAAGCAGTCCAATAATTTTAAATCACTCTGCACTGTGCATTGCAATTTAAAATTATTGGAGTGCTTCAAATTTTTATAAGCCCTTGAATTTGGAAGTGATCGAGGTTCTGGGCATACTCAGTGTAGAGCAATTTAAAATTATAAGAGCTGTCAAATTTTTATATAAGCACTTCAGTTAGAAAAGGGATTTGGGCTCTGGGCATGTGCAAAGGGGAGCAATTTAAATTATTAAAGTGCTTCAATTTTTTTTCTAAGCACCTGATTTTGGAAGGGTTTTGGTTTGTGCAGCCTAAAATGACAACTTCCTTTGAGAGTTTCTTCTTTAAAAGAATTTCAATCTTCCAAACTAAAGTATTCTTTAAAATATGAATTCACTGATACTTTAAGAACTGATTTGCACAGAGCTTGGTACCCAGAACATCTATTTTTTCCCCTCATTTTATCATTTCACTCTTTGAGGGGCAAATTGAGGTATAGAAATAGCTGCCTCTTTGGATCCTAAATTTTTTCCAACTGTTGCACTCATGTTACAAAAAAAAAAAAAAAAAGAAAAAAAAAAGAAAAAATTTTATGAGAGGGACTGAATGCTTTTTCCATGGACTATCCTGCCTGGCCAACAGAATTTAGAAGGCATGCAAAATTGAAGCAATTTGTTATTAAATCTCATTTTAAAGTCTCTCAACACTTGAAATGAAAGCCATGTGACAGCTGATTGATTCTGAAGGAAGGAAGTTGGAAAGCAGCTTTATTTGCACACTCACTCTCTGCACTGAAGTGATTCCTGCCAGGAGCCGTGCCAGGATTGCCATCTTTGCCCCAGATCCAGCCACGTCCTTCAGCATCCCGGTGCTGGGCAGCAGGAGCAGCGAGGGGAGCAGGGAGGGTGCAATCCAGGCAGCAGATCCCACTCCACTGCAGAGGGAATCCACAGCCGAGCCGGAGATCGCTGTGTCCGCTGCGCAGGAAAGACGAGGCTGAGGGGTGCCCTCACTGAGCTGTCAGAGCACAGAGACAGGGCAGATGAGCATTTCCAGCCTCTCCACTCATGTTTCCCTCTGCTATCCCTTTTTAAAACCAGGGATTCACTCTACAGGGCAGGGATCAGGGTAATTAGTGGATGCATAAGGGCACCGTGTACCTTAAGCCTGGCGTACCAGGAGTACCCGCGGCGTGGAACCGTGCATTTCATCAAATGCCAGTTCAGTGTTTTCTTCCCCTTGAATGCTCCTTTCACTTGTTACCATGGAGGTGATAGGTGACCATTTGTAGTTGTTTATTCCTTGGAAAATGAAGTTTTTGAATAAAAGCCAGTGATCAAATTAAATAGGGGCAAAGATCTGCCGGAGGTGAAATTCAAACAGAAGCCAGATTAATCATATAGTCAGGAATGAAGGGAAAAAATCCTGAAAGCATTTTGCTTTTTCCCTTGGAGTTTTTTTTTTTTTTTTGTTTTGTTTTGTTTTCCAAAAAGTAAAAGTATAAAAATGGTTTCTTACTGTCCATGGTATTACCTGCATCATTCTTTTGGGATGTGAAACCCAGGGGCTGTTCTGTGCCAGAAGGACAGGGAATGGGAGACCAAACATATTTTTGCTCGATATAAGTTGGCCTGGACTGTGCTTTCATTGAATCCTTGTGGAATTCTGTGGCAGGCATTGGCTAAGTTCTATCCGGAGATGGGGTGTAAAGTAAAAGTATAAAAGTGGTTTCTTACTATCCATGGTATTACCTGCATCATTCTTTTGGGATGTGAAACCCAGGGGCTGTTCTGTGCCAGAAGGACAGGGAATGGGAGACCAAACATATTTTTGCTCGATATAAGTTGGCCTGGACTGTGCTTTCATTGAATCCTTGTGGAATTCTGTGGCAGGCATTGGCTAAGTTCTGTCCGGAGATGGGGTGTGCTGGGGGCTCATGTGAGTGTGGCCAGCAGCCACCGTGTGTGGCTGTGTCACTAGTAAGAAAAGGCTTTCCTGGGAAGAGCTTGGCAGAGGTGGGATCTGTCCATGCCTTCTCTCTCTGCCCAGCATGCAGGCGTGGGCATGGATGGGATTAAAGATCTGCCTGGGCAGAGGAGCAGAGGGGCAGCTCCAGGCTGTCCTGCCGGCAGGTCCGCGCAGGGTGTGTCGGACCCGGGCGTGCGAGGGCAGCGGGGGATCAAACACAGAGAGACCCCCTGGCCCTGCCTGCTGAATTCCCATTCTGGCACCAAACAACAGAGGGAATCAGGCTCACCTACCAGCACCAGGCTGCCTTAAAGTTCCCGTCTTGCTGCCTGACTTCAGGCGCTGCCTGCTCGAACCACGCTTTTGGGCTGTATTCATGCTAATGTTGACAGGTTTTTTCCTCCTTTGTTACATCGTGCAAACCAAATAGAAAGTGAGGTGAGCTTGTCTGAGCAGATGAAAGATGGCAAGAAATTGGCGCTTGGGGACCAGTGTCTTGGTGACATCGACTCTGCAGTCCTTTTTTTCTCTCTCTCTCCCTGGCTTCCCCTCTCCCTCTCATTCTCTCTGAAATGGTCTGTGCCTCCAGTAATTTACATAATACTCTTCTGACACCTTTACTTTAGTCATCAATCACGGTACCTTCTCTCAGTCTATCTTTTGTCTGAGCATGTCTCTTCTTTATCAGGCCATGCACAAAAGATTAATTTCACAGTTTTTCTCCCTTCTTTCTTTCCTTGCAAGATACAAAGCTCATGAAATGACAGAAGCAAGATAATGAAAACAACAATGCAAGCAATTTTTTTTTTTGTTCTTGCTGGTTGGATCTCAAGATACTTTTTTTAACCTCATTGTGTGCCATCTGTCTTAGAAAAGGTCTGCTCGGTATTTTTTAATACAATTCTGATGCTGTTCTGTAGACTACCTGGGGAAAAAAATACATATTTTAATCAGGCCATAGGTACTGATTCAAAATTAGAAAAATAAATAGAAGAAAAAAGGAATTTGCGGAACAATTAAAGCAAGGGGTCCATTTCTAATGGTGGCATGGGCTACTGCACAGTGCCCATGCCCCAATTAATATTAATGATCTTTTGTGCATAGCAAATTTATGGCATTTGATTGACTCACACAACTACACTTCAAGCTGTCACGTAAAGTGAAATATATGGGCACCATGGCCTAATTTGCATATGCATATGTTCTTAATATTAATTAGTCTAATGGATCTAAGGACCTGGAGATAATTTGAGTACTGGGAGAAGAGAAGCAAACAAACAAAACAAAACTCGCTGAACAGTGCCCTGCTATGGGTTGGTCCTACAGTCAAATAACTCTCCCAAAATGCAAAATAATTGGCATGAATTTCTCCTCCTTCCCCACGTCTCTCCCAGGACAGGCTGAATTAAAATCTTATCCCATATAATGCATTGTTTTGGCTCTGACCCTGACACTTTTTAATTTGAAATGCTTAACATGCCAAGTAGATTACAGAATTACAGACAGAGGAGTTTGAGTGCAGGCTTATGGGCGTAGGTCAGGGCCATGAGAGTCGCAGCCCTGCGAGGGGGCCATTTCCCAATACACCTGTGTAATTCCCATTAATATTAATGGGAACCGTGCGAGTTTGTTGGGGGGAACTTCGTCTCCCCAGCTCGGCTTTGTGTTTGCATTGCCTGGTAATGGTGGTGCAGATCTCCAGATGAAAAACAGCCACTTTTCACCACTGGGCTTTCAAAGTTAGTGAAAATTCATGGTTTGGATTCTCCAGGGAGCAGGAGATGCCAGAGCACAAAAGCAAGGAGGTGTCGGGGTAATCTTTTCTGTCTGACCTGTGAATTGGCTTGTGGGGGGCTGGTCCTAATCCTGGCTGCCCCCCTAAGTCTGTACAGCTCCCCTCTGCGATAACCAACTCCAAGATGAGGAGAACCTTTGTGTGGTGGTGAAGAGGAGAGGTTGGCAGTGGGGTCCATGCACTAAGTCCTTCCAGGACCACAAAGTGCCGGCAGGAATTAGCGAGGGGAGGGAGGGATGGTCTGGTGTCCCAGCAAACTGGCTGAAGTCAGGAGATCCATCTTGGATCCTTTGTCATCCTGTGCTGTTTGCAAGCAGGGTTTTATGTTACCGATGGAAAAGGAGAATAGACTCTGCCTGGGAGTCCTTTTGGAGTCCCTGTGGCTGGGGACATCCCTGAGCAGCACTGCAGGAGGGGTGTGCAGGATGCCTGTGGCTTTTCTCCAGGCTGTGGGGCTGTTTCTGGAAAGGTGACAGAGGAGTGACCACCACCCCTGTCACCAGGGGAGCTCCTGCCTGGGCAGTCCTGGGGAGGCTTGGGCAGCCAGATGAGGAGCTTAGTGGGCAGTCTGCAGGGATCCGAGCACCACGTCCAGCAGGCAGGGATGAAAATCCCAAAGGCCAGAGCACGACAGAGATTTCCAGGAGATAAGTGTGTTTCAGAGCTGGGAAATTTGTTAATGCTGTTCCTCCCTCGGGGGATGTGGGGACCTCATCTCAGATCCGGTCCCTGACTCACCTGGGTTATTTTGGATCCGGTCGTGACTCACCTGGGTTGTTTCACCTCCCAAAGAAAACAGTCCATGCTGCTCCAGCCCATTGCCAGCCCGCAGAGCTGTAATGAATCTGCAAGTTGCTGATTGCCTTTACAAGGTGCTAAACACCGATGGCTGCCTGATGCCAGGCAGGGAAGTGTCAGCTCCTGCCCGGATCAGGTCTACAGCGAGTTGTTCTATAGAAAAAAATGACTTTCCTCTTCGAAGGCATCACTTATGTACCGAATATATATAACAAAACCTGGAAAGCCTCTAGTCACTCATTTTAGCTGCTAAAATGCCTTTAGGCCAACATTCCTGCTGTGAAAGGGGTTATGGACGTGTCATATGGGGGTCATCAGTGAAAAATATACCCAACTTTTGTTATTTTTAAGTCTAAATCAAAAACCTCTTTTCACAATCCACTAAGGGACGATTTACTAGAGAGTAGAATGTGGTATCAATTATTTCTGTGGGCATCCTTTTTGTTATAAGAAGCAAAGAGGATTGCTTGAGAGTCAATAGCATGACTCCATCTCAGATTACTAAATAATGAAATGCTAAACTTGGCCTAGAGTAAGGACTATTGCTGTCTCAAAGGGACCAGGGGCTTCAATTAAATCAGAGGACGGTGTTCAATGAATGAGAAAAGCATGCTTAAGGTACGATGACATATTACCGGATTTTACATTTAATTGCAGTGCTTTGTTCTTTTAATAAAAGCACAAGAGCAGTGGATCTCCATTATGGTCATCTGGTAGCATTGTTCACTGTGGACAGTTTATTGTAATTTATTGGCTATGTTTAATCCCTCTGTTTTTCATATAAATGAATTCTGTCTGCTTTATTTTATGAATTTTCTTTGCTTATAATAAAATAGCACCTAATAGTTATTTACACACAAAAGAGCTTTTCCACTGAAACACTCAATGGTGCAAGAGAGAAACAACCCAGATTCTGTGAGACTGCAATGGAAACAAGTCCTTCTGCTCAGAGAGGTGCATTTCTGCATCACCCAAGCAGGGATTAGCACTTACTGAGCAACCTCAGGGGTGACCAAAATGTCCTTGTTGGTTTGGTGGGGCTCTGTGCTGCTGAACTTGCCTGTGCTTGGGCTGTGGGCAGCAGGGCCTGTGCACAGAGTGACTTTGTGGATCTCTGGTCCGGGAGAAATTGGCTCCAAAATCCCCTGCCCCAGAGGCAGGTTTCAGCCTTTCTGCTCGGTGTCCTAGGATAATGTACAACACATGGCAGCAGTTTAGCTGGAAAACCACTGGAGCATATGTATGTGATTATACATATGTGTGTGCACACGTGCATGCATGTATAGATATATTTATGGTTCTATGTTTGCATATACAGTGATATGTATTTGTTTTAAAATCTAAACCTACAAGTGTTTTTAAAATGGTTGTCAGGCAAATCCCCCCTTTTAGACATTTTTGCTGTGACTTGTCTCATCTGAGCACGCCAATCGCGTCCCGTTTCATGAATGATGGGATGGTCAGTGATTTAACTAACGTAACCTAATGCATCAAGGCAACACTGAGGTTACTGTTGGCTTAGGAAGGCAGAAATTGAGACCTTAGAAACTCAGATCCTCCTCTAAATTTTTAAAGTCTGCTTTGACTGGTTTTTCCTTCTTATTTTTTTATTTTCATTGAAAGGTCCTTGTGCAGGAGAGGGGTTCTTAAATTCAGCTGAAATACCATGTGTATTGAGCACAGGCAGGGGAGAGAGGCTCTCTTCAGGCCTGGATAGTGCATGCCTGGTTTTTTGGGCAGATCCTCCCTGGAACACGGTCACAGTGAGTGGTTCATTCCCCGCAAACAGGTTGGGTGTCTTTTGTTTCTGCCTTGTTTGAGCTTGTGTCAGAGCCTGTCTCTGGAAACGTGGCAGCTCAGTGGAGAGGGTGGGATGAGCTGACTCTCAGAAGTAATGGCACAAAACGAGTGGCAGCCAGCCCTGCTCAAACTGCCCGAGAGGCTTCTGAGCCCAGGGAGAGTTGTGAGCTGCGTTGCCTACTGGGAGAAATCCCTCCGTGCTTTTATCTGAGGGGTTTTCCAGGTGTGTTGCATTCCAAGGAGGGTGCACTGCTTTTCACAGCCCGGAGTATCTAATTTTTACAACATCATTCAGCCTTGTGGCAGCGTCAGAGTAATGAATTCAGGAAGTGTGCGGCGAGGATTGTCTGTGCAAGAGGGTGCAGCAGTACTTAACTCCCCATCGATTGCCAGTGACTGATAAACAAGTGAGTGCCTCCTGATCCAGCCCAAAGGGTGCTGCAGGCCCCAGGCACGCAGCTCTTCAGGTGTGGCACTGGGGCTATCATCTGCAACAGCAGCATTTCAGCACCTTTTCCTTTGCAATGGTCAGCTCAGCAGGATTTACTTTTGCTCTCACTGGGATGGTCCTCTTCGAGGGTAGTGGATGTCGGAAAACTCCTCCAAGGCGGCTGCACGTGCAGGGCCGGGCTGTGTCCAGCTGCAGGACCCAGCATTGTGCCCACCGTGCACGTGGCTGATGTCTCACATGCTCTGGACACGCAGTCGTGTGCTGTGTGGAGGAGGATTATGGCTGTGAACTGGGCAGTCAGGGACCAAACCCGCTCTGTTTGTCACAGCTGCTCCTTCCAGGGGCTGATGCAACGTGGCTCTGCCGTACGCACATTTATAAATTACCAAATGATGAATATGGGGCCATACCGCAGCAGAGTCTTCCTCTTGACAAAGTGCTGTGCTTATTCCCAGCTCTCCCTGGCCTCTGTTTTTGTTAATTTTACACTGAAGGATCAACATGCCCAGGATGCACGCGTGCATCCATCTCTCTCCCTCTCAAAGGAAATTAGTGCTTTCCTGTCACCGCAGGTGATATGAGAAGGGGAGGAAGTACACAAACTGATTTATCTGGAGCTGTCAGCTGTTTTGAGGATGTTGACTACTAAGGGTGTCAGCTCCTCCTCAGTAGTTGGCTGACTCTGAAGAAGACCCCATTCCTCATTAAAAGAGCACTGAGCTGCACTTGAAAGTGACTTTCCCACTTGTTCTCCTCTCACAAACATCACAATAACAGATTCGCTGTTTAAAGTGGCATGATCTTCATGCCAGGCCCAGGCAGCTTTGTAAAATACACCTCTGCAGCACTCGGTAGCATTGGTACCATCCATGCAAAATTCATTTGAGGTATAAACTAGAGACTATCATCACAGATGACAGTTATAGCAAATCAGCACGCTGTGTACAGTTTCATCCTTTATTCACATTATGTATCATAATAAACGTCGTCCTAGCAACACAGTTTGTTGAGAGTCAAACACAATACCCCACAATGCCTTGCCACAGATGGATGTGAGGAATTGTGGCTGTAAGAGCCTGGTGGAGCCTGAAAAGGAATCGACAATTCTTACTGTCATTTTAGGGGGCTCTTTCCTCCTCCCAGCACAGCCTTGGCAGAGAGGTGAGCAGGGAGCCTATGTGAACTGGGGGTCTCTGCTGCACTCTGGTCCATGTGGGAGCAAAGTGGAGTGTCAGAAGCACTGGAAACTCGGTCAAAATGGGTCAAGGCTCAAAACTGGAAGGCTGGAGGAAGAAGAGGAGGGATTGTCATCTGGTTAAATTGAGAAATATTGGGGAAGAAATATTACTCAGGTACAAGACTACATCTTCTTTTTTTTTTTTTTTTTTAATAACTGCTTAGTGAAAAAGCACTTCCAAGGTATTGAAAGTGAAAGAAAAAGAGATCCTAATGTAAAAATATATGCCTTTGGTATAGAATTCCACTCAGACCTAAGAGAGATGTTTCTGAGTGGAGTCGGGTGTGATTCACATAACATTTTGCCATCCCCTGGGGAATGTCATCTCCTTCTGATGTCTCCATTTGCAGGAAAGGCTTCATTGCAGGTGCAGCTCGAGGCTCCCACACCAAAGGGCTGCGCTCGCTTTCAGACCCTGACGTGCTCTTGCTCTGTGAGATACAGCAGCACATTTTCTCTAATCCTTGCCCTGGCACCTGCTCCAGCACATGTTTTTCCTTATCCCTGCTCATGATAGCCCCTGCTGACATGCTCTGTGTTACAGAGGAGCTGCTGCCTCCTGGGGTGCCGGTCAGCCCATGGTGAGGATGCTGCTTCCTCAACACTGAACCCCTGGGGAGGCCACAGGATGCTGTCCCCTGTCCCTAATGCAAATCATGTGTTCCCACTGCTGGGAAAACTATGGGAAGAGAGGCTCCAGCTCCTGTCTGAGGTGTGTCCTCAGAGAGCCTAATGAAGGATTCTGTTATGTTGAAAAAAGCTTTTCCAGGATGAAACATTATTTTCACATGACCCTGATTAATTTTTTTCCCTTCCTCTTACTATTTTGAACAAAATCGTCACAATGTCTCTATGAAATGGGAATACATTTATCAATATGCTGTTAGAGAAAAAAGGAAACATCTTGGAAAATCACCTTAAGTGTTGCTAAGATGCACCTAATTTCTGAATGAGCATGGAGCCACTTTCACAGCAATCCTTGTCCAGTGTGTAGTTTGGCAGTTCAAAAGCGACAGAGCCAGTGAGACATAAATGCCAGAGACATAAAGTCAGCCCTTCCTTGCACAAATCCCTTGGGAGAGGAGGTAACACAGATACCACAGGAGTTCAGGCTTTACACAAAACAAAGTGTAGTACCAAGCAGAGGCCTGAAACTTTGAAGGCTGGATAGCAGTCCAGAACAGAGCCCTTCCACCCTGGGGAGAGGTTTATGTCTTTCTCAGGGGTGCCATAAAACAGGATCATCCATCATCTCTCAAAGTCTCTATCTGGATCCAGAAATAGGTTTTGGGCTCCACTCTGCATAATTCATTGTTATTGTGGAGTAGTCCTGTAAACCAAAATACGTTCTCTTGGGGATTTTTAAAGTTTGTGCAGGTTTTGGTGTTACAGGAAGAACATTTGAGATTCTGTGGGAGGGAACTCAGAGCACCACCAACCACCAAAAAAAAAAAAAAAAGAAAAAATAAAAAACCCTTATGGTTATTAATCAGAATTTTATATACTTTTCAATTCTCCTCTCCAGGACCGATTCCAGTGCACAATAATTAAAAAGGAGCCCGTGCCGAGTGCGGTGCGCCCCCGCCCGTGGAGCGGTGCCTGGCTGATCCCATTGTCTGCGCCCTGAATGCCGAGCCCACAGTTAATAATTAGTGAGCAGCGCTTAAATGGAACGGCACAGCCGATCCCCTGGCAGGCTGGCAGAGGCGGTGGCTGAGCCAGCCAGGACTTTGTCATCTTGGCAGGGAGCAGGGCAGCTCGCTGCCATCCCGCAGCCAACGCGCCGGGCAGGGGACCTGGCGCGGCCGCCGCGCTGGCACCGCGCTCAGCCCCGCAAAGAGGTGCGGGCAGGATGGGAAGGGAAAGGGGTTTTGCCATCTTCTGTAGGAGAAAAAAAAAAATAAAAGGAAAAAGGGACTCTTTTTTGGTATATGGAGGTTTCCTGGAGATGTCTCTCAGGTTCATATTTATTGTTTATTGCCCGTAAAACTGTGTTTCTATGCTTCACAAAGCCATCATTTCGATGTAGTCTGCCTAGCCTGAAATGATAAATGAAAGCAATGAAGGGAGAGGAAGGGTGTTCTGGTGATTAAAACTCTGGATTTGACTTGAGAAAGTAGGTTTCAGCTCCATCTCTGCCACAAACTTTGGGGTGACTTTTGACCAGTCGTTTAATCTCCTTGGGCTTATGAAGCCTGGGGAGAACAGGGATTTCTCCCTTTTAAATTTTTTTTTGTGGGTGCTTTTATTTCCCTTGTCTGGCTAGGCTGTCCAAGTCTTTCCATTGGGAATCCTTTTTACTATGTAAAATGTGGCCAAAATGGGGTGCCACTGTAATTTAAACTCCTGTTCCCGGTATTTTAACAATGCATTCATGGATATACAGAGGGAGAGTAGTACAGTAATTAGAAAGGAGGTGAATGGTGAGAGTGTGAACAGTGGCAAACCTCAGAGAGATCCTTTCCTGACTGGAGCAGGTTTATTTCCCTCAGTGGTGATTGAAATTAATATGGGCTCTTATTTTATGGAGGTACTCGTAAACTGGAGGAAGTGTGATGGCCTGTAGATGTAAAAGGTCAGAGTAAATGATCTAATAGTCCTTTTTAGCCTTAAAACTATGAAGGAAAATGAAGACTTAAAAAAATTATTCCTTTTTCCACAGTTAGACAGGAAATGGAGATGGGATGGCAAATCTAACCCCCAGGCTTGGACACTGCCTATCCCTGTCCCTTTGCTCATTCCTATGCTGGTAGGTTTCCAGTGGGGCTGGATGTCCCAGAGGGTCTCTGAGCCACCTCCCTAAAGGGTGCCTGAAAGGCAGTTGAAAAAATCTTGTTGTCAGGAGGCTTTAATTCACTGTTACAGGTGATCACCTCTCCGTTGGAAGTGTAAGGGTCCATAAATCAAGAAATGGTTGAAAACTTCTGCTCTGGTCTTTGCCAGCTCACGTTAAAGACAGCTCACGTCAGCCACATTTATGTGCCCATCCTGACTCCCTGTGCCTGCTCCTATTGCTGAACAGGGCACTTCTTGACACCACTGTCAGACCAGCCTGTGGCCCTCTTTTAATTTTCCCTTTTTTCTACTTACCCTGCAATTAAATACCCCCAAAGTGACAAACACACAAAGAGCTTAATCCACAGCCCTGTTGCACACCAGACACAAGAGTGCACCTTGGTGGGAGGCTTTCCAGACAAAGGCACATAATCACTCATCAGGGCCATTGTTTTTGCTGCACGTGTGGTCTGGATCAAGGGCTTGGCATGCACTCGGCAGTGCAGTGATTCCCTTGGGGTTTGGAGGTTCCAAACTTGGACCAGCAGCCTTCTTGTGGCCATTTCCTTTACTGTCTCCAGGCAGGGAAGGGCATGCCATAGGCAATTCACACTGTGAGGGTGACGTTACAGCCTCCGGTGTCACCGTCTTGTTGTCAGGATGGAGGTACCTGGACAGGGACCTCTCCCTTCCCAAGCCCTATCCAGGTAGGATCCCAATCCACAGGCCATGCAGGGTCATTGTGCTCCGTGGAACTCCGCTATAAATTTGTCTAAGGTGTTTACAATCCATTTGTATTCCTGGCCTCTTCTACCTGCTGTGCGCTAAGTTGCATAATTTAGTTATTCTTTAGTAAAATGTTTCTTATGGGCTGTTTTAACCCTGCTGCCTCATAATTGGGTGTGCCCTGGTTCTTGTGCTGTGAGAAATAATGACTTAGTTCTTTTCTGTTTGCTTTCCCTATACTGTTCATGATTTTATAGACTTTATTGTGTGTTGTCTGATTTTCCTCTATCATTTTGTAGCTTGAAGGGCCACATTTTTTACAGAAGTCAGCACAATGGGAGATAAGTAGAGGATTTGGTGGGTTATTGCAGACCTTGAAATGTAGAAGAAAAATTGATCATCAGCTGAACAAAGCATTAAATTTTAGACTTTTTATTAAAAAAAAGAGTTAAAAAACCCCAAACCTTTAAAAGACCAGTTTGACGTTCGACATTAGTTCCATTTCAATATTGAATCCTTTTGTTTTTATGCAAGCTGACAACTAAATGTCAGAGTCCAAGAGATTTTATACAAAAGGATTGAGACATTTTTCATTTGAGAATTGCAAAATGTTTGCATAGTCCTCTGCAATTTTCCTCCTTAACCTGCCCATTCTGTCCGATAAAAATCTCAGCAAATCTGCAGCTTCCTCACCCAAAAGGCCTGGTTTTACCCAGGTAGGAAGAGAAGCTGGCTTGAAAAACGTAGCCTAAAACACACATATTAGACTGAATATAAAAACTCTCCCAACACAAATTTGTCAGAGGTCTCGTGCCAGGCACATTTCCCATGGATTTTACCTCATGTGTGCTAAACACTCCACCAAACAAAGCCCATCCAGAAACGTGAACTCGAGAGCTGTTTAACACCGTAGATTTTCCCCTTGTATAACAATTATGGAAACAGGCTCGCTAATTGACATCGGATGCGACACTGTGAATATGTGAATGGTGTTCAATAGCCATCAAAATTCCTCGTTTTACTGCTTTTGGTGGCGTAGCCAGTGGTTGTGTGTAGTAGGAGAGAATACAAAACACGCCGTTCTAGCGCCAAACTACCTGAAGATTATTGCTTTTCCCTGCTGGCCAAGTGTGCCTGGATTTTCTCACCTTTTCAAGCTCAGGTCTTTGTTCCTTTATTTATGTTTTATAAGAGGAAGAAACTAATTAATCTCTTTCCCGAAGAAATGCAGGCGTGTGCTTGTTCCCACCTGAATTTTGCTGAGGGTGAATTCCTCACTGCTGCGGTTTAGAGTCCTTGGAAATGAATGGAAATGGATTTGCCTGCTCCTGATGTCTGCTGGAGCTGGGCTGCCTGGATGGCTGGCCTGAGGTCCTTTTGGAGACCCAAGAGGCTAAAACTTATTGGTGAGAGTTTTGTCCCTTTTCTGCCTGCCAGACCCATGGGTGCTGGGAAGATTCCTTGTCCGTAGCACAGATATTGTCCAGGATAGTTTGATGGTTGCCTGTGATTGCACATGAGAGTTCCAGCTAATCTAAGCAAGCTTTTGTTTCCTTCCCATCCTGGTAGTGTGGGATTCAGTCTTAGTCTCTCTATTCCGAGTCTGCCTAAAAACTGATTTTTAGTCATAAAAGGAGGAATTCATTTAAAAATTTATTCAACCCAAATATATAGACTTTGCTTGAAATATTCAATATCCAGTTGGAAATCCCTTGTATTGTATGCTGGGTTTATTTAGAGTAAATCTAGGAAGATCAAGACACATTTTAATATACAAATTACATTTGTTTTTAAGCTACAGTATTCTATCTGGACTCAGCCTGCTTCCATTCTTTTAAACATTAATCTTGCTTTTTGCCCCTAATCCTTTCTTTGCTACAATGAGCTTTCACTATGTGTGTGTGGGGAGGGAAAGCCCTATTAGATTATAACATTTTATGAGTTGTCAACAATATAATGACATTAGCCACCTGACTGAGAAAGTAAAAACCTTTGTGGTGTCACATAACAGGTTAGAATGGGCTGGTAAGCCCTTGTGAAATAAACAGGGTAAAAAAAAAAAAAATCCCCCAAATTGTGTATTTAAATGGGTGGCTCTAACCCCTCCCTGCTTATTAGACCACCGAGAGCACATTAAATATTTTATATGTGTATATCTTTCTGCTGCTCCAAAATAGATAGAGATAGGCACACACACATCAGTACATGCACACAGGCATAGACACACAAGTCTTTCAAAATCAGAAAGGTCTCAAATTTAATTGGAATGGAAAATGCTAACTAATTGGCATCCAAATTTGATTTACTGTAGAAACCTCATATTTGTTTGAAACACAACACTGTGTCTTGGAACACAAGCCCAGTCCTTCAAAAATCATACATGAGAACTGTGGAAGAATCAATTAAAGTTGATTTGGCAGATCTGCTTTTGACAAATATAAAGAAATCTCTGATTAGGCTGAGAAGAAAAGAATCCCTCTTTCGTGCTCTCTCTATTCTCTCCCTCTTTAAAGGCAGTAGATGTCAGAAGGGGGTGGGTAGTGATATGCAAAACATGGCCTCCATAACCAAAGTAGCCTGCAAAATTAGGTGTCAGCATGCAAAGCTTATTGATGTATGAATGCGGAAAATGAAAGCCGGCAGTAGACAGACGGGGCTAAAGGTGAGACAGCCACAGTGAAAGCAGCTGTACATCTACGTCAAGGTGTTGCTATATGAGCCTGCTTTTTTCTGGAGGGCCACAGCCTAACAAGCTGTGCCTGGCCATAAAATGATGAAACAATACAATGTAGGCACACACTGTGTGAATACCAAATAAATTGACTCGGGCCCCCCCACCCCTCCACCCCTTCAAAGTAGGCCTGTGTGTTCATTAATAAATTCATATTCTGAGTTTTCAATAAAAGAAGAAAATGCAGTGTAAACTGGAGTTACTTAGTGACACCCAGCTCATTGCTTTTTATTGTTGCTTGCAGCTACGAAGCCTTCGCTGTGCACTAGTAGAATTTATTACTGTCTGTCTTTGTGGCAAGTTGGCGAAGTGAGCCTTTTGAAGAAAATTGACCCACACTTCATGAATATGATGAAAAATGCCAATAACACTACAAAGACAAAGCTCTTGACATTAGTGTGCAAAGAACTAAGAGACGGTAATGAAAATATTGCAATTACAAATCATATCCCTCCTCCCCGGCCGAGGGGCGCGGGCATCCGGGGGCTGCTGGGGAGCCCCAGGACCCTGCTGGACATGGGCTGGGCTGGAGAATGAGGGGGGGCAGGCACCCTTTCACCACCCGGTCCCCTCCCCATCCTCCATGCTCTGGAGGAGGGAAGGGGTGAGAAGAGGAAGGCAAGCAAAGTGCTTAATCCAACAAGGATTTCCCTCCTAGAAGGTTGGCCCTCTTCCCTCCGAGCCTGCGCACAGAGGGAGAGTGGTCTTGTTGCTAAGGCACAAGATTAGCAGCCGTGGGGTCCAGCTTGTGCCTGCCCTTTGTCCATGCTCCTCCTAGAAGCTCCTGGACACAAACCACTGCAAGACTGTGCCTTAATTTCCCCCTCTTTAAAATATTTTTCCTTTTTTTCTTTACGAATGGAGCTTCTCTGGCTGGCATCTCCTCTAAGCTACCTCATTCTGCTTGTCTGCCTGCACCCCTCCACCCTTTTGGTATTCCAGTAACAAGTTAAAAATCAGCATTTTACAAGCAGAAAGGTCTGTCTCACGGTCTCTGTCCTGGAAAGAGACAAGAAGAAGGAATGTGACATGCAAAAGTTCTCAATTTAATTCTTAACCTGGTGATACGCAATTTGATCAGTGAAAATCCATAAGGAACAAATAGGGTGGGCTTTTTTTTTCCCCACCTAGCAGCTGATGGAGCACTGGAACAAGGCAGCTAAGAGGAAAAGAACTAAAAAAACCAAATAAAATAGTTAAAATCAGCAATGAAAGGTTGTTTAGCCCTATGTTGAAAATTTGCCACTTTCTGAACTTATCATCAATCAAATTTTCCGTCACCAAGATAAACTGTAAGTGCCAGGTGCTTTGTTTATGCATTCGGCTCTTATATTTATTGTGGAGAGACCTGCTAAAAATCAAATAAAAAGCAAGCATGCTATCTACTAAATTTGGATGTGACAGTCATAGGTAAAATATCTTGCCACGCTGGAATACTGGTGCCTGAACAAATCAGTTGAGCTTTGCCGTTCTCGTGCTCCTCTTCCCGTTTGTAGGCGGTGACACTTGTAAGTGACAGCAAACCACAACTTTTCCTTTGTGATACGTGGCCAGTGATGAGATAGATAATTGTGAAGTCAACCAGAAAAATTCTGCAGGTCTGGATGGACTTCAAATATGAGCTGGAACTCTCAATACCTGGGAATCGCTCTTCCATCCACTTGTGCCACTTGTGGATCCTAGGTGTGATTCCTGATGTAGTTTTGAGGTCCAGGTACAGCCCCAAAGCACTCAGACCTCTGAATGCACATCAGGGTTATCTCAGCACCCTGAGCATCTCTTTTCTCATGGTGTGCTCTCATTTTTCTGTCCTGGTCACGGAAGACCTGCCACATCTGAGGAGTCATCAGTAGCTGTGTCCCTGGATGGCTGAATCCTTCCATGGAACATCCTCATTAGAGGCACCATGAACCCAGCAGGAGGAAATGACTGCTTTGAGGCAGACTAAACTGGATGTTATACACTTTTCCGTGTTTTATAAATCACTTAGAGTTTTACAGTAAATTATGAGGACAAAAGAGATTGAAAAGGAAAGTGAGTAAAGAAGCATCCAAACAGCAGGAGCAGCTACTGTATAACAGGTGGAAAAATAGCAAAATGGACTGATTATGTCTGAACATCCATCCTTCTGAAGCAACTGCAGGTTAGAAATCATTGCTTGTGTTATATGGCTTTGAAAACAAGGCTGATACAGAAAGCTCTGGAGGAAAATATGAGACCATCACATAGATCAGAATGATGCCAGAGTAAAGAAGAAAAAAACAAAAGAGCCTGAGAGAGCCAGCAGATTGTCCAGCTATAAGGAGCAGTGTTGAAATCCAGAGGAAACTTTCATCAAGGGCTGACTTAAGTGCAAAGGTTCAGACCTGACTAAGGAGCAGCTCATTTTCTGTTGCTCCAGAGCAAGACCTGTCCCCCCAGATCAGAGTGAGCAAGCGAATGTTCTCTTGCTCAGTGGAACGAGACAGTGGCACAGGCTGGCCACAGATGGGGAATCTCACAAGTAACGATGAAGCCATTAGATAACATATTGGAGTGACTCTGCTGAGCAGGCTGAGTGCCTGCTCAGTGAAAAAAAAGAGGGGAAGAGAAAACACTGTGTAATCATACAGCCACCGTGTACTACCTTTTCTTTCTCTTCTCTTCTCTTCTCTTCTCTTCTCTCCTCTCCTCTCCTTCTCCTTCTCCTTCTCCTTCTCCTTTCTCTCCATCAACATTAGTCTTCTGCACCTCTTTCCTTTCCAGAGCATTTTGTGGCTTGTCTCTCTGGCAGGTGATGTCCCATTTACAGTAAATACCCTTCCACAGGAAGCTACAGGTTTCATGATGGGACACACCTCCTTGCTGCTGGGAACATGGACCAGCCTTGTAGTGAGCTGATCCCCCAATCAAAAATGTTTGTTCACTTTATTGCTTGTATTTCACAAAAAATGCAACCAGGTAATGGGGCAGTTTATTTGGCATGATTGATTATGGGTAGTGATGACTGGAAATACAGCTGTGACACTGCTGGACTTGTCTGCAGGTCAGATATGAGGAGATATGTTTTTCAGGTCTTGGCATGTTTAGCATTTTGGGATGAACAATTTATCTACCTGGGTTCATTCTGCTGCTCCCAGAACTGATTGCATATTAGCATGTCTCATGAAAATCATGCGTGACATTACTCTTGCATCTATATATTGAAAATAAATGAAACTGGGGCCGGATAAAAACCCTTTGAAGTCGGTGGAAATGTCTCCCATCAACTTCAATATGAACAGATGAACATAGAAACGCAGGATTGGAAAGGACCTCCTGGATCACTGAGTCAGTCCTCTGCTGTGCCCTGCACATCCCTTCTCCACTGGTTGTTTCTCTTTAGCCTGTCTAAGGCTGAGGATGTGCTCAGCATATTGCTGGAATGGTTATCCAGAGTGGGATTTGTGCGTTACAGGTAAGCAGCGTCTCCCGCGCGTTTGATTTGTCAGCTCTTACAGGCGCGAGCAATTCCCACCGCGTCATCTTAAAATCATCGTCAGGTGGATGAACACAGGTGTCAGCAAGGCTGGAGGGGGTACAGGGCTATCTGCATTCCCTCTGTGTGTTTGTCACAGCTCTGAATACTCACATCACAGTTCCCAGCGAGTGGTGGATGGGATTCTTCATCCTTGCAGAAAAGAGTGGGGACTGATCGCAACAAAATGAAAGGGCCCCAGTTTTGTGGCAACCTTAAAAGTTATAGGAAAAGGAAGCCCATGTTCTTTGGGTTCTTTCTTTGTTTTTGCATGGTGTTCCAGATGCTGAAAGTGAAAAGAAATTATTGAAAGGTAGGACAAGGAAGATTTCATGCCATTTTATTAAATGACAATTACTTATAAAGAGAAAATAGAAGAAAGGGCTGGAAAGGGTTAAAATTAAAAGCTGTTTCTAAAGCCTGCAATAATAATACAATAGACTGGTGGTAGCCACAGGCAGAATTTACTGTCCTTGGTCTAGTGAACCAGTATTAACCCTTCAAGTGTCCATGATGGCTCCGTGCACAGTGTCACTTTCTGCTCCAGTGTATGGATGTATGCTTTCTGTCAGATTGCTCAATTAATTATAATTGTCCTACCTTTAAAGGGATGGCCCTGGGCATACTAGGGGGTGTGGCCCTCATGGGGTTTTATTTCAAGCCATATCCTACTGTCTCCCACTCAGTCAATGAATCTTACTCATCAATATTTAATGACCCAAGTGTACCTTCCTTTTTTTTTCCCCCTTTAAATTATTCTTCTACACAGCTAGACAGGTGCATTGTCTTCCTGTTACGTTCTGGTGACAGAGAAGATGCTGCCTCGCTCTGTGTTAGCATCTAAGGAAGAGGTGGGTTAGAGCCACCCAAAATTTTGAGCAATGGGCATTACAGACCTCCTGTGCTCTGAGGTGTGACAGTAGGTGTCTCACTACAGACTCATTACCCAACAGGAATTCATCATCTTCAAAGCTGCTTTTACTGGCTCTAGCACACGGGAAGAAATCTGTTTTAAGGAACAGAGCAGGACAGACATCTCAAAGACTGTCCTTATTTTATTCTGTAGTGCCATCTCAGCTGCTCTGAAAGCTACCAGTGACACATATCGTGCTGTTCACACCTTGGTATACTCTTGGACAAGAACCACATCCTGTGTATTATTGATATTTTATGACAAAGTAAAGCAATTTTAAAACATCAGGCCGCCCATCTGCTCTGAACTACTTTTCACAATATTCAAAATAGATGTGTTTCCCTTTTCTGTTTTCATATGAGGGAAATGCAGACCACAGTTAGGTTATGAGACTGGGGGCCAGGAATTTTTCTACTTTTAATCCTGTCTCTGACATTGATTCCTTCATTAGCCTTGGGCAAGTCATTTCACTTGGATATATTCGAATCACCACATCTATAAAATGGAGATGCAGTGAGGTGTCATGGAGATTTATTAGGCTGTGTCTGCAGCATACTTTGAAGAAGTCAAACCTTATACACCTGTTAATGAATGGAATTTTAAAATATGAATGAAAACATTTTCTCGTTTCAGAAGCCCAAGTTCTGAAGGAGTGTCCCACAGACCCGTGACTCCTGCCGCAGTCAGCAGGTAGGATTTTACACTCTCTGCATAAACTCATCCAAGAAAAATTACCTGGAACTTAATATTGTGGCAGCACCATGACCAGACCGCTTCCTGGTCAGAAATGTGTTATTCCTGGGTATCTTATTGTTCCTGAGAAATGAAAAAAGGCAGTTTTTACAGTTAAAAAGTCTCCAGGAGTAGTTTAGGGAGTTCGTTATTCCTGGGTATTTTATTGTTCCTGAGAAATGAAAAAAGGCAGTTTTTACAGTTAAAAAGTCTCCAGGAGTAGTTTAAGGAGTTGGTGCTCTGGGACTGGGAGATATACAGGGAAATTAGATAATTTGATCACTAAGGAGTAAAATGCTAGGCTTGCATGAGTGTTTTGCTACCAGCCTGGGTGAAGCCAAGATCTCATCCAAGTGACAGGTAAGCTTCAGTGGGAGACTTGGAAGATTCATGAGGACTTGGAGCCTTTCCCGGCAGCGTGGTCTGGTGAAAGTCAGTGATTAGCAGAAGTGTCTTTAGCCTGAAGAGGAGCTTGTGAGATGAGTTGGTCCCATTCTCAGTGCCTGCATTGACTCAAAAGTCCTGGCATGGGCAGAAAGGCCTGGAAAAGGATGTGCGGCCCGCTCTGCCTCCCCACACACCTGGGGATGACACACAGCTCAGCTGTGGCACTGGCCAGACCCGAAACAAGCCTCTGCCACAGTTACGTTGTGTTTACTCATGCTGGGCTTTCTGCAGATGAGAATAAATGGAATAAATGCCCTCCATGACTAACCTGTGTGTGACTCACCAGCGTAGCCCAGCCGGGCCTGGAGGAGCTGTGGGAATCCGCGGTGCGCTGAGGCATGGCTGAGGCCAGCGCTGACCCCTCGCAGCAGCCAGCGGGGCTCTCACAGAAACTCCAGGTGGTTTCTGCAGAGCTGGGGCAGCGAGGGCACAGCCACAGCATGGTCCCCAACCCTGCTGCTGTCCCCTGCCCAGCCACTTCCATCAGCCCCCCAGGCTGCCAGCTACCAACCCGTCATTGCTGCTGGCTTCCCAGTGTCTCTGCACAAAGCAGCGCTGCAGGGATTTTGAGGAAACCTCATGGAGCAAAGTGGTGGTGGTGGTGGTTCAGCAGGGAATGGGAGGAGGTGGTAGGAGCCCAGTCTGAAGAGAGGAAGACACCTCTCTTAGGAAACTGGGGTGTCTCCAGTGACATCCCTACAAGGAGATTGAACAGCAACAGGAAGGGTGAGTCTCCTGCAGAAGATAAAGTAAGCCCCAAAATTCATGGTGCCATGATAAGATCGAGTTCATTTTAGACACCCAAAGCAGTTAGAATTAAGCTCTTCCCTGTCCAGGCATATTTAACACAGAGCTCAGCTGTGGCTGTTTCCTATGAGGAAAGCTGACAACTTGCTTCTCTAGCCCCTGCTTAACTTCACAGTCATAACCAAACCCATTGTTTCTGCTAACATGTAATATTACCAAAAGGATGTTTAAAAAGTCAAGAATTTCCCTGCATGGTCTAGTTGCAACACAATTTTAAAGCCTGTGCTCAGGCCTTGCTACTCTGTGAGCAGAAAGCAGCTGGGAGTGTTTCAGAGGGAGCTTGCTTAGCCCTAGGGGAATGGGTGAAGAGGGTGTTTCTGTGACTTGTTTGCAAACCCCTGTGGCTGTTTTGAGGAGAGGCTCCTGGGATTTTACACAGTCATGAACATCCCTTCTGACTCGGAAAGATGGCTTCTGTCCAGGGTTTGGCAAAAAAAAAAAAAAGGAAAAAAAAAAAAAAGGAGGGGCCCCCTTCAAAGGCTGAGTTTTGCTGGTTTAGAAATAAAATGTAGTTAATGAAACCGCCATTCACCACCCTCCTTGCAGTGCTCCTCTGCCCATTCCAACATTAAGTAAGGAAAATAAGGAATGAACGCAAAAGTATCCAAGTTAGTTGTGGGCAGACCCATGGTAATAAGAGAGCCTTGGGCTCCAGAGGCACCTGGAAGTGCGGATAAGATCAGATCAGGTCAGAGAGGGAGCCTGGCAGCCATGGTCCTGCTGTGTGGAGCGTGGTGAGCCGCAGCCCAGCCTGCCAGGAGCAGGTGCCGCTGGCCTCTCTTCATCTCTGCACCATTCCAGTGAGGGGCTGGGTCCTTTCCCTGAGAGACCACGGGCTGTAGAGGAGGGAAATCAAGCAAAAGTGAAGTGATTTCCACTTTCATCAGTATCCCCAAGTTGCTGCGTGCTTGCTAAGCTTCAGGCTGTTTGGTTTTCTCTTTCTGAAGCTGACAGTGTCATTTCCACACTGGAAGCCTGTTTCACCGTGTTTCTGGCAAACCCCTTTGGTTAGACTTGTTTCACCACATCGTGATCTCTTTTTATAGCCTGCATCTGCCAGGAAAGCTCTGTCATTCATTGTCCTCCTCTCTGCCGTGTTCATTTCCAGCTGGGTCCAAAATGCCCTTGTGCTTCTGAAGCAAAGCAAAGCCTCCTGGCTCGGTGGCCAGAGCAGGAGGGATAGAGGGAGCGTATTCCTTACACCACTGGATATAAGTGGTGTTCACAAGTGGGGAAGAGGAGGGAAAAAGAGATCCCCAGCACACACAAAGTAGGCTGTGGGACTTCCACTCCCCTTCTCAGTGACATCCCTTCAAGACGTGGCTGCCCCAGGCACCTCTAAGTTTACCTGTGTCCACTCCTGGTTTGTTCTTGTGGAGAGGAGCTTTTCCCCAGGAGAAATTCCATATTTGCCACTTTCAGGGCTGCACTTTTCCTCCCTTTCCCTGTTGCTCTTCTTGTTATGGATGAGAATTGTGTCGGTGTGAGCCACTGTGTTTAAACCTGGGACAGAACTGAAGCACACCTGTATTTTTGGCCACTGGATTTCCATAGCCATAGTGGAAGAGTGCCAGAAATAGGTATTAATACATATAAAGTTGTTTAATTGCTGTTCTGTTGACAAGGTGGCAGAAGTATCCATGGCAGAATTCATGGCTACTTTGCACAAGGCCAAGGTGGGGGACAAAAGTCCTTTTGACCATGGTTTTGCTACAATCTGTCTTGGACCATGTTTGACAAAAGGCTTTCTTGAAGTTCTTTGAAGAAAGTTGATTTTTCAGCAAACTTGTTTGGGGTGAATCTGGGATGGCTGGAGATGCAGATATAAATCTGAGGGTTTGTGTAACATCTGCTCAAAGTCACATCAGGGCTGTGCTTGCTGCTCACTTAGAGAGCTGAAACCATTTTCTAGGCACAGACCATCTCCATTTTCCAGAAACTCGGGCACAGATGGACCAATATGGGAGCAACAGTTGTATTCCACTTTCTTGCTAGGGGTGGATTTGGATTCCTGATTTCAAGTATCCATTTTTGACATTTTTGCTATCATGTGACTGCCTTGAAAGCAATGAGCAAATTGTCTTTGGCCTCGGTGGGCTCCAGAGGAGAAACCACACTGAGATAGAGGAAAGGCAGATGTGGGAGCCAGATCTCTGCTCTTCACCACCAGAGCCCATCTCGCTCCTCTGTATCTCGCTTGTACAGAGACAAATCAAAATTCAGGGACTTGTGCCACACTCTCTTCATAATGCATGTGTACAAATATTTGCATGCAGCAGCGGTTCAAAGGAGCCTGGAGATAGTATCTTAACTGTGGTGCTTTCCCAGACCATTGCTGTGCTTTGCCTTTGTGAATAAAGGCAGTAGTGTCTGCAGTCAGGAGATCTCTCATATAGATTTAATCTGGCTGTTTTCCTCCCTAGGGAGCAGAGTTGAGGATAGCGAAGTTCAAGGTAGCGTGTGTTTGAGTTTTGCAAGCAGAATAGACATGGAAATTTGAAGCCTAAATTGCACATTCCAGCCTTCTTATGGAAATGGCAAGGAAAGAGGAAGCAGAGCCTTTGGTACTGATCATGTGCCAGTTTTTAAATACCAATACAGATCCAGAGAGTTTATTTCCAAACACCCCATGTGTGTATGGGCACACAGGCACAGGATGCACACCTATGTGTGATGTTTATAAACAGTGCCCCACCCCTCTCTGCTTCTAGATCCCATCGATGATTGCTTTATTCATCTCGTGGCAGACCCATTTAAATGAAAATACATTCCCTGTTCCCTTGCTACCATAAATTCCGTGCTATGGGGAAGCAGCCGAGTGCTCTAGCTGTACCTCCATGGAGAAATGCCCTGTTGAGGAGAGGAGTATTATACAGGGAACAATTGACAGCCCTTCACTTCAGTGGGTACATTTCTCTTTACAGCTGCATCACCACTAATGATAAATGAGTAATGTTTGATAGCTGGCTCCGTTGCCTGACAGCTACAGTTTTGGCCAGAGGGCCACGACAGGCTTTAGACTTCTGTTCAAAATGAGTTAAACATATTAGGTATTACGAAGCCACAGAAGCCTCGAGAATGAGTGCTGAAATGAGTTATCAAGGTATGCTCCTGGGTACACAACTTGCAAAGCAGATGTCATTCTAATAATGTGTGATATAGAACATGTCTGGCCTAAACCCTGCTGGATGAAATATGAAGCCCCGTTGGTGATATTTAATACCATTTTATGAGGTGCCATCTTATAAAGACAATGCCCGCCTTATGTGGAATGCTTAAGGTATTTTGCCAAAGGCACTGGGAGGTATCTGAACTAAGTAGAATTTTTATTATTTTATAAGCCTTTACTTTGTAATATTTCTGTTTCTACATTATTGTGGTACTAGCTGCACTAACCCTTTGTCTAGTGAACTTCATGAGTGGTTTGCTGATAGATTGACTGATAGCCACAGCTGCCTGCAAAGGCCAGCTCCTACCTAAATATATTCCTAGCAAAAAAACAGAGTAAAGCAGAAAGCAGACTTCAAAAGGAAATAAAGCTTTACAGGAGGCACTCTTGGAAGAGAGGTCCTTGAAGCTATGAGATATAGAGGTTTCAGTGTTTATTAAGGGAGTAAGGCCTGGCAAGGTTGTGAGTTTGTGTATTGCAGCTGCTACATTCATTTTGTCTTGAATTCCTGTTGTAAACTTTGACTTCCTGTTGAGATTTCTGGGTCCCTTTGCCGACATCCCAAGGACATACCTCGAGTCACCTCGTTTTGGGAAGACGATGAGTGTTTTCACTCTCCAGTTCTCTCTTTATTTACATATTTTCATTTAAGGCTGCCTTTGTGGAACCAAATTGCCTCCTAGTTCAGGTCTGTTGGAAAGCAGAGGCAGAGTGAGTGCAAGCGGTTATTCTGAGCAAATTAGGTATCTGCTCCCTGGGCTGCAAAGCCCGTGCTGACAGCACTGTGGAGCTAAAGACCCCAGAGGGGGTGATACTTACATTTCAGTGATGCTGAGTCAGTGCAAATGGGCTCTGTGCTCAGAGCCAATCACCACTGCCAGAGGATCTGGTCCACTGCAGCAAGGGAGCAGTTTTCTTGTCTTAATCCTACATTGTTCTGTATCTCACAGTTCTTCTAGTCTTCCATGCTTCTCTGTTTTGCCTCTCCTGAGAAGATAGTGCCCATGACCTAGAAAGCAGCCACTTCCCAGAGCACTCACCAGGGAAGGCTGATGCAGCCCAGCTTTTGCTCAGTGGCTTGATCCAGCAGGGTGTCTCTTGCAGGGCACGCCAGGGACCCCAGTTCTGCTCCCTGCAGGGTCTCCTGCTCAGCCATGACCCAACTTGATGAACCTCACAGAACCAGTCCTTGTGACTTTTTCAAGCTGATTTGCTTGTCTGAACAGACATCAGCACTAAAGAAATTACTCAGCTCGGTGTGTCAGTGACCACCACATAGAATTTCCAGTTAGAAAGACGTCCCTGAGCTAAAATATGTGGTGGTCCTTGCTCTTAATCCTAATGCTCTCCTTCTGCCTCCCCAGGTAAGCGATCTCTCAATGTGTGGTAGTGCAGCCTGATGCAAGGAGGTGTTAGGTTAATTCCCTTTGATGAAACCCTACTAACTTTTTTTACCCTTGAAAAACTTGCTTTCCCTTCCTAATGCATCATCCTGCAAGCCCAAGGTTCACAGATATTCAGATTCATCTTCCTTTATACCATAAACATGCCAGATATATATAATCCATTTGGACACTGGCAAGTGATGACTATCAGAGGCAGAATGGGTACTGAGGGGCCCATAGTTATACAGTAACATCAGCTTGGCAGCAGCTCATCCATCGTGCTGGATGATCTGTCCATCTCCCTGCCTATGGCTTGTAGCACATAAAATACAGAGGAAAAGTCAGACCAAATATTCTACGAGCAACGCTCGTCTCATCTCAGCCCGGCTCTTCCAGCCTCAGTTTTAAATGCACTCGTGGACCAACTGTCTGGCCGAGATGCTGCTTTTGGAAAGAAACATGTCTTAGAAATTCCTGAAAGTCGCTGCTCAGTGTGTGACATGTCAAGTGTGTGATACATCTGCTGTGTCACGAAACATCAGCGTGTTGCGAAAGACCATAATGAAAGGTGACAAGACACGCTGTAAACAGTTTCGGTCGATGTTTTTATTTATCCCAGAGCAAATTTCATGCAATATCACGATCGTGGGGAGAATTCACCTTCTGTTCCATCACTCAGCAAAACTTTTGCCTGTGGTGCTCTGAACATTTTGGTGACCCTGAACATTTTGGGTGTGGAGGTCGGTCAGCCTTCAAGCCGAGTGTTCTCAGGATCACCGCCCCTGCCCCAGCACGCGTGGTGGTGTGTCTGTGCTCGGCAACCCCAGGGATCCCTGAGGGGTCAGGAATGCTGGGGTGGCATTTCCCCCAGCCTCAGCTGTGTCCCAGCACCCACGCATGTGCTGCATGGGGAATTCCCCCCCTGTCTCCCAGCAAATGTGTGACCATGCACGGGGCTCCCCCAAAGGAGCTGTGCGGGATGACTCGGGGTTCCCACGATGGGCTGGGGCCCTTCCTGGGGCTTTCTTTGCCTCTCATAAACCCATTTGCAAATCCTCCGTTTGAGATGTACAGGTGGCTCATGTTTATCGAGGTTTTCTACTTGGAGCTCATTTCCTTAAAATCTGTCCTTATGTTTGCTAAAATCCACACAGTCCCTGTTCCAAGCTGCGCGAGGCTTTTAGCTCCTTTTTTCCTCTCAGCATTTTTTGCCTATATTGTTGCAGGAGTCAAATGGGGAAATGCACAGAGCTGGGAGATTAAAGATGTAAATTTTATAAACAGAAATCAAAGGTCCTAAATCCTGAGCAAAGAAAAGCCTACATAAGTATGAACATTAAAAAACATACATAAATAGTACTTCAAGGCTGAATGTGTTAAATTATTCAACAGTTAAGTCATAAGTGTTCTTAAACTTAAGTATAAAAATGCCCTTGACAATATTTCATAGCTGTGCATTTCTTTAAAATATTTAGCATTCTCATTAAAGAGAATGACTTTATTTTATATATTAGTTACACTCCTGCTTGTTAATATGAAGGAATTTAGTAGCAAAGAGCATTCTTATGTATATAAGCCAAAGACAATTTACATATAAAGTTGGACGACTATTCACTTTTTATTTATTCCTGGATCATCTGCATCCACGCAGAGCTATATAGCATTTAAACAAATTTGTTCCTTAATGTGTAGTATTAATATCTCCTGCCCCAAAATATCATTTGCTAATGCCATCGCAGAGACAGGTTCATTCAAAGCTACATGGAAGTTCTTGCCTTTGAAAGACTTAATGAACCTTACATTTTTGGTATACTGCACAGTGTAATGCCTATTACATATTCATTGCCAGAATGGAAGATTTCCTTTAACTCTGAGCTTCCTGGTCTAGTTCACTGTAAAACATTGTCAAAAGTCACAAGAGACTTTCACTGAAAATTGTGACTCTTGATAGCAGGATGTAATGGGGAGGTTTAGAATAGAAGAACCAGTGGTATATGGGCCCAGGGGGAATCGTTCTGACAGACAAATGGATGGATAATACAGTTTTTGACATAATGGGATGAAAAAGTTTATGCCAGAAAGAACTGAATTAAAGTTATTACTTTGAGGAAATTTTGAAGTTCTCAAGACCAGCGGTATTACCTGCGTGTGTTTCATTTTACTGCATCTCTGCATAACAGGTTTTTAAACAGGCTTGGTTTTGAATTGATTTATAAGCTTACTCACAAATCTGCAATCAGAATTGTAGCTTCTTTCCTGGAAGTAACCCCAGTAATGTCATTTTACAGGGGGTTGTTTTGGGAGCAGGATTTTTTGAACTCTGGTTTTTGCAAGTCCTGCATCATCAGTTTGCCTCTCAGCTCCCTTTTGAAAGGACAGCAAAACAAAAAAGGCTATTATTCTGCATTTTCCTCTGGAATAGTAGGAGGTTGCACAGAGCTATATTATTTTGTATAAATTTCTTTTTCTCAGTGCTTTGTGAACTTTGAAAATTCACAGCTCTGAGATCCCCGAGTCCTGGCGAGACACAGAAATCGGCTGATGCACAAAACATCACAAATCCAAGGCCTTAGTTAATCGAGGCCACCAAAAAAAAAAAAAAGAAAAAAAAAAAGAGGGCACTGTACGTTTTTCTACTTGTTATTTTTAGGTGCTGGTAGGGCTGGGCTGCCAGTCAGACACGTTTCTGAGGGGTGCTGTGTGCACGTGTGCACCCAAGGGTTTGACCGCAGCTCTCTGGAGAGGGGACGGTGCAATAACAGCCGCTGCTCCCCAAAGCCTCTGCCTGAGCTGTGTCTCATTTTGGCTGGCAGGGACTGAGCCAGCGGCTGAAACACAGAAATGAGAGCGGCAGAGAAAGGCCCTCATAATGGCAGAGATGAAAAATGTGTTAGCAGAGAACAATGAAGTGATGGTAAATCTGAGATGTAGGCACCAGTCACCACTTGTACCATGCTGTTGTCAGAAGTGTGTTGAGCTATCGGAGAGAGCAGGCTGAGAAAGGGAAGCTAATTATACCACATTATTCACTTCTGCTCATTAGGTGTAGTACAAAGGCCCTGCTTTTTATGTATATATTAAAGTGCTGAGGACTACAGGAATAGATAACTTCATGATTCTTTTGTCTCTCTAGCGGGTCAGTCCAGACAGAAAAATTGTGTTTTCACAGACATGCAACTTTCCATCCTGCAGAATTAGGGATTTCCTCCTGCATCACCTCTAACAAACAGAAAAAGGCAACTCCCCTCCCTCTTGAAACCCAGCAAGCAAAGCTCCTGTTCCCTGTGACAATTCCTCACCCAGTGCCTGAGTGAGGCTGTGTGGGATGGTTCCCTTCTTCTCCCCTCTGCACAGTGTAGGCACCAGTGTCCATGAAAAAGCCCTTCCTGCTTAATCCCACTTCCCCACATGGCTCCAGGGGCAATTTGACAGCCCCTAACCTTCTCTGTGACTGCCATCCATGCCTGTCCCCTCGTGCTGCCACTTGTCCCTCTGCCATCCTGAGGCCACAGATACCTCTCCAGCTGTGTGTCAGTGAAATGAATTCAGCTGTTTAATAAACTTTGGGTGGTACACGTAACACATTCTGCCTTAGATGTTTCACAATCCTTCTATTGCATTTGGATCTGTAAATGAGCCATTAGGAAAAGACGAAGGGGAAGGCAGAGGATCGGTTTATGGAAATTATTTATATATGAGAAATACCTGACTTTCAAAATTCATGGCTCTTTAATGCTCAAGTCACAGAGAACACATTAAATCTAAGAGGAGAGGAACAGCTATTGCTCTTCCACACTGAGGTGAATGAAATCCGATTTGGGCATTGAAACCTACCCTTCTTCACAATGAAAATTGCCTTGCTCTTCTAATTGTGAGCATCACAAAAGTCACTGCTTCAGTGAAATACCCTGCAGCTACACAAAAGGATAGACTGGAGAAGCACACATCTACCAATAAGTGGCACTGAGCATCTACTCCATTTCTCACACAGGTTGGCATATCTCTCAGTGGTCCATCTGGTAGAATTGGATGGCATTTATCAGGAAATAATCCAATTGTGGCATGCCAAAACCTGAACATGAAAAGTACTTGTGCCTAGTGTCAATCATTCACCCTCTGACAGTTCAATAAACATCCTTTCTGTGATGGTTTTCAGGAACACTGACACCCAAAATGCTGGAAACAATGCCAGAGATGGAAATGACAATGCTTCTGTGAAACATCAAAAGGGGCCGACACAACCTGGCATGGATTTTGCCAAGTGTTGCTTAGCAATACATCGAGCTCGTGGGCCACTGGCGTGTCAGGATTAGCTGCGAGGGGAGCGATATTCACACCTCAGCTGAGAACACATCCTCCCCAAACAGAGCAGCACAAGGCAGGGAAGTGCAGCATCAGCAGGAGCAGGGGATGCCACAGCCTCAGTATACAGCTCTAGGCTTCCAAAAAGCCATCTGCCCTCCTCAGTTGTCTTCCTCGGGTGTGGAAAGACGAAGCGCCTCGTCCCAGTGCCGGTGCTGTCCTGTGAGCTTGGAGGGTACAAGGAGGTCTCGTGGCCTTTTTCTTTCAGAGGGGACTAAACTTTGCTGCCAGCAGCTGATGCAGGCAGAATTTGACCTGGGCTGGGTTGGCCTCTGGGCTCTAGCGGTGGTGACAACACACGGGATGAAAGATTGAACCCGGAATTAGGAGGTGAATGACCAATATGACTCCCAATGAAACGTGGAATAGGAATGGTTATTTTAACAGCAGTAAGAGGATGTAAGGAGCTCTTGGTAACAAAAGAAAAAACTTGTTCCCTTCCCGGAACAAGAGAGCGAGCCCCTCTCCCCCGGTGTCTGGATGTGTCTCTGCAGCCACCCCCACCCTGTGAGGGACCCTGGGGGGCAAAAGCAGCTATTCCAGAAAAATGAAGCATGTGCAGAGGCCAGAGGGAAAACATATTATTTGATATTGCAGGCACCACTTTGCCACTGAGGAGGAAACTGAATTGGGGAAAAGTGAAATAACTTGCCTGAAGCCACCGACAGACCTGGGAACTAAACTCTGGCCTCTTTCATGTGCCAAATCCTGGAGCAGAGGCTCACGAGGTCTAACCAAATTGCCTTTTATCTTTGTGCCTGGTAAATGGGAGTGGGAGGAACGTCTGCATATCAAATCAGGGGGTTTTGTCCGTCTCGAAATTCCAGGTTTTCAGATCCAGGAACCAACTGACACCTGGAGCATATAAACTGCCTTTTTGGTGTGGTGAGGACAGACCTGCAGGTCCAAACACAGACGTGCCAGCCAAGCCTGTCCAAACAGGGATCTGCTGTGAGTCCAGAGCCTGGAGGGAGGCAAATGCCTGGGGAGGCACTTGTGGGGCAGTGCTTGTTTACCACTGCTCCTTTTGGCTCAGGGCAGACTAGTCCACAGACACCACGACGGTGGTAGGGCTGCAAATTTCATGGAAAAAGTGCTTTCCAACAGAGTGCCCTGAACAGAAATCCTGAGGTGTGCAGATCCTTATATATACTTATGACAGTTTTCCAGGGAGAAGTGCAAGCTAACTCCATCAGTGCCTTTGAGCCTTGACTTGTTAATTGGCATTACTTCTAATTCCCAGCTATATTTTAAGGTATGAACCTAAGGAATTTTAAAGTCATTATGTGGGTGAGGGACTGATAAAAATAAATCCTTCAGGTTTGAAAGTGGCAGAGAGGGAATAAAAGGTGTTAAGAAATCCAGGAGTTTTCAGCCAATTCGTTCAAAAAAGCATCCGGGTGGACTGCAGCTCCTAGAGAAAGGTCACTGATACTACTCTGGATACCTCTTTTTATGAACTTTATGCATCACATAAAATAAATTTAAAGCAGTTTAATTTAACAGTCTAATTAGTCATGGTTTTTTTCATCTTGTCTATTTAACTGTACATGGAACAAAGAGAAAGACACAGGGCCAAATTCGGAGCTGGCACAAATCAGCTCTGCAAGTCCAGGAAGCCATTCCTGCTCATCCAGGACTGAATACAGATGCCTGTGGCCAAATTTGTCCCTGGGGGTAACACCCCTTGTGTCTGGAGGCTTGAATGTGGCTGCCAGGAGTTAACTCTCTGCAGAGCAGATCCTTGGGTCTCAGTGTTCAGAGCTCAAGCCAGGAGAGCTGAAATATGAGTTGAACACTCAGCAGAAATGGCTCAAAGACTCGACGCAGTTTGGAACAAAACTCTTCTGCGCGTTGGCCTCCCAGAAACTCCTGCTCGCATTTCCCTTCGCCTCAGCCAGCTTAATTCACACCCGATTTCGCTTTAAATTTCAGTGCTGATATAATCTCATGATCTCCGGCACGGAGCAGTCACATGAGTGCACTCTCCGCTGGGAAAGAGTGTCTCCCCACTGCCTTTGATGTGGTTAGGCTGGTTATGCCACTGCACTGAGCTGGCCTTGCTCTTCAGCTCATGCACAGAGACGCAGAGCGTTAACCAGGCTTTGATGCAGGGATGTAAATCGATCCACGTTTACCAAGGTGAAGTTTCTGTGCGGATCTTCAGCTCGTAAAGTCTTAGGCCAGGTAAAGCCTAGACCCTCAGGTCCATGGTTATATTGAGGTGTTTGGGAGGGTTGTGATCCCACTGCTGGCTTTCACAAATCATTTTTCAAATGTTCTGGATTCCAGCAGAAATCTGCCTGCCATCAGTCGAGGTGTTTGCTTTGCCATGTCCTTTTACGAGAGCATGTGCTGGGGCAGGTTGGCATCTGATGCTGGCAGGCACTGGAGAGGCTTGGGAGGAGGCTGAGGAAGCTTATCCATGTGTCACCCCAACCCTGAGGGACACGAGTCCCTTCCAAATGGCTCTTCTCAAAGTTCCTGCAAGGTATCATTTCCCTAGCCAAAAATAACTACAACAAACAACATGAGCACAATAAAGAAATTCAAATGCATCTTAAGCCACCTAATAATTAACCACGTTCAATTAGTCTCTGGGGTTTTCTGTGCTGCTGTGTGGTCTCCCTGGAGGCACCCCCAGCACCACAGCGGTGAGTTAATGAGTTCTGGTTGTGTCTTGTCCGCACGCTCAGCTGCCTCACCGTGCTCCCCCTCTGGCCTCATGCTGCTAGGAAGAACACCCACTTCAGAGGACTTTCTCCCTTTTCCTGCTGGAAGCTGATGAAAGGCGGGGTCCTCCCCTGTATTTACCAGGGCTCTGCAGGGCTGTGTGAGGTCAGGGCTCAGCAGGGCGCTACCCCTTCCTGGGCATTATGACCAAGCTTGCCTGCTTGGGTTGCAGGGTGAGGGTTCCCATATCTGTCACCTAAAGCCCAGGTCTATCTTTAGACCATGTAGTTTCAAGAATGTGTCTTGGTTCTCTCTTTGGGGAGGTCAGCAGACATCAGTGCTTCCTGCCAGATCTGGCATCTGTGTAAGTTACTTCTGTTTCTTCTGAAATTTGATGTCACCAGACCATCAGGCCTTTTAGCACATCTTTCTCTTAACTTTAATTCATGTTTCATTTGGCTTTTGCACAGCAGCACACTCTTCCCAAAGTTTTTTGAAGCTCCGATTCTATATTTTATCCCTCCTGTCTTCAGGTTCAGCCAGCATCTGTGCAGACCCAGTGCCTCTACAATAAATTGCATTTTCCTGCGACACAATCCCGATGGCACTGCAACAGAGTCCCCAAAGTGAATCATGATCACGAAGGAAAGGGACCCTCTGGACATGTCCAGCACACTGGGCATTAGCCCAGCCTCCGAGTGCACCTCTCTGTTAGATAATGGAAAATGTTCTCTTACTTCCCATCTATGTGAACACCTGCATGACAGGATGAGGCCTGCATCAGCTCCTTCAGCCCTGCTCTGCTGAGAGCTCCCATCTTTAACTTTTTTCCACTTCCTTGTTGTCCCTGGGGTATTTTTTTTCCATAATACCACCAGAGTTGGCCCCACGCTGACTTGTGCACCACTGCTGGACTCATAGCCACAAACTCACCTTTTCTTCCCAGGGATGAGTCCACCCACAGCCAGAGGCACCAGCAGTGGTGCCAGGAGGGCTCAGAGCCAGCACGGTTGGTGCCAGCATTTTGCTTCCCCCACACTCCACATCCCCTCTCCTGTGTCATTTCCCACAGTGGATACTTCAATGCACCATTTTCTGCAGACTCCCAGTTTCACTCCTCATGCTGGCCCAGGCTGGGGGCTGATTTCTTACAGTACTTTGAATGAAGCTTCTCACAGTGCTGCTTTCCAGGAATTCCATTCTGGACACGATGAATTCCTCTGCATGGCAAATTTTAATTGTTTTATCAAGGATTTTTTTTTCCCTGAGTTTTCCAACCTCTTTCCCTGGTGTTTTGCCTCAAATCCCAGCCATAATATGTTCCTTCTAATAAGGGATTCCAACCTGACAGTTGCAAGATTGGCACTGCCACCACACATTACGAAATCTGGAGTTTGCACCGTGTTATCTTTTTCCATGGAAAAATAAGGCACTGGCATATGGCATCTCTCAAGAGAGTGGAGGCTGAGAGTGGGAGGCCAAGAAAGAGGAGGGTAAGAGATTTGGAGGCCAGTAATGGGAGCTGAGAGAAGCCAAAAGTGGGAAGCCCGAAGAATGAAGGCTGAAGGACACCACAATCTGCCCCCTGGCCATGCTCTTGCTGTTTTGTTCCCTACATTTCCTCAGTTTCCCACCCAGTGGCTGCAGACCTGCACTTGTGTGTGACCCCCCACACCCGAGGTGAGGGCAGGAGCTGCCTCAGCCCGCTCACTGCAGCTCCAGACTTCAGGCAGGCCCCTTGGCTCCGAGAGGATCATAACCCCTGAGTTGTGTCTAATCAGGCAGCATCTGAGATTAATTGTGAGGGCTTTCCTCTACCCACCCACAGAGATAAATGCAGAGGAGCCAATTTGGTAATTGCCTTGAGTCCTGGTGTGCTTCTGAGTTGTTCCCGGGCCAGGATAAGGTTGGATGAGGGAATATTTGCAGAGACATGAATGGAGCACTCACTGTGGCCCCAGCTCATAAAGATACCAGGGTGTCTTTAATGGGGCAGAGCCAGGGATGTCATAGGTGAACACCATGATGCTATAAAAAAGAAATCCCTGTTGTGGCTCTGCTTAGACTCCCTCTTGCTTTCAAACAGCTCTAGAGCCCGCTCTTGGGGTTTCCTACATCTCTCTTGAACCAGAAAGAAGGGGGCAACTATTTTGACCACCCCCACTGAACTGGCTGTACCTCCGAAGTGATATTGTGATGAGGACTCAGCTGACAATGCCATCACCCAAAGGTGATGTGCTCATGCTTTTGGGGAACCTACAGCTTTGCCAGGATGCTGCAGGACACATCTTGCTGTGTCATCCAAGATGTTGGGGCACAGAGATGAATAAAGGATGGGGCGGGAGCAGATTGGTGCTTTAGGGGCTGTGGATAGGTAGAGAAGGGAAAAACAGCCTTGGCACCTGTTAGTGGCCATTAAAAACTCCCATGTTCTGCTAATCTGTGCTCATAAAAAGGCCATCTGCTAATGCTCAAAGGTCATTAAGTTACCAGCCCTGTTTACTCCTCCCGCACTGCTGGGCCAAGCCTTTCTCAGAAGAGAGGGCTTAAATGGTCATTATGGTGGCGCCTGCTCACCCTGCCGGGTGGCTAAAGGTCTGTCAGTATTTTCATTAGAAACCCAGACTTTCAGGGCTTTTTAAACTTGGCCATTAAAACATTTGCTTCTCGCTGCCTGGCTGCACTTCGGAGAGGGAAGTTTTGTGTTGGACTGGTTGGTGATGAAACTGCTCAATGTCTTTGTGTTTTCCCTACAAGAAACAAAGGAAAAGCATAGAAAACAGAAGCCCACTTCAGATGCAGCTCTAGGGGCTGTGCTGTTGGTTTTGGGGTTCAGGAGGCAGCAGTGTGGTCTGCCCATACAAATGACACTGTCCCCAAGCAGGCAGCGTTTGTGTCTCACATGGTCCCAGCACTACAGGTGGCTTAGGGAAGAAGCTGAGGCCTGGACTTAGAGTTGACTTGATTTCACAGGTTTTAGTCAAACCTTTAAGGTTATATTAACATAGTTTTCTTGTGGTTAAATGGAACTATCAAAAACTTTGATAATTCTTTTTTCCTTCTGAGACTTCACAGCGATAAAATAAGACATAGCTGCTCAAGTTTTTATCCTTCATTTCTGATAATGATGGTGCCTGTCTCGTAAAAACCTGCCTTTTATCTTCCCCAATTAGCTGAGTTGCTGCACCCTTGTGCTGGGAAGTTCTGAATGCACAGTCAAAGCACCCCCTCCCCAGCTCCACAGGGCCAAGCTGTCCACCACTGTCCCTGCTCCCATCACACCGGTTTAAGCTTTTGCTTTCTGCATAGTATGAAGAAGAAACCTGGGTCAATGAATAATGAAAGCTCATTCAAAACCTGGATTCTTAGAGTTTGGTCTCTGATGCCTTTTATTTTAAGTGGAACTTCTTTCACAGATCTCTTAATTTTATTTTTTTTTTTCTAGTTAATGCATTCAGGCTTTCCCTTGTGCATTTCATGAGGTTTTTCATCCAGGATTTAGGGGAAGATCACACTGGTTGTGTGATTCACTTGTTCTTCAGATTGCTTTTATTCAGATTGGTTATTTATTGTTTTTATTGTTGTTTATATTTCTGTTCTGACTGAGCTCCAAGGCCAGCTGGGGACAGGAGGGTGCTACGCTGGCCACTGTGTGTAAATAAGGAATATGGAATTCCTTAGAGAGCTAAGAGTCAGGAATGGATATGAAAAAAAGGAAGACTATATCTCAGGTTTTTTACATAGTATTTCCAAACCATGCTGCAGAACTTAAAAAATAAAAATTAAAAAAATTCCTAAGTCTTCCTAACTCAGCCGAGATGTTTTTGCCAGAACCTTCTTCTCATCAGCCAGTCCTTAAATCTGTAACAACCCAACAGGTAGTTAAAATAGTCTCAACTAATTGTAACCAGGACTGCTGGCTTCTTCTGGGCTATTGTTCTGATGAGGCAACATGGCCAAAATCTTCAGGAGGTATAGAGGCAAAGTAGTCAGTGTAAGAACTCAAAACAAGAACTACAGGAGGTTTTCTAACTTATTATTTAACTGCTGTAAAAGCAGGCCCTGTGTCTCTGCTGCAGATGTGTCTGCTGTGGGCTGGCTCATGGCTTGGTCCAACTCAGTGTTGCTCCCTTGACTTCATGAGAAGAATGGATTAAAGTGTTGCAAGTTGAGGGTTTAATTCAGATTTTCTCGAAGCACAGAAGTGGTAAAATTTGTACAACTTCACACCACCATTCTTACATCAGCCTTTCCAGGAAAGTTCTTTTTTAAAAACACAGCCAAGCATGGGAGTCCCTGGAACAAGAGACTGGGGGGGGAATTATCTTGTGATAGACACAGCAAGGTATTTGGAAAGGCAATGGGGCAGTGAGCAGCCATCCATCCTCAACACCAGAGCCGTGGAAATGCCATTTTCCTTCACCCTTGATCCCTGTGTTTGAACCAAGTACTAAAAAAGGTGTTTCATATTTTTGCAGTAGTCACTACTTGAAATATTTTGGTTCCTCATAGGTAGTGACGCAGTCTGTTTTGGTGGTACACATGAAAACAAACAAGGAAAGAGACAGAAAGCACAGGCAAATCCTTGGATGTTGTGTTTTGCTGAGGCTGTGAAGTGGAGGAGGCAGAGATTTGTTGGGATTCTTGCTCAGCACACACAGAGCCAAATTATTGGTGAGTTTTGGTGTTGAGGGAATAAAATATTTTGCCCAGGGAAGGGTGAGGGATTTCACTTTGCAGATATGCCTCTATTTTACTGGGTGTATTTATTTGTCTATCTCTTGCTTAGGAGTGTTGGGTAGGTCGGCTCCATAGGATTAAATCATATCCCAAACCATCCTGGCTTTGTGACAGTACAAACATTATTGGATTTAGTTCATTTCTGCTTATCCACCTCCCGTCCTCCAAGATCCCCATTATTATTATAATAATACCCACAAAACTCCTGCTCTGAGATCACAGGGGTTTTCAAGTGCCAAAGCAATCAACAAAACATACCTGGTCCTTTTAATCTCCTTTAATCCCATCTTGTGGGACTCTCCCAATAAATGATCACGTATCCAAAAATTCTTTCTCTGCGATAACATTCGAGTTTTAGCACACAGTTTTCAGGAAATTGTCTCATATATGAAAGAAGATCTACTGGGGCCTTCTTATGCCATCAATAAAATAAAAGTTTGGGTTGAAAAATTATCTTATGGAATAAAATGGAATAACAAAAATCCATCATTATCTATGTTTCAGAAAAAGATGGTGTTTTGTTTAGCATTTTAGTTAGAAATGATGTATGGCTACATCATAAAACACTTATATTAAAAAGATCTTCTCACCCTGAATTCAAAATATATATTGTACTCTCTTATCATCCAGTCATTTCAAAGTGAAAGTTAAAAATGCTCATCCTGTGGTATTAGTCACTGGTATTATATCTTATGGCTGATGTATTCCTCTAATACTTTTACTTAAAGGGGCTTTTACTCGGGGCCCATGAGAGCAGACATTTATTTTGTTATTGAAATGGTGATGCCAGGGGTAGTGGGTTTGTATTATTTGGCCAAGAAGGCCTGGTCTTCCCCTTCTGTTGGTTTCCTTTTTTTTTTTTTTTTTTTTTTTTTTTTTTTTGTGTGTGCATATGTTGATACCCACTCATTTTTAAAGAAAATCAAGTGATAGCAGAATAAAGGGTGGCCCATGCTGTGGTTCAAAGTCTGGGGGGCGTGAGCTGTCCAGGAGTTTTCACAAAAATCCCTGCATTGGGAGCAGGCAATATGACAAAAAGCAGGAGTCTGCAGTATCCTGGTTTGATGTTTTAGAGATGAAAAGTTTCTCCTGCCTGAGGCATAAATTTTGGCTTGAATGAGAGAGCCTAACCCTAAGGCGAAGATGCTGGCCCCCAGATTCCTGTTACTGGTTTGAACCACACAGAGCAGAGTCTTACACCCAACTGCATCTTGTCCTAAGTGAATGCCCTCACCACTAAAAAGTGAATATTGTCAGGGAAAAAAAAGGAAAGAGGAGTTATTTTCTGGTGGCAGGCTCCTTGGTTTGATTCATTTGGGTTTTTCTCTAAAGGAATGTGGATCCTTGCAGAACATAACTTCTCTGAAAACCCAAAGTTTTACAAGGATGGGATAAAAAACCCCCTTTCCTACACATTTGGTAAGAGATTGTCTCAAGTTGTGAGAGTGTGAGGCAGAATTGGGTTAAGTCAGGCTGGTCACTTTTGTGGGAAAGCAAACACTGGGAAATCTGCAGAGTAACTGAGCTGGACACCCCTCTCTGGCCCGCAGAACAATTTACTGAGGGGGCGGTTAAATGGCACAGATTAAGCTCATTAATGGTTCAGATATTTGCTTGGTTTACACAATGCTGTCCAGCAAATTATATTGATGCTTGACAGAATTATTGTCATTATTTATTCTGCTGTAAGCCAGATTTATAGATATTTGTAACTTTTGTAAGACTAAACATAAGAAACATGAATAACTTTACTAATTATATCACTGCTTCAGAGATATAGATAGTGATAAAAATGCCAAGTAAAGTGAGCTAGTAAAACATTTTAAAGAGAATTTTAAAGTGAGCTACTGATTGATGTTCCCTTGGGTCTTTCTTAAGTTTTGAATGTGAGAGTGGTGCTCCCCACCAGGGCACGAGGGCCTTTTGCCTCTATGAGCTCTTACAGCAGAGATGAGGAAGAACAAGACTTATATTGAGCAACTGATTATTAAATCAGATTGCATAATCTGAAATATATTGAAATCCTATAATAGCATAAACTGAGGCTGAACTTGTTAAACACAACAGGATTGGTTGTTTGGTTTTTTCACCTTTTCCTTGTCCTCAACCCCTCCTGCCTCCTGGATGGTTTATCTGCACTTCTTTGTCTCTTACCTGCTAAAATTGCAACCTCTTTAGAGCAGGAGCTGCTCCCTCCCTCTCTCTCATTACAAATATGAACAGGTCCTAGCACAGCTCTGATGAGGAATCTGGGGTCCTAACAAAAATATTAATAATGATTTCATGGCTGTTAAAAAAGAAATAGAATCTTTAATTGATGAGCAGAGTCTATAGGGGCCTATATACAAATTAAAGGTGTGCTTTTACACAGCTGTCAAATGAAAAATCCCTTTTCCTACCTATTGATCCTGGATTTGCTGTGAGCACCCTTTTAAGGAGGGAGATACTGGGTGAGAAAAGAGTTAATAAATGTTCAGCCATTACTGTAAGCATGAATGGAAATCCATCATCAGTTCAAGCACTGGATGGGCTCTGGATGATAACCCAAGCCTGCTGACCACTGTCAGTGCCACTGGGAAGAAACCTGCAGGGCCCTGGAGCTGTGATCCTTAGGGATGTGCCTGGCTCCCTGCTTTTCTGGGATACACAGCACTGCAAAGCCCCTGGTTTTATTTTTCTCTGTGTTTAGTAATGACCTCCTTGAAACTCCCCTGAAGGCATTGGGAAGGCTGGCAGTCTCTAATGACCTTTGGATCAGATTGAGGAAGTGTTTTCCTGAAGTGAACAACCAGTGGGAATTTTCTCCCAGGTGTGGGAAAAAAAATTAAATTCTTTTTCTTTTTTTGCTTCCCCCTTTGCCATCCCAGCTTTGCAATTTCTGATTAACTGGTCTTCCTAACACACTTGTGGCTAGTGTATTGTGGATGTTGCCAGGAGGAAAAAGTTGGGCCTCACCTCACCCGTGGTAACATCCCGTTGGTGTTTGATGGGATGAACACAAGGATGGTGGATTATGAGCAAAGCTTTAGAGCAGACCACGATGAGCTTGGAAAAAAGACAGGGAATGTGCCCTGAACCCACTGAAATCCTCAGAATTTGGGCTGCCTCCTTGCAGTATGACAATAGGTCAAGCAAGTGACAGTGGGATTTGTAATCCTCATTGGGAAGTCAGGATGAGGCATCACCACTGAGGCTGGGAGAGTTAGAAAAGCTTGGCACTGACACCCCTATGCTCACCCACCCCATGTCAGAGGCTTGGCCACGCAGAGCAACTCAGAAAACTCATAGGAACAGGCTTTGGTGGAAGATTCCTGGGGTTTCTTTCTAGGCATGCTGTAAATATCACAGGGGCTGTTCTCCCTTTGATCCCAAACTAGAGATGAAAGGAACAATTCACACACATTTTTGAACCATAAAAAACATGTGGCTTGACATTGGTTCCAGAAACAGGTCAAGATGTAGGATAATCTTACTTTTTTCCTGAAATATTTGAACTGTCTCTTCTCACCATGTTATGAAGCTGTGCCATAGCCTTAGAATATAAACAAATGAGTGCACTGTGGGATTTAATTCTCAAAATATGGGTAAGAGGAAAAGTCTGTTTGACTTAGGCTAGCAGAACTTTCTACACAATACTGAAACTAAAGCCAGATCAGTGTGCTGCTCCCTGATTTCCTTCTTTTCTAATACAGTCATTGTTCAATTTTTGTGGGTTGTGATCATGGAGAAAAAGCTCCATGTGTTCTTCTAGCTTGGAAAATGACAAGATAACAAATGATTTCATTGAGTAGTCCTACTCATTACTACTACTACTACTATTACTACTACTGTGTATCCTACTTTTATGAGCATGTTTTGGACCCTTGCTCTCCACCTGCACTCAGGTTCATCAGCTTCCTTCACTTTCACTCTGCTTCTCAAGACACCTCTTTAATTTGCAGGTATTTTAAACTTCTTGGAGGCCCCAAATCTGGTCAGCTCTCCTAAAAAAGATGACATCCACCAGTCTGTGCACAGAACCCTGAGCTTACAGGTAAAATCAGAAATTATATTTGTCCTCTGATGACCTTCCAATGAAATTGTGGAAAAATTAGGAGGGCTGAAGTGCTTTTATGGTTGCCAGGGTCTACAAGCCCTGAAGTTCCAGAAAGGCAGTGACTGCATGATGAAGAATACAGACATGTTTAGCTGTCTTGCACCAATAAGGATAAAGGTTTGGCAGCTGAGTGAGATTATGTCAGGACTAGTCAAATAATGCCAGTATTTTTTACCTCCATGCTTTTTCCCCAAAAAAGGGGGCTGTAGCATCTTTAATTAAATGTTATATGAATACATTCCAGATAGACCCAAACACAGGGCAACTGTGTTTCTGAAATGCTGTTTCTAGATTTAAAATGTATTTGAAATGTAATTTAAGAAAAAAGATAATGGAAAAAAAAAACCCCTAAAATAACTCGAAACAAGCCAGAATATAGTAGCTCATCATTACGCTAATATATCAAACAATATGAGCTTAGCTTAATTATCCCCTTTGAGAGTTGAGAAAACTAAGCACAACCTTCAATTTACAGCTGTTTGGTGCCGGGAACCTGAATTATTATTTGAGAAGAAGGGGGGAAAAAAAAGTTTATTTATTGTGACCTACACTCAGTTTTTATTCATCATGGAAAATCTGTATATTCGCAAATGAGGGCTATTCATCTGCAGACTGCAGCATTCTTCAGCTGTCCGGGGCTGCATCAGCCGCACTTCTTCAGCTTTTGTGTTCATCTCGAAGCCTCTTCATCCAAATTGTTCATCATCTTGATGGCGGAGCTTTATCTTGCTCTAGTGCAGCTGCATTCCCCTTATCCAAAGTGCCGAGAGATACAAGGGAGAGGGAGAGAGTGAGAGGCAGAATAGAAAAGAGAAAAAGCAATGGCCAGCGCTCATATGAGGATAATTTGTAGTTTCTCAATAATAATAAAAAAATAAAAAAAAAAAAAAAGAAGGAGGACAGGCTAATTACTGGCTTAACTAGGGCAGCCTGTGGATCCTCATGTCAAAAGGACTAGCGTAATTATTTGCCATCAAAGCACATTCATATTGTGGTACAAAAGAAGGGCCTTTCGCAAATGGATCTCACTAATAAACAGGGCTGAGAGGAGCATTATGTGTCTCCCTGGATGCAAGCGCATTAACACAGTGACATGGAGCATAACTCTCAGCCTGGAGAGGGGGGGTGGAGAGGAAGAATGATAATTATCCCCCCTCCCCAGCTTTCCTCTCCTTTTCCTTTGTGTTGGGCTAGCAAGCCGAACGCGACCCGCTGGAAGGCCCAAGGCAGGCTATTAGTGACCTCTGAGCATTGACAAGGTGGCTACACTCTTAAAAGCCCAGCTCTCCATGTCAGGAGGGTCGCAGGAGCCCGGGAGAGGAGCTTTAAATGGTCCAGCAAACACTTCAACCTTAAAGACACCTGGAAGGTCATGACCAATTTAATGTAGATGAATCTGGCGTAAAGAGGGCTCTTTTGAATCTACGGACAAAAGTTTTTAGTTGTTTTCTTTTTTTTTTTTTTTTTTCCTTTTTCTTGGGTGTTTTTTTCCCTCCCCACATTATTTTTTTGCAGATCTTAGCATAAGGGATCTTAGCTGGAGAAAGAGGTTTGATTCTGGAGACCACTCCTGCACCCGTTGAGCAGATGTGGTGCCAGGCAGCCTCCAAGGCTGCAGCTTTCCATGAGGAAAAGCAAACACTTTTGGAAAGAAAGAGAAGGGACTCAGATGCACCTTCCAGGCATGTCTGGAAGCCCTGATGTGTTAACACATTTCAAACTCAGACACATTGCAAAATGTGTGTATCTATAGTTTATATGTGGACGCAAAGGGGACTGTTTGCCTCTGGGGTTTTTTACTATTCCAGCTACACCAGGTTATTCCCCACCAATGCCCACTGGTTCCTTGCCTGCCAGCCATGGAGTTTAGCTGTTGGAATGGTGTGTGAGTGAGCCCATTGCTCGTCATGGGTTCAAGGGAGAGCTGCTGGGAAATGTTCAGCACCACAATTTGGTTTTCCCAATCTCCTCGCTTAGAGCTGTACCACCTCAGCAGTCAGGGCATGAGCTGCCTTGGCTGTGCTGATTCTCCCCAGGAAATCCCTTCTTCTCCTCCTCACCCTTTCATGGAGAGGAGGCTGCAATAAGGGTAGTCTGTGAATAATGGGGATGAGCCACCCATCCCCAGCTCTCCACTGCTCTGGAAGAGGGACTTAGAGGTTTACGATGTTGGTTTTGCTTCATATTCGGAAGGAACCTTTCTTTCAGTGCTCATGTCCCAACTTCTTCTAAGTAATTGGATTCTGTGCTGTATAACAGCTCTGCTGGCCATCAGAGCAGTAAACTGGGGTAGTCCTTTCTTGTGACAACCTTGCCTGACACCACAAAACTGGACAAGTGCAGCTGGCAGGAGGGAAGGTGGGAGGGAAGGGAGCGCATGGCACACGGTGACATGGATCCTGACGTGCAGCCACATGTGACAGGGATAAAAGGATTTTGAAGCCCAACTCACCCGTGGTACAAAGCACTGAAAGCCAAAGTTGTTTCTTTTACGGGGCTCTTCTAGGTCACATCTCGGTCACATTGCAGAGGGGAGCCCCTTTTCCATGTCACAGCACTTGGGGACATTGCTGTCCCTGTCACCTTGATGGGCAGGAGGAGCCCAGGTCTGCACATGCCTGTTTGCCCTGCTCACCCCAGGAACAGCTCATGGAGCCACCTGGCTTAGGAGGAGAATTGCCAGATTGTCAACCTAACACACCCAGCTGTGAGTCAGATTTGAAAAATGAGCAAGTGAGGTGGCTTTAAAAAATCCTGGAATTAAACTGGTGGCAGATCTTTTGCTGTTTCTTTTTCTTGTTTTGTTTTGTTTCCCCCCATCCTTCTTGCTTGGTAACTCTAGAAAGGAATTGGATGCTTTCTCCATACTTTCCTCTGCAAGGAAAAAGAGTGGTGAACATGCGTTTGAAGGGGCAGAAAATAACCCAAGAGTAGGGAGGCTCTTTAGTAGAGATCACAGAAACCTGATGCAATTCAGTGAAATAGTGAACGCTGATAACACAGGAGTACAGACACACTCCTACCCAGGCAGAGTTTGAGGGCTGGACCCTAAAATGTTTTTTTCATTTTTCACCTATTTCCCTGGAGGTTAGAAAATTCTGCATACAGCAAATTTTGCCTTTAGTTTATAGGAAACTGTAAACAGGGACTCAGCAGCAGATTTGGATCCACTGAGCTATGGATATTCTGGAGTAAAAAGAATAGAATATATACAACTTTAAAATAAATATCTTGAGGACAGGGATTTGAAAAGTTACCTTTATAAAGTTGGGAGAGTGGGGGTTTTTGTATTTTTAAATGAATCCAGGTAAACTTTCCTGGCTTAGTTTTATCCAGCCATGCCAAGGACCAAGTGCTGATATTAGCAATAAAGACAATGTTATTAGTAGCATTACATCAATGTAAAGAAGGTTATAGAGTTAGCATTTGTTAAAAAAAAATCTGTTAATGGTGACTTTTTGCCATTAACTCACTCTTTTGCAGTATTTTATGCAGTGTTTATGAACCTGGGTATGTATTTCTAGTGTTGCCAAGAATAATCAAAGACAAATATAGCAGTTGCAGGGTTTCTTTCCTGATGAAATCCTACTGCAGCTTCCAAACCCAGAGCTGGCCTCCAGTAAGGGACTGTGTCCTTTGGAGTCAAAGTGTGCTGCTTGAACTTACCACACAATGCTTTCAAGGTTGTACTTGTCTAAAGTGACTTAATTTGTACTGCAGGAGTAGCCTTGTACCCACAAACACGCCAAAAGCCGCGGCGAGCCAGGGCAGCAGGGTTATTACTAATTTTTTATTAAAATCCCTTAGGCGCACACAGAAGGCCCAAAAGCAGCTTTAATAATAGACAACATACAGCACATTTTTCTTGTATTGCCATGTAATCAAATCTAAAGCTTCTGTTCACTTTCTTTGTTTTACCTAGAGGACCAGCTTCCAATTTAGTTGTGGCCTGCACTAAACTGATTTTTCATTGTAATTAATGCCTACTTTGGCCTCAGCCACTTATACAACTTTCCATTAGAGGTTTGCAGCCATCCACAGAGAATTTCACCAAGTTACCCTCCCGATCCTGCTACACTTGCAATTTTTGTTAAAGTGCCTTTTATTTTTTTTTTTTTACTTTATTATTATTTTGCAAAGAATGTTTAAATTACTGGGCCAAATAGATTTCTTTTTCCCTTTTATTTTTGTCTTTTTTCTTTCTCCCCCCCTCCATTTTTCTTCCCCCCTGCCTGCTGCACCTATTAAAGTGGTTGGGCAGGAGTCCAACTGGAAGGAAAGCCTTTAAGTGATTTCAGAAAGGGCTAGTGGAACTTATTTAGGCCTGGGGTCTGCTGTGGTTAATTTTCAGTCTGTGTTTTGTGCTGTCCATTTCCTCTGAAATACTACCTGGGGTTTAAGGTTCCTCAGCACAGGATGTTAATAGGCCTCTGCAAACATTCAAAAGGCAGCTTTCCCACCACTAACCTTAAAAAGATTGTGGCACCGGGCCCAGGGTCAGATTGAATAGATGAAAAAGTATATGCTGTGCTTTTGCTTGCTCCTTGGACCTTTCCCTGTTGGCTTGCCTGACATTTTCAGTGACTTTTCTTAGTACCTTATTTTCAGCGTGCTTCCTAGAAAATTCTGCTTATTACCTTCTCCTATGCCCCAACAGCATTGCTAACTCAGGCAGCACAACAATTTGGACTTTTCCCTTGCTGCTGCTTCCCCTGGCCCCCACGGACCAGCCGGGCCCCTCGGAGGGTCCTCCACACGCCATCACCCAGGGATACCAGGATGCTCCCTGAGGATCTCTGCTGTGCCTCTCCCAAGGAGAGCAGCTCTGCTGCAAGGCTAAAGCAGAGCTAATGATCAATTATGTGCATCTCTGCTACCCTGGCTTTCCTCCCTGCAGCAAGAAACGCAGCCATGGGAGCTCCGGGGTAGGCGTGCCAGGTTTTGGGCACTGGAGCCACGCATTTCCCAATGTTTGGATTCTGGTACCAATGTTCTTGCCTTGCTGTGGCACTGCTCAAGAGGAGCTGGAGGGTGCTGCACCCTCCTACATGCTTTAGCACATACGCTCTAATTGCAGCTGAGGTGTTAGACAGGCCCAGTGCCAAAAGGTGCCTGGTGTCCCCTGGTGTGAGCTGGCAGCTTCTTGGTTGTACTGGCTGGGTGTGCTGGCCTGATGGGCTCTGTGCTAAGGGGCCAGTCCTGCTGGACTTCTTTATGTGGGTGCAACTCCTTTCAGGAAAGCAGTCAGATGAATTTAACTGGATTTGATTTCAGGGCTCTCTCGGGTACCATAGGGGGGTTCTTACAAGTGTGTCCTGTCAGACCTCCTGGGCTGAGGAGCAGAGGATGGGTATTTGGGATCACAGGTCTGCTCTGTGTTGTTACTGTGCCAGATGTCCCCATATGAGTGTGGGAAGAGAAGCAGGTCTTTATTTTACTATTTTTTCCTAGAATAGTGGTAGCTCTTCCTTAATTGACAGGGGAACCAAAGTAGATTTGTGAAGAGCACCTGGAGACTCCCAGACGTTCCAGGTGATGGCCACAAGCTAGGCCTTGAATCCCAAACAATGGACTTACATCGCTACCCAAGCCAGCTGCCCTTCTGGCTCTTTTGGCTGGTTCACAGCTGGACTCATTTGCAAGCCCAGTCCCTTCTGGCAGCCCTGGAAACCAGAAGTGTTTCAGGTGAAGCAGAATGAGAAGTAGAACCAGGCCAAGGGAAAGACAGTGCGGTATGTGCTCTGTGTGAGCTGGGGTTGGGAAGCATGGATACACTGAATCCGGGATAGTTCTGTTGTGAGGATCTGCCCCTTTGTACCCAACAGCACAACTTCCAGGGATTTTTCCTCCAGGAGTGACCTGCAGCACTGTCCCCCTCTGCAAGAACAGTGGTTGCAAATCCCTGGTTGTCCATGGGCCTGCGTGAGCACCCCGGCGGCGAAGGAACTGATATTGGTCTAAACACATTTGTGTATCTCTGCCTGACATTTGCTCTGTTAAAAGGTCAGGCTTCTGCAGCACAGACAGGAGCCGTCTTCCTCATTATCACACATTACTGCCAATTTCCAGTCCCAAAGTTACCAGCGATTTCTGCTGCTGCTCTGGCACACAAAGCGCCGTGTGCCAGCCTGGAAGCTCTGCCCTGAGCCACACAAACGATGCTCAGGGAGAGAACCTGTTTGGGGAAAATTTGTGGAAACCCAGTGAATTTCTTGCTGCGGTAAGTTCCTTGCTTGCAGTGACGAGTTGGGGAAATATGTGACAAATTTAACTTAAAAATGCAAGTCTGCAGGAAGAAAGGGCTGTTCTGCAAAGAGCCATTCATATATTTCAGTCTTCCCACAGAAGTGCTGCTCTCAGTTTCTCTGTAATCTCTGATATTTCCTAATATCAGAGCACAGTGCTGGCAGAGGCAGAACCTGGAGCTAAACTCCACTCTGTGTTCTTGCTCAGAGGAAGTGGATTCTGGGATCTCTTTGGCTTTTGAATGTCTAGAGGCCAGGCTCAGAAACAAAGGAGAGGGGGAAAATAAAAGTTGTATTTTTCTTGTTAAACGAAGGCATTGCTGAGGGGAAGACACAGATGCTGAAATAAAAGTGTGTGTGACACTGGAGTTGGGCAGGCTCCTTGGGGGTTCACTGGGGAGGGTTGTTTGCTCTCTGTTTTCCACAGCACCCTCCCTCCCACCAATTCAGGAGCAGTTATACAGATCTTTACATACAAAAGGGACTCCGAATGTCCAAGGGTAGCACTGCTGTGGAGAGAGCAGACATTGTTTTTCCTTTTGGAATTAATCTGGTTCTACCCAAAGAAGAGGCTCAGGAAAAGCATTTCCTTGATTGGTAGATGACCTGCTTGGGAGAGGGATGAGCAGCTTGCTGGTCCTGCTCCGAGTCCCACGTGCAGCGTGGATGGCCACTGGCTGACATTCCTGATTTTTCTGCTGACTGTTAATGTGCTGTGAGGTGGCCACTCAATGGTGGCCTTGGGAGAGGGGATGATAAACTGCTGATTTAGTAATGGAAGAGTTGGGGTAGAGGAAAAGCCTTACTTGCTTTGGCCTTAGACACGGGTGAGAGCTGGGGAGCCTTTTACAATAACAAAGTTAAAAGAAAAAATGCCTCACAGCACAGTTTCGGTTTGGTTCTTTTTTTTCCAGTAACAACCATAAAGAAAATATACTTTGCAAGCAAAATATTTTTTTCACATTCTTCCCCTTAGTTTTCATCCTTCATGTGGTGGTGGCAGACCACAGGGCTGCAGTCAGGGAAGGCAAAGTCAGTGCTGGTATCTGCTCTGAAGATATTCAGATACTACAGATGATGATGTAGCAATTTCTCCAAGAGTGGTGCACCTACCTGCTATTTAGGTGGGTACCCACTGGAAAAGGATTTTCTTTAGGATTGGCTGCCACAGAAGCAAGGTGAGTCTGGATGCTTTAGCCACATTCCTACCCTAATTACCCCTAGTTTTTCCCTCCCTGCCAGCGAGAGAAATGCCTGACCAGGAAAAAGTATCTCACATAATTTCCTTGCTCTTGCATTTTTGTCTTACAGAAAATATTATTTGGTCTAATGTTTCTAGGTGCTTGGGGTGTCCCTTTCCCTTGTGCCAGTTTATTTATGTAAATTCAGTAAAGCAAAAGGGCTGCATTTGAATTCATTGCCATTGAAGTTGTGACTGAGGACAGTTGCAATATAACAAGATGAGGATGACCTCCTTTCATCTGCTCTTGCTGCTATGGAAAGTTAGTGCTGGCTTAAACCCTGGCTGCCATTAATGAAAAATTCCACTATTTTTATTAAATTTCAGAAGCATCTCAGCTAGCATGAAAAACAATGATATTGGATTTCTTTTTAAAATTAACAATGTATGTAACACAGTGAAAAAAGCTGACATTTACTTAGTGCCTGGGAGCAAAGAGACTGCAAGGCAGACGGCGAGCTCCCCTTCATCCTGCAGCCTGGGAATGTGGGCTGGAGACGTGGGGAGAGGTGGCTCGGGGTGGATCACACAGCCAGGATGAAAGCCAAGAAACACCACTGCTATTGCTACCTTTCTGCAGTAGGAGAACGTCAGGGTTCACAGGGGAAGGAAAAAAAAAAGATTTATTTTAGCAGCTGGCCTGGATATCTGCCAAACCGAGAGGGAACTCAGAAGTGGAGCCCGGGATCTTGGTTCAAGGATGCAGGAGGTGTGAGCTGGGGCTGGACAGTCACCAGCTCTGATCTGTGCCATGGTCAGGCTGGGAAGGGACCTTGAACCCCCTTCAGATGTCGAGGGACATTCACTGTCCAACCCTGTGCACCATCCCACTTCCTACAGAGCGAGGAGCCAGCCAGAGAGGGGAGCTGATGTTACTCTAACTTGACTTGAGATATTTAAGGCATGTTTATTTATGGTTTAAAATTATGGCGTTAGCATTTTACCTTGGGCTCACTTCAAAATTCACTCTCTTTAGGAAGTTCCTAGTACAATCAGCAGAATCCCTTATAAAAGTAAAAGCAGGGAGTTGCTTCATACCTGTTTGCAGGCATTGCAGAAGGTGCAGTGTCTAGTAGAGACCAGCCTATCTCAGGCTGGAAGTGTTATTTGATTAACAGCCTGGGGCAATCTGGAAATGAGCTTGTTCTTGAGGAGAGTCCACAGATCACCAGGAACACATTCTTACAGGGCAGTATCCTCACTGTCTTCCTAATTCATTCCTCCCCACTTTATCCAACGTGCATTGCTGCTGGATTATTGACTATGTGATTTCCTTGCTTGATGCCACAATAGAAAAGGCATTACTGTACAAGACAGGGAAATAAAGCAGGGTGTTAGACGTGTGGTAATGCTGAGTAGGCTGGTACAGGGCATACTCCTCCTCCTTTAGGGCTCGGTCCCCCCCTTCCTCTGTGGATGCTTGGAGAGTGCTCTGGACATGGAGAGCAAATGTGGGATGAGAGATCTGGCCAAGATCTCCCTCCACCCTCGCTGTGGGGGACTCCTGATTTATCTGTGGGGCACTCATAGCTCGGAAATCTCTCAGTTCCAGTGATGACAGGCAGGACCAGCCCTCACAATCCAGGTTATAAACTGATTTACCTGGAGCTGGGAAAACTCATCCCACCTGCAAACACAGACAGGCACTGAGCATCCAAGGGAGGCCGTGCAGGAAACTCCTGCTAAGTTCTGTCCCTCATGAAAATACCAGTGCCACAAATCTGCTCTTGGCACTGGAGTGACTTTAAATATCCCAGTCCACCCTGCTTCCCCAGGTTTTCAGGAGCAGGATCTCACTGTTGTGTTTAAATTCCCTCTTTACAAGGAGTGCTTGGGAGAGGTGCTGCAGATTTCTCCTGTTACCTACCTCAGGTTTGGTGCACTAAGGACTGTGCAAAGATGCATCAGCACAGACAGACATCCACGTAAAGGGTGCTCTGTCTATCTATACCATCACCTGATCAGTCCTGATCAGAAGTAGGGAATTATAAATAGCCTAAAAGCAGCTCACCATCATCCTACACCACCATGGTAATAAATGTGCATGTTCTTTAAAGGCTTTTTACTCTTAGAAGAGAAAAAGATATAATAGCTTTTTTTTTTTAATATGTCACATAATTTATTCCAACAAACAGATGTATTTTGTTGTTGCCATTATCATTTGATGAAATACTTTAAAGCTGGTCCAAGGTGGTGCATTTTCAAATATAATGTATACAGTACATCTAGCAGTTAGTGGAATTTGGATGTGCAGCATAGAATGGTCATTATTTTTACTGAAAAAAATAAAGGCACTAATTACTTACAGACAAGATACTTAGCACAAACAGATAAGCTTCAAAATGAAAAATTCTCAGTTTATGATAATTATGTTCTCTGCTTTGTTTTCAGAGACTGATAATTTGAGGCTTTAAAATCACCAGGAAGCCATTAATTGGAATTCTTCAATAAAAAATAAATTACATAGAAGTTCATGATGAGTTGTAAAAACACAGAGACTGTATTATGCAGTGAGCGACATTGCTCTACTATTTATAGACATGCAGAGCTATGTAACAGCAAAAACTGTAAAGAATTTGAGATGTGCAGATAGCAATTATTCACAGATCCCAACGATCTGCAGATATTTCAAATGACTGCTTTTAGCAGATCAGCTATCCAATAAAAGCAGGGCTTCATTTCCAAGTGGCACTCTTCTGGCATGCTGCTTCTTGTTTTTGACATCCTGTATGACATTATTCTCCTGGAGCTGATCGTCATGAGGAGACGTGGAAATCCATGTACGGGAGCAGAAACTCCGCTCCACGTGTGTGTTTATCGAGAGGAGCTGAGGGAATTTCTCTTAGAAGGGTTGGTCACTGTGCTCCTTCTTCCTGTAGCAGGCTGAGATCCTGAAATCCATAGCAGCTGACCAAAAGAAACTGTACTGCTTTTCTTTCTTGCCCCATTTTTCCGCTGTCCCCCTATTTCTTTGCTTTCACCTGGGACCACATCCTCAGGGATGATCCTGCAAGAGCTGGAGGAGGGGTTCAAGGACTAAGGATCTGCCCAGTGGCACCGAGCACAAAATTTCTCTTGACTTAGGAAGGAGCCACACCGACCCCTCACTGGAGCTCTGTGAGCAATCTGGGGGTATTTAGAGCTGCTGCAGAGACCTTCTGTCCACCCACACCCTTCAAGCACCCACTTCTGTCCTTCTGAACACATGGGGCAGAGCCACCAGGCTTCCTGCACCTTTGGAATCTCCCACGGGGAGACTGGTGCTCCCGCTTTCCTGAGGGAGATCTGACACCTCCTTGCTATTGTTTGGATGCAGACCTGAGACTCCAGCCACTAATGGGGCTGAGTTAATTGTCTGCCCAGAGGATATAAAATAATGCAATATTCCAGCTGTGCTCTTTTCATGGCCACTGACACCCCGGGCTCCTGGAAGGAGCTCTTTAGATAAAGCAAGGAACAAAAGTGATCACAGGGATCCTTGACACGTGCCACCTAGCAAAGGAAACAGAGCAGGTTTCAGCTCATTCACCACGGAGCTCAAGGGGATGCACAAAAGAGTGAAGTGGCCTTGGTAGAGCCTGGTCTAAAGTTACACTTCAGGAAGACAGAGGAAGTGTTTCCTGAGGACCTGATCAAAGGCTCTCTCTTCAGTGCCAGTTTAGTGCCTTCTGGCCACCTTCATTCACAGGTACCATTCAGGGGCTTGACATGACTCCCAGGCAGGTTTATTCTCACCGTATCCACAAGCACAGAGTTTTAAAACCATCCTTTTAATATTTTGTAGCTAGAATTCATCAAAAGTATCAGCTGGTTTATTCCCCCCTCCCTTGTTTGTTTAGAACTGTGTTAATGCAATCACAGGGAAGGCTGGACAATGCAAGGGAGACAAGGATAAGGGGAGACAATGGGAAAGAATCTGCAGGGAGGCTGCTACACTGTCAAGACCAAATGGCATCGTGTCAGGAGACAAAGCCATACAACAAAAATATTGGGTCTCTGCTGCCACTTGAGGAGTATCGTAATTCTTGGAGAACAAAACCTCCCATACATCATCCAAAATCAATTGATAAGAGATCTCAGAGAGATTAAAAACTCTTCCCTCCCATTCATTAGTAAAGGTGGCTTCTGTCCAAAGCTGATTGTTGGTGTGGGCCAACTATGATAAATGCTCTCTTACACACCACAAAAAAACACGTCTTAACGAGCGATCAGCTTGTGTACATTTTAATTTCCAAATAGCTGTTGAGTCCATACACAGTTCCCCAGAAGTGACAGTGCTGCTCAGAGGCATGCTCCCCTAAGCAACACTTTGCTTTCTTTGTAGGCTCATAGAACTTTCTGATGCCAAGGCAGTCCCATGACCTGATGTCTGTGCATGACTAATATTGCAACAATGAGCTATTAAATTCTGTTTCCATGTATTGTAAAACAAGAAGTATCCATATGTGGTTAGTGCGTGGCACCTCAGCATTTGTGGGATGTGAATGCAGTGACTGGGCACCCACAGCTCCTGATGCTCAGCACCTTTGAGTATCAGGGTGTTTCATTGTGGGAAAAGCCCCTTCCCAACAGAATGGTTCTGCCTGTTCTCCATGAATTGGATATGTCCTCTTTCTCCATGTGTGCCCTAGCCTAAAAAATGTCCTTCTGCAAGTTCTGTGCCCCTTTGGGAGGGCGGGGACCAGGATGTCCCACAGAGCTGCCCCCAGGGCAGCACAGAGGAGGTGACACAGAGCCTGCCTTTGCTTTCCTCCTTCATCCCTGAAGTTCGCAGCTCAGCACCGAGCCAGTTCTCAGTCCTGGTAGAGCCTAGAGTGTCCCATCCTGTCTCAAACCCACAGGTCTTCAAGAGCACCAGTGACATTTACCCTGTGTCTCTAAATTATTCTCAGGAGAGTGGTGCTTGGGCCAGTGACAGTGATGCTGCAAAAGGTCACTTGATGGACCTTGATGCCCTGTTTTATTTACTTAGTTTATTTGGCTTGCAATGGAGACAGGACATGCTTAATATGTTGGTCACATCACGGGCAGCCAAGCTCCAGTGTCCAGCACCTCCTCGGATTAGAGCATTTGTAGGAGGTGTCAGAAGAAATGGAAGGAGTTCAGCATATTTTTTTGGTACATCAGAATTTCAAAGGATTTCTGAAATTTAATGAACTCATTTAATAGGCATAATTGTCTTGAGTACATGTGAGAAAACTTCTGAAATAGCAGAATTAGGCATGCTCCATTTTGTAGCCTTTCAATGACCTCCAGCAAACGTGTGACCCAGATATGAGAGCCTCCTGTCCACTTGCATAAACATGATGTTTTAAAAAGGCGGGGTGGGGGGGACGAATAAAAGAATTGAGTTCTTAATGGCACATGGACAGAGACATACTGCAACTGCAAAACAAATTCAGCAGCAGAGAGAGAGAATCGCCTCCAGACTCTGCGTGCCAAAACTCCGCCGCCTCCCGCAAGACAGAGGAGCTTGGATGGCCGGGGACCTTCGGTCCCAAGCGCCCTGGATTTCCCTGCACAAAGGCTCAAGTGGTGGCAAGGGGCACCGAGCTGCTTCAGGCCCAGGAGCAGCTCTGCTTGAATGCTTAAGTGATGTCCACACTGCTGTTTATCCAGGGTGCCCTGGAATATACAGCATTTTTTGTTTCCTGGCCTCGACGGAGGACGTGCAGGGGTGGTAGTGGCCATGCCAGGCACTGAGGAGGTGGCAGCTGCTCGCTCCAGCCCTCCTGCCACTTGCATACCAGTTATGGCGTGAGCAAAAGCTATAATTTTAAAAATCGTGTTAATTAACATGCATTTTTAATACATCATTAACTTCCCATCACATGTCTTGATCCAGAGGAGCTCTGTGGCTGGCTGACCGTGGACTTCTTCATCCGTACTCACAGAGAGGGATGAGTGGCTCTTCATTAGTTTAGGCCCACCACTGTCAGTAAGCAGCCCTGACTGACAGGACTCTGAATTAGCATGCACTCTTAGAGAAGGAGAGGGCTGCCAGGGGTACCACTGCTGGCCCCGCTCATTGCAGGCTGCAGCTCCAGCATCCCACCTACCCCATTCCCACTGCGTTCACTGCTGTGAGTGAGGTTTAATTAAAAGCAGGAACCAGCAAAGTGTGGCTGGGTTTTAAAAAATTATATGCTGTTAGTTATTAACTGCTACAAATTAGGTAGATGTTGTTCCAAGGAGAGCAATTTCCACAGCCGGCTCTGGTGGAGTGAGTTGGCGTGGGCTGTGGCACAACTCTCCAAAGCAGGGATTGCCAGCTTGCTCAGAAAAGCACTTTTTTGGCCACTTCTTGGGTTTTACGCATGACTGAGATTCAGCATTGTTCATGCTTGCTTGCAGCAATGATACTTCCCTGTCTATGAAAACTCATTTTTCATTTTAACAATAATTCCTGGGCAGGAAAAAACACGTCCTGGTTTCTCCACTGAGCCAAGCACTGAAACAGAATATTGGGCCAAATTATGCTATGATTTTGCAACTTTAAAATCTGCCTTTGCAAGTTAGTGCTGAATTTAGTTTGTTCCCCTCAGGCATTTTCCATGCAATAAAAATTGTGTTTCTTTTTCTTTTATTTTTTCCTTTTTTTTTTTCTTTTTTTCCCCCCTTTTTTTTGTGCCATTGGGGGAAGAGGAAAACTCAAGCAAGAGAATGAAGTCAATTGTTAGATTAAAATTATCTGAACTCTTGGTATTAGAGGAAAACCATAAGGAGAGCTCACTCCAAGTATCTTGCCTGGAAATCTGAATTATCAGTGTGACTAAATTCTGCTGATACAGAATGAGGCATTTTGAGTTGTGGCAGCCAATGATTAAAAAAAAAAAACCCTGAAAAACAAAACTCAGAGAAAAGCAAAACTTTGAGACTTCAACACTTCTGTTCAGCCATTTAAAGGGAGAATGCAGTGAGCTGGTTTGAAGATTTTTCCTTCCCCACTACTTTTGCCGCTTCCACAACCCTGCAGGGGAGAAGCAAACAGTCTTTGAGCTGTAATAGGTGTCAAACCAAGCAAATTCAACAAAGTTTTAGTGAGTGAGAATGGAGAGCAGCGTTCACAACATTTTATTTGGCAGTCCCTTTATAGGTACTCAGACGGGAAGACCGGGAGTGTGATACACAGAGACAGATTGCTCTGGGATGGAGAACAGGGAATTGGAGGTACCACATAGCACAGCTTTTATTGGGCTAAGAAATGCAGAGTGCAAACCATGGTCTTTGTCACAAAGGAAAAAGAAAACGCTGTTCAGACCAAAGTTTTTATGTTAATCTGTTAAAAACTATTAGAAAAATTATCACTGGTAGCTTTTTAAAGGCCAGTAAGGCTGAAGGCCACAACCCACCCATATCTTCAGAGCAGATAAATACATTTTTTTGCAGGAGTTAACCAACAGATGGCATGTAGGGGTGTGTGTATAGGTATGTTTGAGTATGTAAGTTTTCCTGGGAGTGTGAGAAATAAAGTAGTTAGAGAGGGAATGCAAAAGTTCATTATTGTTTGTCATCAAGCGTGGCAAAGGACAGAAATTAAAGAGGCTGGGGGGAAGCGAGCAGCTGTAGCCCTACTGACACCAATAACTTTTCACCAGGGTGAGGCAAAGCATCAGGATGTGAGACCCTGGCTCCTGCCCTTTTGAACTTGCTTCTATAGATCACGATGAAATAGAGAAGTGAGAGAAAGCCTCCTGTCCCCAGTGGGGAGAGAGGAAACCAGCAGCTCATGCAAATATTTTGGATGAGAAGCTGAACACACGCCCTGCTCACATCCGCAGGGCCGGCCACGCTGAATGTGTTTCGGAGGTGGGAACAGGTCTGAAGGAACACGTACACGAAGGGAAGTGTGCCTTCCTCATGTCCACTCGTGGGAAGCGTAAAAGATCACTTCAGCCATGGTGATCAAATACACAACGTGCCGGGGTGGTGCCCCTAAACGTGGGTGGTGTGAGGTGCAGGAGGATGAACTCTGTGGGACACCCCAGCCGGGCTGGGGCTCAGCTGTCCCCAGGCACAGGCAGCAGATCAGCAGGCCGTGCTCTTGCCCTGGGCACGGGACTGTTGGCTCTGCCTGCAAGAACCAAGGATGTCACGTCCCTGCTGCCACCAGTGCACGAGCTGCCCTGTGGGACCTGTGCAGGGAGGTGTTTGTGCTTGCAGTGTTTTGTCCCTGAGAGCTGGCCCTGAATGTCCCATCCATGCTGGGGATGAGCAGGAACATGGCCTGGTGGCAGACCTGCTGCTGAGGCTGCTGGCCAGGCCTTTGAGGTGGCCATGGGGCTTTCCACCGGGCCTATCCTGGGAGGTGTTGGCTGTGGAGTGCCCAACAGGCCCCAGTGGCTCTTCAGAGGTGCCTGGTGTCTGTCTGCTGCTCAAATGGCTGTGGCTGAGGCCCCGCAGGGTCTGGAGGCTCTGTGCCTCAGTGTTGTGTGGCACTGCGTGGCCTACGGTTTGCTCCTGAAAGCAAATTGAGAAGTGAGAGGCGGCTGCCATGCTCACAGACCCTTCAGGAAGCCATGGCCCCCAGCCTGGCCTCTTGGACAAAGAAACAGAGTCGCCAGCAAGACCTAAATTCCCCTCTGTGGCAGCACAGGACTCACCTGAGGAAACAGAGGTAGCAAGGAATGCTCAGAGTTGAACAATACCCAAGCGTACCAGCAAGACCTGAATTCCCCTCTGTGGTAGCACAGGACTCACCTGAGGAAACAGGTAGCAAGGAATGCTCAGAGTTGAACAATACCCAAGCGTATTTTGCTCTTTCGGATTAAAACAAGCCCCCTCTGAAATCAGGTTTCTGCTGAGGCCAAGGGCTCCTGCTTCTCTCCTGCCAGCTCTTTCTGTTTGATTTCTTACCCCAAGGTCCTGGCTGAGACAGGAGTCCCACCATGGCAGGAACTGTGCACACCCCGTTGAAGAAAAACATTTCCTGTCTTACAGAGCTTCAGATTTAAAAGAAAATGTTGTAATGGGAAGAAAGCAAATAAAGTGGCTCAGGGTTGCTGGGCAGGCTGGTGGCAGGTGTGGGACTGCACTCCACTCTTCTGCTGTTCTGGTGGCTTCATCCTGGTGTGCCAAGTGTGGGACAATCCAGCCTGTCTGAACTTCACAATGGCCATTAAGCGACAGCAAAAAATTGGGGTTTTATGTCTTTGTGCATGGTGAATGTCGTCATCAATGTTACAGTGAATTATCATTGATTAGGAAGTTCAACTGCATTGCATTGACACGGACTGAAAAGCTGGAGACACCCAAATTTCCAGAAAACATCTGTATTTTCAGACAGCACCACTGCTGCTCGGCGGAGCGCTGGAGGAGAGGTTTTACACGAGCAAGATTTGACATGTGTTATTTAAAAATGCAAAGATCTCTTGTTTTGTGTGAAGAGGCACATTTTCAAACAGGGAAATGTTCTGAAAGCCCCTAGAAGTATGAGTGCCATTGGTATCTCTGCAAAAGTTGCCCTGTCTGCACTCCTCTCACGGTGCTTTGGTGACAATTTGTGAGCGACACTTCAAGGCTGATTTTAGTAAGCCTGGCTCTGCCTGCGCTTTCCAGACCTTATTACGCACTCCTCAGTTGCCCAGAATTTGCTGTTATTTTAAAAAACTGTATGTCCTGAGAAAAAGTTCTGTGGGTTAACTCAGAGTTTGATCATCTGCATCTGTTTCAAAGTGTCTCTGATAGTATTTAGATAGTCCGGGGACTTGTAAAGGGAAGGTTGCCCTTTCTGCACTTCAGATTTTCACATACTGACATTAGGGTTTGTTCTTGACTGTGAGTAGTTCAAAGGGAGCTTTGGTGCAAGCCTCCCTGGTGGTAAATATTGCACAGCCATAGCTGCCTTCACCCTTAACAGTGTAGAACATATTCTGCATTATTTTATTTTATATTCAGCACTCCTTTCTTTTCTACCAACATTTGCGCAATTTGAGTCCCAAGCCTCACCCTGAATGTATTTTAACATTACTAGGTTGCATAACCTTTCTGAGGTAAAAAACACAGTGAGCATGTTACTCCTATTTAATTTATTAAACAAAGCCTTCCCTAATGGCTGCCCAGATTTTTGGGGAAATTCCCTGCTCACACGACTCTTGAACTTGCAGGTGTAAGCATTTTGGTGATACCTCACCACACAGGTCAGTGTTCACCCAAGCCCTCTGCTGCTGCTGGGGACCACCTACTACAAAGTAAAATACAAAATTCAAATGCTGAGAGGTAGAGATGTCCTTTTAGGGAGAAATATTCAAACGAGGTGCACAAACACCAGGAAAAGTGGAATGGGGCAGGAGTCAGGGAGCAGCAGCCTGTCCCTTGCAAGAGAAAGCAGCAAATAACGAGTTGGTTATAGGAGAGATAAAAGAAAAGCTGACCTCTGCGATAAGCATGGAGGTGGTGGAACGCCGAAGCAAGGAGGCAATTATCCCAACTCTCTGGGATGAAGTGGGTACAAGAGCTAACAGAGCTGAGCAGTGAATTTCAGCAGGAAAAAAAAAAAAAAATGGATCGTGCACACATGCAGGGGTTACTGCTGGAGACTGTATCAGAAAGAAGAAAAATGGATATTGCCTGCAGAGGGACTCAACACTTTATTGGGCTTCCAGGAGAAGCGTACGCAGGAATTTCTGAGGAGATGATTTCCCAGCTACTTTAGATTCACTGCAAACAGGTTTCAAGTGATAAAATTCTTTGGGGGATATGGGTTATAATGAATGATCCGTTTTAGAAGAGGAAACAAATAGTGGGATGTTGCAATGTTTTAGCAGGGAGAAAGCCATTGTTTCCAGATTTGTATTAATGATACGGAGTGGAAGGAGAATGGCGAGATGACAGCATTTGTAAATGAGGGAAGTGATCAAAGATCAGCAGCAGTCCCAGGAGGAAGGGTGAGAGCAGTTAGAAAATACTAAATTTCAGCTCCAATTCTCATACATCCCCTAGGATATTTTATAAATTTATTTGTTCCTGAAGAGTTTTCTGGGCACCCCAAGTCAAGGCAGTGCATGAGCTGCACACCTGTGTGATTTGGCCAGCAGTTAAATCCAGCTTCAGCTCCTAACACAGATGAGCTTGGAGTTGGGAGAGGCCACAGGACTCCTGTCCTGTAAGCAACAGCCACCTGACTTTGTTCCAAGGCTACTGTCACGAGCACAGCCTTTGTCGCGTGAACAAATGTGTGTATTACTCACAACTTGTAAGAACAAAGTGAGGAACAGTATTTGAACTGCGTTTTTCTAAACAACCACATGAACTATACTTTGAAAGGAAAAATTTCCTGTCAGGTTTTATATTCAACATTTCTCTCTCTTTATGAGACATCAGGAAAAAAAAAAAAAAAACAAACCCAAAAAAAACAAACCTGCCCTGGAGATCTAGATCTGTAGGCAGAAAGATGCAAACTAGGAAATCCCAAAACACACAAAAATTATCTTGCTCAACTAACATACTACTTGCATGCTAATAATTATAAACAGACACACCATTTGATGATTTACAGATTCATTTCTCTTCTCTCCTTAGTTCAGCTAAAATTTGTAGAATATTTCCCCTCATTTGTGGAGTAATTGACTTGTTCCTATGACATGCCTGGGCTTTCAATCCAAAGCTGGGTGTGATGTTCCCTCGAAGTCGGATGTCTCTGCAAAACAAGCACTGGGATTTCATCACATCCTGCTGGGTTCAGTACAAAAATTGCTGTTGAGATGCAAACACCTGGGCTGTGCAGAAAAGGATGCCAGGGGAGCAGAGGGGTGGCTTGCACTCTTTCCATTCACTGAAACAGCAAACCCAGGGGCTCTCCCCTTTCCACAATGTCTGTAGTGCTGCCAAACTCAGAAGCCTTGGAGATACGAACATCTCAAAGAACTACATGTCAGGGGACAGGAGAAGGCTTTTCATTTCCAGCACTGGGTAGGCTCTCTGGAGCAACCTGCTCTGCCATGGCTGTGGGTCAGGCTGCCCACACTTCCTTTGCTTCCACTGCTCCCACTGCCACCATCCCATATTGCCTCATCTCCTCTGTTGAAGGACAATTTCTGCTGTTGACATGCATGTTCTTTGGGCAAGTTTGCTGGTTGTCCTGCAAGGCCATGGCACAACATCAGCTTTGCCCCAGCTGGGCTTTGTCGCTGGGCTCCTCCTCAAGCAAAGCCCTTGTGTATCCTTCATTAGCCCCTGGCACCCTGATGCCTCCTCTGGTGGAGGTGAGGTGATACTTTGGCTCCCAAATCTCCCTTTCCTTATCAGCCTTTCCCTGTCCTTGCATGAGCACAGCCTTGGGGAGGGTCTCCTGTACCATGGAGTGAACAGCCTGTCTCATGTCTGAGAGCACAGGGAGCTGCCACACTTCTCAGGCTTATCATGTGGCACAAAACACCTGCCTGTGCACACAGAGTCACCTTCTGCCTGCAATCAGAGCCCTCCTCACACAAGCACCATTCTTGGCAACACTGTCTGGTTCAGCTCAGCATCCTCTCCCCAGTGATCATGTACTGGTTCCTCCTCTTTTTCAGAATGGGCAGGTTTGTACTTAAAACCTGCTTTGGTTTTTGCTGCTTTGTGTTCATGTTGGGCACTTTTTGGTGGGGCTCTTGTTTTCCCTGTGGACCATGCTCTTTCACATTTCCAGTTTGGTCTGTGTCTCCTCACGGCCTGGTTTTCCTGAGGAGCTGGTCCCAAGCAGAAATGGGAGGTCATCTCTTGTGTGTTTCAAAAATTTCTAAGAAGTATTCATTGGAAATCAGATACTAAGATATTAAATGTGCACACAGAGTTAGAAGAGAAAGTATTAGTGGCATAACCCTTTTTAGGATATTCCCTACAGATCTCAAGTATAAATATTTCCAGTGTTGAACAAGTGCTGCCTTAAAGCATTCAATCACTCTCTTTGGGCTGCAGCTCACTCAACAGCAAAGTTTTGTCCTGTTTCCAACCTCTCCTCAACAGGGAAAACAGGATCACTCCATCATATTCACCGTGTTCTCTTCTGCTGCCACTTTCCATCCTTCTTGGCTGAGTACTTTTTCCCCAGCTGGGCAACTGGTAAGAAACCAGTATCTCACTGTGATTATTTGACTTCATTGATTTCGTCTTTGCCTGTAATTTGCACCTGTAATCAGGTGCAAATCCAACCTCTAGCAGAGGGCCAAGAGCTTTTTCCTGTGGGTGACACACCACGTGTGACTGGGGCCAGGCTCCCATGGACATCTTGTCCTGTTCTGTCAGCAGAGTTACACCAGGGAAAGGTCTGGCACAGGCTGTAAAAACTAAACCTTGACCCAGCCACGAGCAAGTGAGAGCGAGGCAGCTGTTTAAAATGCCTGATGGTGAATTCAGATTAAACCATTTCAATATTGACTGAAATGCTTAATTTTATTGGCACTGGCTACTGCGAACACACTTCCCTCTCAGTGACAAGCAGCAGGATTACCCAGCTCAGAGGTCAGCAGGTGGGCTCTCCATCCTTGGCTCCCCTCTGAGGACAGGGCTGGGAGAAGGGATGATCCCTAACACAGGCCACCACACCCCTGCCCTTGAACACGGGGGAGAATGAAGCAGATGCAATTGGCTGGTGATCTGGTTTTCAGCCCAGCACTCCTGACCAGGGGCCGTTGGACTGTGTGACCAGAAGCCAGTGAGCTGCCAGCAGAGTGTTGTGTGAAGACACATATAGCATCTTTTGGCTGACAAACTGCATTACACGTCTGTCCCCATGCCCAGGAGCAGGCAGAGCAGTTCTCTGCTTCAATTCCCTGTGTTATATATATGTATGTATATCCATAGCCAAAAATGTGAACTTCTTGTGGTGGTGATTTCTCCAAGCTCCTGCCCAAGACAAAGCCAATGCCCCCAGGATCTGTCTGGAGAAGGGGAAGGCGCTCCGTCTCGACTACTGCTGCTCAATCAACTTGCTGACACCACAGTCCCTAAAAATTGGCTTAGCTGCGGGCGCTCTCTGAGCCAGAACTGGCAGAGCAGCAGCTGCTGGAAGCAGACACTCCTTCGCAAGTTCTGGTCCTCTCTGGTGTCACCCAAGCTGCTTCCCTGACTTCCAGCGACGGCTTTTTGTTAATTAGGTCACGCGCGGCCCTGCGCGCGAAGCGCCGCACGACGCAGCGGGAACGCTTTGGTGCCGGTGTGTGTGTCTTTTCACTTTGTAAGTCTGGCATTTTCTTTGCTCTCCAGGTTATGCCAAGACGGAAGGAGGGACTTGGAGAGGGAAGATTAACCTTTCGCTGGCCACGATTCCTTCCCTCTTATCGCGGAGGCTTCGGCAGCGCGCCCCCCTCCCAGCCAGCCTATCTGTCTGAATTGCTGAAAGCATAATGCTCCCATATGAGAGATAAGTAAGTGAGCTCTCTTTCTTTTCCATAGGGATGAACTATAGTGTATGCAGATTATTAGGAGAAGAAAATAATATCAGAGAAAGGTGGCTTTCTTAAAAGGCATCGGTAGCATTAGTGTCATGTGTGAAGCACCCATTTGTGACAACTGTACAGACCTTTCAATGGAAAATTGTGCTGTGCTACCTTTTAAAGTATGAAATGCTAATTTTGGATTTACAGTTTTTGAACTGGAGGGCTGCATTTTGCATGGAATTTTGTTTAATTTCCCAGAGAAAAAAGGCATTTGAAACACAACTGCCTACAGCCAACTGTCAACAAAAATCAACTGTAATAACACGCGGCCTGTCACTGATTTATGTGGTGATGTGGTAATCTTCTCAATTTAGCTGGATATTTCTTCTTCATACCAAATAGCTGAAAGTCTTGCTAGACATTTATGAATATCGGGAGGTGCTATTAGGATGATAATGGGGCAAGATTAAAGAGGTGCTCACTAGTTCAAAGTGCCAGTTAAAGAGACAGGGAATCGAGAGGTGTAGATATATATATGGCCCATTGGTATAAGTGAACTTTATATTTTCAGAGTTGCTTAAGATTTGGGAGACGGCATATTGAAATCCATCTGCCAGGAGAGTGTCTTTCTAAAGGGAGACTGGGGGAAGCAACTCTATGCTTTTTTTTTTTTTTTCCTCCTAAAAAACATGCTTTTGTTTAGCAGGAGGTGTGGATTGAAAATCTTAGGTATCGAAGCTGGAGCAAGTGAGTGTGGACGATGTTTTAGCAAGCAGAATTAGGAATTTTCCCCCTTTTCTCCAAAGGTCTGAGCCTCAGCCATGGTCATTTTGCAGCAGGCTGTGTCTCAGCCAGGATTGGCGAGTCACATATCACACTCTGCATGTTACAGCTAAGAAAAGTAATTGGCCTCTCGTAAAGAGCTAGAACTAATGCAGACAAAACGATATTGCAAGACTTGAGCTGCAAATAAAGAGACAAGTTTGTGTTTTACAAAAATGTATAATTTACCAGGCATTTCATTATGCTGTATAAAAAGGCAAAAATGATAATTGAAAATAAATGTGGCTGCCTAGCTACAGTATATGCTGCCAGCGTTACTGGAAATAGAAGTGCTTTCTTGCTGCAGAGAGTTAAAATTTTCATACAACTTCTGTCTGCAGACTTGTGTAATGTATCTTGTTAAATTTGTTTCAGTTTGGGTATTTGTTACAGAGAAGCAGGCGAAATGTGAGGCTCCGTCTGTGTATTTTTATATCTAGGGGGTTGTACAATTATATTAATTATTAACAGCCTCTTCTGCAGATGCACACATCTGTTGAGTCTGAGGCAGGATTCATGTTGCTGAGTTTATTCCAGAGTGGGAAAAGTACATCAGTTGCCTTCAAGGTTTCCAGAGATATTCCACAGCAAACTCCTGTCTTCCAAGGAACATGGTTACAAATACAGATAAACCAAAGTAATGTTGTTGGGTTATTTTGCCCTGAAGCAAAGGGAATTCTGAATTGCTGTTTTTCTTCAATACATGAGGCTACTTGTGGATGCTGAGAATTACTGGAGGGGGAGAACACAGGTCTAGGAATTGTCCTTGCTTCTGCCCTGAATTCTTCCTTCTGACCCCCTCATCCCTGGCAAGAGGAAGCTGTCACAAACGTGGTGTCCCTCTGTGTCCAAATGCATGAGTCTCCCCGCAGCAGCCCCAGGGCTCTGCACACCCAGTGTGGGAAAACCTTCCTCTAGGGAGCTTTGGGGGGAAAAACCCTCCTCTGGACTGAGATTTTCCCTCTGAGCTCTTCAATTTCTCAACAGAGAGAACTGTAAAAAGCTCCAGGCTCAATTCTTCCCGGGGTCTGCTCATGCCCCACAGCAACAAAATGCTGTGCAGATTATCCAAGTTGAAACTACTGAGTTTCCACTAGCTCTGGAATTAAGCTAAAAAAGAAAAGGTGAGAGGCCTTTCCTTGGCTTTAAAGGCCAGGGAGGTAGGGGCAGAGAAATAGGATGAGTTCCTTGTTGGCACTCCCATTCCACAGATCCCTCACCAGGGTGGATGGGATGGCAACAGAGTGAACAGGGTACTGAGAAAAGAACTCATCAGCAGGAAGGTTATACTTTCATATGTGTGTTTAAATCCACTGTTTAAAATTATCTTCTTTTTCATTCTTTCTTTCCATTTGGGCTCTTCTTTTATCTACAGACTCAGCTGGGCTGCATTGTTCAGAGTCGTGGTTGTGTTTGGATGGGTCAGGCCCTATGAATTCGCTTGGCCTTGAAGCAAAAAAACTCATCATGAATAATGAAAGAAAGGAAAATAATGCCTGAGACAGAATGACTTTAAAAATGATTAATATCTATTCTTTCCCTCATAATTTGCCTCCAGACTTTTCCCTTTTCAAAATAGCTTGCCATTAGCAGTTGAACTTTCAATAGTCAGTACTTTGATGAAAACTGGTGCTCTGAAGCCAAAGGGAACATTATTATTATCATTATTATTATTATTATTATTTGGAATCAAGGTTCATTTTGATAAGTTCAAAGCCCTGAGTGAATATAGAAAGGCCCAAGTTCTGCCCTCCAGCACATCTTGCTGGCTCAAACTGGCCACTTGAAACACAGCAATGTTTGCCAGGCAGACACTGAAATTGTTGTGACCGTGGATGTGTAAACACCAGCATCAGTTCCCATCCAATAACTGCTGACAGGAAAGCTGGTCCTGTGCAGAGCAGCACCGAGGGGATTTGCAATTATGAAGGAACGGGATATATCAGGGATGCAACTGGCTGCCACTAAGTAGCTCAGCAACTCTCAGGGGCCTCCACTCAGCTCCCAACTCCTTGTCTCAGCCAGGAGATTTTCCTGCTTCAAAGGCTTTTAATAAAAAACCAGTTCAGGTAAATGCTGACAATAAGCAAGCAAACCTGTTGAGCCTCAAGTCCACAACTTGCCAGGCAACAGGATGCTTCTCTGTGACATTTAAGAGTGCTAACACCTGAAGAAAATATTGCATGTTTTACTCTTTCTGCTTAAAATAACATGAAAAAGTGCTGCTCTTGCAATTGCATTAAGGGGCATTTTCAGCAGGCTGTCCCTACCTCTGTCCCCAGGATCTAAGGGCTCCCAGCTCTAATTAAAGGAAACCTTCTCCATTAGTGCCCTGGCCAGGATTTTGAAATACCCCAAAGCAGCTTTATCTACCCCAAAATCAGCTCTACACCAGAATTTAGGGTGTGCTGAGGCAGGGCTCCTGGCAGGGTGTGGATGCAGAGCACTTTCCAATGAGCTCCAGAGAGTTAATTAGTGTGTTATCCCAAACACCTGTGGAGCATGCTTTCAGCCTCAGCTGGCTCTGCCTACAGTCACTTTTGGTGTGACTTGCTTCACGTTCCCTCAGAGCAGCTCCCTCCAGCTCCTTGGGCTACCCTGAGCTTTGGGTGAGTTTTTCTGTTATTCCTAAAATTTTACAGATTTGTACCACAGCAATGCTCCAGGTTTCTTTGAGGTGATGTGCAGAGAAAGCTTGATGGTTGTAGGACATGAAGTTGCTCCTTGCTATGGCTGTTGTAAGGTGGTGTAGCTGCTTGAGATGTGAAAGGTGATGATTTTCTGTGGTGAAATTGTTAAATTTTTTTCTCTTTTAAGCCCTCTCCCCATCTATATTTACCCCCAGCTCCCTGGTTCTGCTTTGGTGGCGTATTTAGACACCTGTATACGTGCATTTCTTCTCTTCTGGGCCTTCACCTAGCTGGTCATCTGTGGAGATGATGAGGATTTTATGGGAATGGATGAGGATTTTATGGCAATTGGTACTTCTTAAGTCAGACTTCTTTGATTTTCTGTCAAATTACAGATGATTATTTTGTTGGTAATGGTCAGCTGTGCCAGCTCTGTAAGCATTATGTGAGTCAGAATTGTTCTGGCCTTTAGGCAATGCTCCCGTTGAGTGTGGGGGTTTTACCCCTGGCTAAAATAGGGATTGCCCCAAGCTTCCACTTCATCCCTTTCCTGGTCTTGGAGGAGGGTTGGGGGAACAAAAGGTGTCTCTTTCTCCTCAGCTGCTGGAATTTGAGAGAGCCTGGGCAGTGTTAATGAGGCACAGCTGGGCCTCCTTTAAACACTTAAGGCTAAAGGGTGAAGCCATGAGGAGCTTCCAGAACCTTCTGGGCTTTTCCAATCAGGCTGTGGATTAATTAATTATCTCTGCCTTCTGCTAGAGATGGAAGGAAGCCTTTTAATGTCTGCCAGGGGATCAGGCTTCTTTTGCTGCCCACTGAAAGCATGGCAGCCTCAGCTTAAATGGGTGAACCTGTGTCACACGCCCTATTTTGGGGACTTTAATGGCTCGGGGGAGGAGGAGAAACTCCTACATGGAAAACCCCCCCTGATTCCAGGGGGTTCACCTGCAGCGTGTGGCAGGCTGGGTTTTAAACCATCAAAATACACTTGTGTGTTACCTGCAGAGATAATTGAATGTATATGCACATCCCCAGCAGAACACCTGTGCTGCCTCCCTGGCACGCATAAGTATTCCCTGCATGCCTGTGTGTTCCCTGCAAGCTACACTACACATTAATAAGACAATCCATATATTGCATTAGGACAGACCCTATGCAGACAATGCTCCAGGTACTGATTTTTCTTCCTTTTTTTTTTTTTTTTTTTTGTGTAAATCCTGAAATATGGCTGATATGGTCCACTGCAAAATGAACCTATATTGGAAATGGCAAAATTGTAATGTGAAATATACTGGGGTCAGTGGGGTGTGATGTTTTTTGCATACATTTTTTCTCCCTTGACCCATGCCATTCTCCTGCATATCGGGGGAAAAAAGCTTCATCTCACACGGAAATGTGATGTCCTTTACTGCCAGAGGCTGTTGCTGTTTTAAATGAGGAAAAAGCACAATGCATGAAGAAGGAAAATTAAAGCATATTCATTTTGGAAATTAGATACGGTGTCAGGAGACTCTCTGGAAATAGCATGGTTTGAATGGAGCACCAGACTACAAGACAGTTCACTGAACTTTTGACCACTATTTATACTACGGGAGCTTTTGAAATGGGAAGACAGCGAAGTATTTTATAGCTGTTTAATAGTGGATTGTGGTTTTTACTAGACATTTATCTTCCCTCTGAGTGTATATAAGATAAGTAAACATTATGTAGTGTAATTGCCTTGTGTTGGAAGCGCTTTAATTTAGGGCTGCTTTATGTTCACTGTTTGTGGCACATCTCATCCCCAGGCACTGTTGAGGGGGTGCAGGTGCCACCTGAGTGCCTGACTCCATCCCAGGATCCAACACCTAGCTGAGCCTGCTCCTGGGATCTCAGTGATGCTTTTGCTGTTTGTGTTGAGCAAAAAGCTTAAGTCTAAAGCAGAGGTAGTTGTGGCCCTGGACTCAGGGAGGCTCAGGTAACTTCTAGCTCCAGGCCTGACTTAATTCCCTTATCATTTCTGTGTAGTGAAACTCATTTTAACCTCCTGTGTGGCTTCAGTCTCTCTTTAGCATTCCAAGTGCAGGGAGCAATACACCCTTCCAGGGCTGGCAGCTCTCTCATTACAATTGTGACGATGCATCACCAGGCAGACATGCATGAATGAAACACTGCTTGCAAAACCAAAAATGTGTTTGGGGTATTTTTAGGGCCTATTAACTTGGGCTGTTGTTCAGGGAAATAATATGGAAGGATCAGAAGTTTGGCGTAATTTGAGAAAACGTGGTCTCGTCGTAGTCAAGGCTCTTCTTTTCCTTCTCCTTTTACTTTCCATCTACATGAATTTTTAGCTTCAGCTGGCATGGGGAGAGTTGCACCTTGGCTATGGGTGTCAAGGAGCAGTCATTTGAGGGGGAAGTGCTCTGGGGAAGGAGCTGTCACTGCCAAACCAGCCACCTCCTGGAGCTGAGCACTCAAATGGAGTCATGCTGAACTGGGAATGGTGCATGTAGTGCTGTTTTCTTTTTTTCCCCCCTCTTGGACACTATTATAAAACAGATCTCTTCCTGCTTAATACTAAGAGGCAAGCCACAAAACCTTTTTTTCCTTTTTTTTGGTTTTTTTTTTAGTGTGTTGTTAGGGGACGTTTAGGCTGATGGACATCCATTGCGTAGTCCCTTTGTCTTTTGTATAGTTTAGCCTATGTGGGAAGGAAAAAAAGATTTTTTTTTTTCCCTTCTGCCATGGAAGATGCTTTTCTTCCTTGGACCAGAAGCTCCTCTCCTCTCACTAGCCAGTAACAACCCTTCTGTTCATCCTTATGTCAAAGCCCCACTACGGAGCTAATAGAGATGGCTGACAATTAGAGATGAGCTGAGATGATTTGGCAAGCTCCGGGTGCTGCGGACCCCGGGGTGTTCTGGGATCCCTGGGAGCCTGGTGGGTGTGCTGCCAGCCGCACTTCCCACGTCCCCTGTCCTCCTGGGGACAGCACTTGGGATGCTGAGTGCAGCTGGGCCTGGAGGCTGGAGCAGAGTGTGAGGGGGAGTCTCTCAGATTCGTCTCTTCCCTCCTGGGAGGTGCAGCTCTTCCCTTCTTGGCTGCTCTTTGTCGCTTCTTTTTGCCAAGATGTCCCAGGCACTGTCAGGTCTCTTCTCCCGTGGGAGATGGATGTGACAATATCCCAGGATGACTCTATCTTTTCCTTGGGAGTAGCTTGATGGGTCACAGCTGGAGAGACAGTGTCCCTGGAACACACAACAGACACGATGCATGGGATAATATTTTTAAAGGAATGCAAATTCCCCATCAGTGCACACCTCCTCAGGTGCTGGTTTGTTGCCTCCTTTTGTCATGATTATTCATTTTACTTTATTTTTCTCCAGACTTAGAGTATTGCTATTTTGTGCTTTCTTCTTGCCCGAGACAATATAATGAAATATCTTGAGATGCTATTTATGCCAAAACTTTATAGGACAAGTGGTAATTTTAGATGTTTTCCTTACTCTTTATTCAGTGTGGGACTACTCAGACAAAACTTGAAACAATACCTCAAGTAACCATTGGTGAAAAAGCAAATACCCCAAACAAATGTCTCAAAATTAGGATTTTGCCATGGGATGGTTTAGTTGAGCCATGACCAGCAGCTTGCCATCCCTAGCATGGTTTCCACCCTGAAAGACTGAATTTACCTTTTCTGCACGTCCTGACTAGCTATTTGTGGGAATGTGGAGAAAAGCTGCTTCCCCAGCCTCATTAGGGAGCTGTGCTGCAGGAAAATTGCTTAGGGAATTTTTGTACATCATTTGAATCCCGTGAAACTGAAATGAAGAGGTGTGTTTTCATTATTTTATTTCACTTTTCTTAAGGCTCCAGGGTCTCTTTCACCACGGTGTGGAAATTTGTACCTCAGTGTTCCTGTCTGCCAAGTGTGTCTGATATTTGTGGAGGACTTTGGAAGTGTCTTAGCCTCCAGTCCAGTAAAACTTTTAATCTGCACCATGTGTCTATTAAAGAGGAGTGGTAAAGTGCAACAGGTGGCCAAACCCTAGAAATTAGCAAATTTCAATTTGCATTTTGGAGGCGTATGAAATACATCTGTGTAGTCTCTAGAAACACAGAGAGGGACCATGCAGACAGATCTTTATCCTACATGTCTGCACATGCTTTTCTGAGGAAAAAACCCACAAAATCAGACCAGAGCCAAGGCACAGGGGTAGTGAAACAGAAAAACGAGTGGCTTGTCCCCATGGTTTGCACCGTGGTCCGTGTGAGCTCATCAGACGTGAATTCTTTGTGTGTGTGAGGAGATAACAGATCCACATTAATTTCAGAGCTGATTGCCGTTCTTTATTAATAGAAATGTGATGTGGTGCCAACGCCAAGCCCTGCCAGCCTTTCCTTTTTATCTCCTCTTTGAAACATAGACAGTGTGGAAAGCCTGATCGGAGGATCCCCCAATCCCTGTTTGTTTCACAGCTTGTTAAGCTGAGGGACAGTAATGGCACCTTACCATGGCTGAGGTGACGGTGAATTGTCAGCTAATGCTGTAAATATCACCTGGAAATTTTTTTGGAGGCTGGAAATAGTTTCTGTGGAATAATGCTAATTTAATACAACTTCATAAATTGAACAGAATTGAATGAGTGACAGTAGATTTGTGAATAATTTGCAAATTGAAGCAGTGATAAAATTTGTCAAATAATGTGTTTTCTATTAATAGTTTGCCCTGCTCCATGTAGCTGCTGAGCAGTCTTGGTTCTCTCGGGGTTTTTTTGAGGAAAAGCTGGAATAAAAATTCTTTTTATTATTTTTGTTGTATTTTTCTTTTCATTCCCTGTTCCAAGAGCCATTGTTTACTTCTGAAGTGGATGAAAGATGAATTCAGGTTACGTTCTGACATTACAATGAAATTGTCAATAGAAATCAATGCCTTGTCAGATGATGAGTTAGGGGCCATAAGACAGCCTAACAGTGTCCCTATATCTTCAGGCTCCCTCATTGTGCTGCCCTCCTCGGGAGCCAAGCAACTGTGCTGTTATGGAAAGGTGTTGTCATCGTTAAGGGGACAGCAATGGAGTTTAATAAACCTGGCAGCCAAGGCATGGAGCCTAATCCCAGTGCCAGTGTTATAAAGCAGCACGTTGTCTGTCGAGCCTGGTGCTCCTAGCTGCATTTATTGACCCTGGAGAGGTAATAATACAAACACAAGAGATGGAGGTCAAAGAGCTCACCTTCAGCTGCTACACGTGCCCACCGGTGCCTTGAAATAGCACCATGTCACCTCTGTCCTCCCAAGGACCTCGGCTTGCTGCACCACAGCCGCTCCCTGATGTTCACCTGGGAATTGTCCAGGGATGGGGAATGCCGTGCTGGAAACGTGCTGTCCCCACCCAGGAAGGCTCAGGTGTCACCCAGAGCTTTGCTGGTGGTGTGAGCTCTGCAAGCTGGGTGCTCCCTGGGCATTCCTGCCTGATGGAGCAAGGATGTAGCCAAACTCCTGCCCTGGGCTATCCCTGCCTGTTCATTCAGGGCAGCTGGGAGCTGGCTGTGCTCTCCAGGTGTGCCTTTGAGCTTCTGCTGGAATGGCCTGAGAGTCATTCCCCTCTCCCCTTAAATCTGTCCAGATCCTAAATTCCACATCCTTTCTGGAACAGAAGCTCCTTCAACTTAAACTAGTTCAGTCCTGGAAAGCAATACCCCTAAACAGAAATACTACTATTATTATATGACCCCCCCAAAACACACCCAAAGAACCTGATTTAGAACAAGACACAGGAACAATTTATTCTCTCTCTCTCCATGGATTAGAGGGGTGGTACTTGGAGCAGCTTGTTAAACAGAAGTGCTTGGCCCCTGGCCTTGCACTGCTGTTTAATGATCCACTCTTCATGTGCCACCTCTCTAATCCACGGAGAGATAGGTACAAATTGTATCTATAATGTTATATTATTTAACAGTATAATGTATTATAAATCATAGAATTGCATCCCTGCCTTGTAATTGGTGAGATGTGTTGCATGAGAAATCCCCTAATTCAATATAAAGTGGTTGCTCTTATGCATAACTACCTCTCTGGATCAAACCAATTCAGCCCAGAAGTGGTGAGGGGAAAGTTAAAGCTTTCTTAATTAAAAAAAAAAGGGCAAAAATATAACTTAGCATGGCTTTTTAGGCCCCTCATTGGGTTTATAGGCTCCTGCCCTCAAAGAGCTGTAAAAGAGAGGAGCTTGTCCCTGCAGCAGGCACTGGTCTGCAGCGTGTCCTGCCACTTCCCAGAGGATCCTGCCTGCACATTGGTCTGTTTGCACCAGGACTGATCCTCACTTCTGCTGCTGGATGTGCCAGAGGGAAGGAAAAGTGCCAGTGAGGGGCCCCTGAGCAGCCTGTCCCTGCTGTGCCCCCAGCCCCTTTCGCAGTGCCTGTCCCAGTGATGTGGGAGCGCTCCTGCAGCCGAGCCCAAACTGAGCCCCCTCCCCTTAAACCCAATGTCTTGTCCTTGAATAGTGACCAGAAGCAGCCACAGCTTCAAGGAAGACTTGAAAGTATCAGAAATGTCCTCATTATGTAACACATCAGGAAAAGAAGTATTTTTTCCTGACCCTGATAGTGATCCACTCATATCCTACAGCGGTTTGAGTGATGGGCTGTCTGGTTCATTCCGTGGAGTTGCAACTAACAGATGTGTCTTCCCCCTCCCCAATAAATAACTAACCTTTCTTTAATAAATAATAAATAAACCCTGGAGCTCTTCTAGACAAACTATGCTTAATTAAAGCCTCTGACACTAAAACAAGTTGCATTTTCTAATTGAAAAGAGGTATTTTTGGCATAGGAAAATTCAGCAGTAAGAGTTTGTCTGAGTGCGTGATAGGAATGGGCCTTAATGAAGGCAAGAAAAATAGCTTTATTTGAGTTTTAGCTAAGCTTGGCTCTGGGATTAAGGGTCCTAGCAGGTGTGGTGTTGACCTCACTGGACAAGATCCTGTTGGTCTTGTATGAATTCCAAAAGTAATGGGGACCAGCAGTCAGACAGGTACCCAAACTTCTCAGGCCTCTTGGGGGCAAGAAGTCTGGAAACCTTATGTGAGTAGCAATTTTTATTAATTTTTTTCCTCTCTGCTGAGTTTGGGCAAATCTGTAAATATTTAGGAAACCTTATCTTGCTTTTCCTGTGGTATTTCACCTGTGAGACGAAATATGGCAGGCTTAAAACAAAGAAAAGGAAATAAACTTTTAGACCTTTTAATTACTTGAGCCAGTACAAATTTGCATTGGGGCTGGGGGGAAGGAGTCAGTCTCATTTGAGAGGAAGTGATGTGGAGTTTATTTCTGAATCAAAGCACAGATCAGCCATCCCCATCTCCTCCAGCACTCACAGGACAGCCTGAATTACTGGCTCAGAGAAGTTCCTTCATGTCCTGTGCTGCCTTTTTAAGAAGGCAAATATTCCCCCTGTCCTTGAAGGGAGGTGGGGAGGTGCAGGGTTGTTTCCCTCTGGTTTTATACACACCATATACAAGGTGATAGCCTTTATTAGGTTTTCTAGAAAAGGGAAAGAGCTGAACTGTTCATGTTCCAAGTTCTCTTTGCCAAGCAAAACAGAAGTAGTAAGAACCTGGGAGATTTTGCTTTTATCTGCAAACAAGGCAAGTGCTTCATTCTGAATCTGAAACTTGCATAAAGTGGGGCATGCACAGAATCAATGGTCATCTCTGCATGAGGCCTAAAATCTTGATGTGCTGATTCCTTCTGCTCTTGCTTTTTGCCTTTGAATTTATTTTTCTGAGGTGCAAAGATGCTGCCAAAACTCAGAGTGAAGTTTCCCAACTTTTTTTTTTTTTTAACTGGTGAAGAAGCCATCAGAATAATGAATAATGGCAATACGTTTCAGGGCAATTAGACAAGACTGTTTTTCACCCATGTTGTTATATTTATGTTTGTTGTACCCGGGTTTCCTTCCTGCTGGAGTTGTTTTGATTTTGCTGAGTGTGAATTGTGTATGAAAGGAATGCTTTTATACATTTATCTCCTCTTTCTAGTCAGTTTTACCTGCTCATACAAGTGAAAGCCTGGGGGTGGGAAACAAGGAAAAGAAATAATTCTTTTTTCCCTCTGAAAGCCCCAAATAATTATGTGGAGTGGGGCAGAGTATTTTTCTTTCCTGTGACTGGCTGCAGCTCTCCCTCCCCTCCTGAACCCCTGTGAGCCCTGGGGCACAGGATTTTGGTCCCCAAGGTGGGCAGGGATTCCTGTCCTCCCCACCAAACAGATCAGGGTCTGCCTGGCAGAGTGGGGATGGGGAAGAGAAGGGTGGGAGGAACACAAAAAAGAGGGGCAAGAACAAAATGCTTCTGTCTTGGCAAGCTTTAATCGGTGCTCACCTCATACATTTGTAAAAATGACTGCCTAAGAGGTGAAAAAATCTATTTCTCCAGCAGCACAAACTTACTCTTAAATCAATCCAACGCAGTAGGGCACTTATTTTTTTTTTTTCCTCCTGACTTTTCTATTTATTTGCTTTATATGACAACAGAGTTGCCTTCTCCTGGACCGAAGCGAGCAGCAGAGCTGTGCCTCTCTCCTTTCCCCATGCTGTGGGATTGTTGGGAGTAGGGTGTGAACACCCATTCATTTTCTGGAGTGTTTTTATGTGCCTGCCTGCATAAAAATAGGATGTAATGATGTTAAGGATTAAAGGTATGGTCAGAAACTTTTTTAGTGTGGTATGAAATAGTTGCACTGAGAGCAGCTCTTTCTGACCCTCCAGGACCTCCAAACTGAACATACAATAGCAATAAATCCTGCAGCAGATTAAGCAATTTCCCCACAGTAACGTGTCTATTGGAGTTTCAAATAACCCAGAGTAGCTTGAAACATTTGGATATTCCAGTCTGTATCCCATCTGTATGTAGAAAGTTGATGGCAGGGCAGCATCCTGAACTTTGACTCCTTGTAAAAGTTTAAATTGCTGCCCTGCTGGGCTGAGTGAATGCTAATTACTTTGTCTCTTACAATACGTCCAGACTACTTATTTAAAAAAAAAAAAAAAAAAAAGTAAAAAAAAAAAATCCCTGAAGACACAGCTTTTGCATGCCAAATATATTGCACTCAACAAAACACAGGGAACAGTGGGCCTGTTTGCATACAGCCAATGCCATTGTGAATTTGCTGGGTTTAGTAGCCTTGAAGAATAATTTCAGTTTTTCACTGCTCGTGTGAAAATCCTCAAGGCTGAGCAGTGCCTGCCCTGGTGGCAGCTGGGATGCACAAAATCCAGGCAGGTTTCTCTGAGGACCTTGGAGTGTGTCCCCAAAACAAAGATGGTCTTGAGACTGAGTTTATTTATGTCTGAATCAAGCAGGGCTTCTTGCAGGCAAGAAAGGAACAGCCAAAATAAGGGCAAAGCTGTAACCCACGGAAGCAGAGTCCAGCAGGCTCTGTCTTCCTGGAGATGCTCAAAATCTTTGATGCTGAGTTTGCCAGAGTCTAATAATTATTAACAATGCTGTAATAACAATATTAATTACCGGGGAAGCCGAAGTTCACTGATGATTTTTTGGTTCCTTTTAGCAATTGTTAAGCACAATTAGGAGATCAGCCCTGATGAGCTTCTGGCAGTGATGTTGTTTGTGGGGGCCACTCCTTGTGTCACTGCTGCAGAGCAAGCAGCTGTGGGCAAGAGTGGCTGTTTGTGGGGTTCAGGCTACAGATGTGGGATCAGGGTGCCCTGAAGGGAAAGAAAAAATGTCCCAAAAAGAGAAAAACTTAAAGGTGATGGAGCTTATGAGTAGGGATGGACAAATCCCACTGGAAAGTGAGACTCTAAAGAAAATTTAGATCCTCTGCTGTGCCCATTTCAGAGCTGTCAGTGTGCAAGCTCACACAAAAAGCTGCTTGTTGGCTGCTTGGGCTTTGCACTGGACCAAAACTCAATGCTCTGAAACTTTCCTGAGATGTGGGGGAGAGCACAGGGCTTGTTGCCCCATTTATTCTCTCCTGGATTAGAAAGTGTTGTCATGTTGTGGATTTTTATTTTTTTCCTCATATGCAAAGAGAAAACTTGTTTATTTTCAGCCAAGGATAAGCTTGTCCTGCACAATGATTGAACTGTCACCCAAGAGCCCTGGTGACACTAAGATTTGGGGAGGAACTGTGGGTTTCAGACCGTGATAAATAACTTTAATAGAAGATGGTGTCCCAGACCCTGGGCTGTGAGAGCTGCAGGGCTCACACTAATCTGAAATGTTGCATCCAAGTCCTACTCCCTTGCAGGGAATATGTGCCCTGGAAATATGTGCTGGTGTGTACCAGCTGCAGGGAGTTCAGGCAAATGTAGGGAGCCAACACTGGGATGTCCTGGCCTGGAGGGTGTTTGTGCACTGGGTGATGCTGTGGCCCCCTCAAAGACCCTCGGAATCCCCCCTGCCCTGATTTTGGAGCAGCTGAGTCTTTGTGGTGCCCTGTGCCCCTCCCATGAGAGTGTGAGGGGATGGGTAAATGTGCTGCTAGCACTGCACACACAGGGCTAAGGGAGTATTTTGGAAATAGGTTAAATGAAAGGCATTTCTAACGTGCTACCCACCAAATGTCCCAATGAGAAGGAACGTCTTTTATGGAGGGAAACAGCCTGCAAATAATTAATTGAAGAAAACGGGGTGGGAGGGGGGCAGAATTAAAGAATTTCATAATATTTCAGACTCAGAAAACGTGTCACCAAATCAACAAACAGAGTATTCATTAGGAGAAATTTGCTTAATTTCAGACCAGGGATGTGGAAGTGCCGTGAGAGTTGTTCTGAGGGAATTTTTAGCCCAATCAGAAATGAGAGAGGACCACAATTATTATGGGAGTCTGTTCTTCTGAGAATGCCAACCCAGTTTTGCAGACCCAAGAGGTCTGAACAATCTCAAATCAGGTCTGGCTGTAGAGCTCTTCCTCTCGCCGCCGTCTGTGACGTGAGGCTGCTCGTTTCTGTTTTCAAAACCAGTGTCATGTTTAACCTCTGAGGCTCTCCCGAGCTCAAAGTGCAGAAGTTTATTTATCAGAGCTACCTGTCCAAATCTCCCCTGCAGGCAGAGGCTGAGCCCAGGAGCGTGGCTGGGTTTGCTGAGCGGGGTCTCACAGGGGCAGGGCTGTGTGGTTTGGGGGTGTTGTGTGTGAGAGGACTCGGTGCTGCCTGGCCCACGGTGTAGCTGATTACAGATGTGCAAAGTGCACATCTGGGCGCTGCATTCAGGGCCTTGATGAACATCCTGAGATCCCAGGCCTGGTGATCTGCTCTTCCCTGGAGGCACCTGCGAAACGTCACCTGTAGCTTTTCCCACTGGTGAGCAGTCCCCAGTTTTCCAGCTTTCCCAGCTGGGAAAGGCTTTTTTGGATGCCTCATCCTCCAGAAGCTGCTGCAGGAGGATGTGCAGGCCCTGGGTGTTTGTCACCAGGGCTGATTCAGTGAGGTACCCGCAGCGCAGGCAGTGGCGTGGTGGTACTGGAATTAACAACTCAGTGTTTTAGATTACTCCCTGGATTTATTACCTTCTGGGAAAAGAAGTTATTTCTAGACCCTCTGCCAACCCTCAATTTCTAGTAAATGAGAATATACTTGTTCTGGGACTTAGGATGTTTTATGAAAGGATGGGGGGGGGAAAATGAAGAAGGGAAAATGATTTTGATCTGAGACAGAAATTCAGACAAAGGATTACCCGTGTTGTTTGAACAGACAGTGCATAAACATTACCTTATATTAGAAGGAACAGAGAGTCACAACGTCCAGGAAACTACTTTATTCACAAAATAAAACTAGGCCCATTTCTGCTTATTCAAATACCACCCACAACTTTCTGGGGAAAGATCATATGCAGAGCATATTTGGAAACATTATTAGGAATGCATAAAGTACAGTATTAGTCAATTTTATATGCTCAGTTGCATGAAATCTGTGTGTTTAAAAAATATAATAATTTGCATTTCATGGCTTTTGATAACCTCAGGAGTGCACTTGAAATTCAGCACATGCCCACAGCACCTCCCAGCTCACCCCATTTTTAACTGAAGACCAATGGTTTCTATTAAGGGATCAGGCAGGGACTCTGACAAGCCAGTCAATAACTATGTGAGGTTACTTCATTAATGCTATAATGGCTGATAGAGTGAGAGGCAAAAAACAGGTTCCTGACAGCAGCAAATGAAAATGATAGAGATTCCTGAAGCAACGCGCCTTTCCTTTGTCATTGTCTTTTGCTTGGCTTATTCAAAATGTGGCATTTATGTATTCAGCCTTGATGAATGTTGCAGGCTTTAAGTACTTTTTCCATCTCTAATGCAGTGCCGATTGCACATTGTTCTTTCTTTCTCTCCCTCTCTCTTTTTTTTTTTTTTCCCCCTCCTTTTTTTCCCCCCCTCCTATAACCTCTGCTGTCAAGGCATCGCGGGCTGAAGGGTTGCAGGCTCTGGCTAAATGGCTTTTCTGCTGTAAACGGTGAGGCTGATGGGACCATGGATCATGAGCGCCGCCGAGGTCACGCAGCCAGTGGGTGGCAGCGGCTGGAGGCACCGCGCGACTCCCAGCCCTGCAGGGAGCAGGACTTCGGCCATGGGAAGGCAGCAGCCCACCTCCCCAGGTGTTGCTGGGGTGCTTTTGGGCACCCCGCTGGTGTTTTGGGAGGCTTGTTGCCCAAGGGCCTCGCAGTTTGCCTTTTGAGGGATGGTTCTTCCCCAGGACAAACAAAAACTCTATCCCCGGCATTCCAAATTTGGGTGTCTCCTCTGCTGGCTGTCCCAGGGTGGTCCCTGAAGGGATGTCACATTTCTGCCATTCCCCCAGAGCAGAGTCATGTGTGGAATTTGAACATCAGGATAACGGGCCTTGGATAATTTAGCTTCTTTAAATGTTTGTAAGTATTGCATATAAATGCCCAAATTGTGGTTGGAAACATGACAGAGATTCCTACAGTTTGCTTTCACTCTTACTTCCTTTCATTTAACTACTTACAATAATGCACATTTGGTTTTTGGTGGCAAGTCCTTCTTGGGAATTGTTTTTCTTTAGGCCACACAGACCAGAGGGTCGAGGCAAGGCTGGCCCCTTGCAGAACCCGACACCTTCATGTTTGTGCTGTGGAAGAAAGCTTCAAATTTATCATTGACCAGTCTTAAAAGACAGTGCTAAAGGTGAAATAAGTCTCCTCAAAGCTGCCATACAATGAGTTACAAAAATAATTCTTTTTTTTTTTTTAAATAATTAGAAGTTCCCTTCTCCTCTAATTTCATTGCAGATATCTCAGCCATGTGTTGAGTATTTTTGTCCAAAACAAGCCAGGGGAAACACCCTTTCATAGGGTGTTTGTGCACACCTGCTAAATACCTTCCCATCCTCTGCTTTTCTATTCCAAGGCAATTCTTTACGTGCCTAAGCCCCAGTTTGTTTCAAGCCAGCTTCTGAAGATGCTGAGGCTTAATTCAGAGCAGTGTTTAGCCATGTGCTTATCTTTAAATAGTCCCCCAGCAGTCACATTGCGGAGGCAATATTAGACACATGCCTAACTCTCTGCTGACTCGAGCCTAAAAGGCCTAAATATCCAAATAATTAGATTAATTTGTGGCTTGATAGTGGAAGACTTTTGGCCTAGGAAATGAGAATGCAAAAAGTATGTAAAGCAGTTGCAGATGTGCATTTCCCAGCGAACTTGGAAGAGACCGCGAGGCAAAATGTTGATACTGGGCGTGCAAGAATGTCTGAACATTAAAGTGCTTTAAGCTCCTTTAAGAAGTAGCTTGGGTGCAAACCAAAGCTCGGGTTTAAATTGTTTCCGCAGCAGAAGCAGAGAGGCTCAGAGCTTGCGTTATTTATTTTTTTTTTTAAGGCACTGGTGACTTCAGGGATTTTCCCATGTTTATGGTTTAACAAGAAGGGAGCCAAGTGTGCTGTGGTTAATGACATAAGCATGAAAATAGAAGGATGAGGGAGATCCGGACTTGCAAACCTCTTTGGGGATTTTGGGCTAGCCAAATGACCCTCTCAGCAAAGAGGGTGGGCTGCTGCCTTCTCTAGCTTGCTCTCCATGAGCTTCTGGCAAGCATTGCTGCTCAGCACAGGAAGGGTCTCCAAGAGACCAATGCCACATCTGGGCATTGCTGGGATAAAAACTTAAAATCACCCAGAAAGAGAGGAAGGGCCCAAGCTGCTTGTTTCCAGTTGCACATGAAGATCTGTCACAGACCAGGGGCATGGAGAAGGTGTTTGTGGCAGGGGTGGTCATGCCAAGTATCTGCTTGTCTCTCTCCGTGAGGCTGGAACGGGAAGCCTAGTTTGGAAACATAACTTTTTTCAAGGTGTGTGGTTTAGCAAGTCTTGAAACATCTCTTGAGGTGGAAAAGCCTGTATTTATTCATATATTGTCAAGTGATCTTAACTGGCCATGCTAGGAGTATTTTCCACTTATTCACAAAACTAAAACTCTGGAAACCAACAGCTTCTTCCAAGGAGGAGCAACTCTCTCTTGGGACTCCTGGGGTTATCTGCACAGTGTTTGAAGTGGCCCCCATTTCCAGCCAAATACTCATTCAGTTGCTGAGCACACTCTGTGTGTAAACTGATGTCATTCTGTGCTCTGTGGGACTTTAGGCCACTTCCCAACGGGGTGATCCCACACCATGTCCATGGTTTGGCTCCGTCTGTGGTTGGTTTAGTACCTCCCTGCTGGTTTTCACACAACTCATTTCTCAGTCTGCCTTCAGCATTGAATTATTCCAGCATCTTCCAGGCACTCAGCACCTCTCTTTCCCAGATGGGAAAGGCTATGATCCCTCTTGGTGCAGCCAGAACAGGCTTGGCATGTCCCCAGAACTGCAAATACTGGAGCTGTGGCAATTCCTTCAGACCCAGGGGTCCCTGCTGTGGAGCTGAGGCTCAGGTGTGTCCCTGGACGAGAGCTGCCTTCCAGGAGAGGATTTGCTCAAGGGGTGGTTGTGCAGCAAAGCTTGCCCTCCCTGAGGATAAACCCTCCTGGAGAGGCAGCTCTGGGAGGTGCAATTTGCACCTCTCTGCGCAGGCAGAGGTGTGAATTGAGTGAGGAAGCTGCCAGGCTTTGCTTCCTGCTTGGGAAACCACCAGGATTCTTTTCCACCGGGCAACAAGGAGAAAGGGACATTCATTTTTTGCCAACACCAATTCTCTGTCCTTGCATAAATTGTTTTTCTGGGCCCTGGGAAGCAGGTTTGTGGGTGACCCAGCACCTCCTGCCCTGCTCCTGTAAGATGGGACTGCATCCCTGGGCTGGACTGAAGGTGGGAGAAGTGATGGGCCTGGGTGGCAAACCTCACTTCTCTGCCTTCACTCCTTAAAATTACTGATAGTCCTTCACTGTTTTGGCTGATATTTGTGTGCAAAATCCTGCTTTTTAAAAGGTAGCAGAGATTCACAAGTTAACACTAACCCAGTGTGGTTTTATGTGCAGAGCTCAGTGGTGGCAGAGTCAAGTTTTCTTTTTTTTTTTTCTCTAAGTTGTAAAATTGCTCAGGAGTAACTGGGAAATGCTTTTTCTGACAGGAAACATTACACCTATCTTACCTGTTCACATTCACAGGATGCTCTGAGCACAAAGGAGGGCATTTAATGAACTTAATGAATCCATCAATTAAAGAAAACTCATGTGTTTTCCATGATCAGATTCTTATTTCAAGGCCAAACTCTATTCAGCCCAGAATCCCCTAGCAGATACAATTTTAAAATATAATATCAATTGTTGCATACAGATACATTTTTAAAAGAGGTATTGGGTAAAAGGTATCAATGTCTGTATTACACAAAGGTAGAGATGCAATGAATGCTTTTGCAGAAATTTTTTTTTTAAGAATCTCCTGCCAATTTGTCTGTGTTCATCATTTGCTCTTTTAAACAAAAGTTAGAGAAATTATTGCTAGCAAACAAAAATCTATTTTAGACAAACACAGTATGTCCTCAAAGATCCAGTTTGTCGTGCTGGTAGTCTCATTGGCTGTGATTTGTATATTAAAAAGATTTTAATTGCCCAGGTAAGTGCCTGCACCTGCTAAGACATTGAATATTAGAGCACTTTATTCTAATCTCTTATAATATAGGGCACACTTCACCCATAAAATTATTCTCTACACAATTACAGCTCGGTTTTGCTGAGGTAGAAAGTGCAAGTTAACTGTTTGGTTTGCTCATTATTATTAAAATCATGCAAATGAGGACCATTAGGTACCAGTTGTGTAGTTAACCACTCAATAGCCTGGTGACTGCTTTTCCTCCCCACTGCAGGCGATTACAGGGGTGGGCAGTGAGATCTGGGAGTGTGAGGAGCAATATTACATGTTATATTGCCACCAGTTTTCTGCAAACTGCTGGGTTTTCTCATGCATCCTCTTTCCATTTAACTGGGAAATCTGTGGTTTCAAAACACAGATCTGTTCTGAATCAGAACAACTGGCACAAAGTTTGAAATTGCCTGTAAAAAACACATTTCTGGGACACGCTCTTTTGAATTAGTCAAAATGTTCTGGTTCAATAAATCAAAAGGTTTCATTCCAATTCAGTATTTCTTTTATAATTAGGGATATAATACAAAGTAACAGTTCAGAACAGCTTTTTCTTTGGCAATGAATAATTGACTTGCTCTGTTCCAATGAAATTTAATTTTAGGGTTTATTCTCACCAAAACACCATGGTTCAATTTTTGTTCTAAAGGAAATTCTATCAGAACATGCTGGCTCGTGCAAAAAGTTCCTATCCAACAAAATGGTGTTTCCTGATGGAGAATCTTTTATCCCAGCTGCTTTGACCAGATCTAAAGGTGGTCCCCAAATCTCTAAACAAAACATTATTCATTACTACACTTCCTCTTATACCTTTATTGAAAGAATCCCATGCAGCTGAAAAAGGGAAAATCCCATGCTCTGAAGTCCAGAACTCCAGGGCCTTCAGCAGAGTTGCTCCAGGAATAAATCTGACTCCCCAGTTTTCATCCAGGTGGGTTTATTTGGATATCACAAGGTAACTGTGTGACCATAAATCCATAAAAGGATTTATGGTTCTTGCAGGCAGCTCCTGCAGGTCCTGATGGGAGATGGTGCAATTATCGGGGTGATTTGTTTTGTTTTGTCACACGTGAAGGAGGAAATAAATAGTCACAATCTTATTGGTTTCTAACCCAGAAATGTTGGTGCTGGATGCACACACAAAGGTGTTGGAGAGAGGAACCAGAACCTCCTGGGTTCAGGGTGAGTTTCCACCCAAAGCTGGACTTACACTAAGGCTTCTCTGCCATGTGAGAGGCTCACACAGCCTTAAATGCAGGATCTGACATTGGAAGTAAATATCTTTAGACAGCTCCTTGCCAAAGTGGTGAAATCCATCCTCAGCAGATGTGGCTTCCTGGCTTCTTTAGGAGCAAAAAAAATTCAAGATGTCTCCTGTAAGGATAGACAGGAAAGCTGCTGGTATATGCATAGGGGAATTATCTGGGATGTTTTAAGTGGAAAGAGTAATGGCATGAAACTGAGCTAAGGAAAACTTCAAGCCATGGAAAAAATAATACAGGCTAGTGGTCTGTGGACTGTTCTCCTGAGAGATCTAGGAAAGCCATGCCATGCTGGCCAGTGAAAACCACAGTGGGAATAGACTAAAGAAAAATATTGTAGTTGTCAGCAGGATGGACAAGGTGCCCTGTGGGATTTTCAGAGTGATTCAAGGAGTACTTGTTTTCATGTTTTGTTTCCTAATTGGCCAAAACATATACAGCAGACTCTCACAGGACTATGCTGTGCCAAAACTCTTGCTGAAGTCAGATGAAGAACTTTTGAGCCTGTCCTGTTGGAAAATGTCCACGGGTGAAATTGTGGGAGGTACGACATGTGAGAAATTCCCACCAAAATGCTCATTTTGCTGTACATCCTCCCTCCCTCACAGGAGACACGTGTGTAATTAGCAACTGCTTCCTGTAAATGGCTCTCTGACCATGATGAAAATCCAATTTGGAGGAAATTGTTGTAAAAAACCACAGTTTCTGGCTGGGCCCTCATGATAAGTGCCTGGCTGGTGGAGCACCTCTGATTCCAACTGAGTGTTGTTGTGTAAAGGGTTGGCTTTGGGGATTGTCTGCCCCAAACCAGCGTGGTGGGGGGAGGGAAGTGCCCTCCTGGACGGGGCTGATCTTCCACTCTGTGGCATTTCACTTTTGTGCACTGTGGCCACGTGGTGGTTGGAGGATACAACCCCTGAAGAAGCCTCTCCAAAGCAGCTCTCGTTCTGTTTTTCTTTTTCCTTGGAGTCATTTTTGTCTCGTGATGCGCCGCTGATGTAAAGTCCTTATTGTTAGGTGTCCCACGGGGAACATCCCTCTTCCCTCTCGCCAGCTGGATTGTCTGGGCTTGGCGTAACTGAGGATGGAAATCTTTCTCCCATTTACTCTGTTCTTTGGGAGACTTTACTGCTTCTTCAGACCAACACCATCTCTCCAGTGTCCTTGTGCTGCACAGGAGGAGCCTTGCCTGCTGTGCTGCTCCTCAGTCTCTGGTCCCTGTGTCACCAGGGGTGCCTGTCCTTGTCCTGCTCTCTCCAGGCCCTTGGTGGTTGTGGTTGCACACAGGAGCAGCTCAACACTGGTAATTCTGGCAAAAAGGGGTTCTGGCCACCTTGGTGTTGAGTTTTAGCCCCTCAGGGCTAAAATTGCCATGTCACTGAGCCTCCCAAAGTAAGGGGAATACACTGAAAGTTCATACTGTTTTGCTACTACTTTTATTGTTATTATTTTCAACAAGATCATTATTCTGTGACCGCATCCCTAGCTGGTGAATCAAATCTGCAGGCACAATAGCTCCTTGCAGGCCATTTCCCCCTTGGTTCCTTTTCTAAATCATAAATATTGCAGATTGTGGAGGAATTCTATAAACAAAGAGGTTCATATCTGAGCTCATCAGGACAATGCTATGTTTATATAAACTGCTACTTGTGGTGAGGGGGTATATGACAATTCTTTTATTGCTAGCAAAGGACATATTATTCAAATATATGTAGGGAAAATAAAATGAGCTCGATAAAATTGGGATGCCCCTAGCAATCAGAGTTTCACTTTAAAATAACAATAATAATTGAAATGCCATTCTGCTCACCTGCACCACAATCAGTGCTGCACTCCATTTGGAAGTGCCAGAAGTTCCTTATTTTGTGCAGGTGGTGTGTCTGTGGTGGGTGAGGAGTTATTCCAGCTTGGGGTGGGCTGCTTGGGAATGGGCTGGGACATCCCACCCCACCGATGGATGGGCAGCCCTGTGCTGGGATCTGGCTCCGTGGGGCTGCTGCTTCCCAGCTCTGCCTGCTGACCTTGGTGCTTTTATCCAGAGTAACCACACGTGCATTTATCACGCGACTTTATGAACAGTGAAGGTTTATTACGTTGCACTTAAACCTCGTTTAGCCTTTCCTCAGGAAGCAATGCTCTAAAGTGGGATTGCAGGAGTTGCAAAATTCTGCGGGGGCTTCCCGGGCAGGGTGTGTACAAGCTCACCCCAAGAGAAAATGCAGGTACAAACCCCACATCTGTTGTCTGTGTCATTCTGCTGTGAGGAAAAATATTGCAGCCTAGGAAAGATTTATGGGAAGACATAACTTTGTTTTTTATATATATTTTTTTTTTAATTTCCAAATTAATCATTGGCTCAAAAATATGTATCTCTCCCTCTTGAATGGTGGCACTTGCAGCCCCAATATCTCTCTGTGCAGGTGGCCTTGGGGCAGTCCTCAGGCCCAAAGACCTCCTGTGAGCTGTCATACTGCTCAAAAAGCTCCAGTCCTGCAGGGAAAAGGGAGAAATAGAAAGCCAGAGCTGAGCAGTACAGAGAGCTTCCTGGCAGGAGCAGTGCCCCAGGGGAGCAAATGCAAATCCTGTCACTTGGGACGGTAGAAACTGGAGTGAATGAAGTTCCAGCCTAAAGATAGCAGGGAAGCATCCTTCACAGGTGAGGAAGGGGCTTGAGAGACTCCCAGGCTGGGTAGTCATTTTCCAAGTGTACTTCCAGTGATTTACATTTCTATTCCAGATCAGCCCTTAGCTTGCAAAATGTTTGTGTCATTTGGAAGTGGAAAAACACGATGGAAAAAATGTGACAGGTGATCAACTGCACTTAGTGAAATTGCAAAAATCTTAATTCTGGCAGAGGAAAAAACCCTCCACTTTTGGTTTCTTCAGAGCCAAAAAACTTTATAAAATTAGCTTTGATCACCTCACACCTGATGTCCCCTCCACCTCCTTGGACATCTTCTCTCAAAGGAGTTGTAAACACAAAAGTTCCTGACCATCGTCAATGAAGACATTTCTTAGAAAGCCAGAGCCCCTGAAAGAAGCAGCCAAAAATAAACACATCTTCCAAGTGGGTGGCAAATGTTGCCGGAGGTTGATAGGAATTTTCTGTAGGTCTGGGAGCGAGTAGAAGGGTTGTAGGAATTGTATTGAAGGTGCTTGAGCCAGAGAGTGCAGCTTGCAAGGCAACCTGACGATGGCATCAATAATTTACCTCGTGGTACGACTGAGATGGGTTGAGTCTTCCCAAATCAACCTAGAGGTAAGCAAGAATGTGCCATAACAGTGTGTTTTGAACCACAGGATAGAGGCTTAATTGATTTGCTCTTTATTCTTTGCAAAAGACAGCTGAATGTCAAAGGTCTTTCTTTTGTGAAGTAGTGGAAAACCCGTTGTCAAACAACCTCTACTCATTTAATAATTTATCCCATTTTGTAAAAGAAAGGCAGCTGACACGCACTAAATCTAGTCCATGTTTAAATTACTGCATTGAACAATAATAAGAGGAATGAATAATCTAGTACATCTATTTAAAATTAAACATATATGAAACTGTTTTTCCAAATGATCACCAAGGGCTATAGTTTAAAGGCAGGACAGAAGCCACGAACAGAATGAAAATGCCGAGCAGTAGTTTGCAAGTGGCAGCAGAATTATTTATTCTATTTTTTCTATACATAAGGAATAGAGCTAAATGAACAATGTTTAAGCATGTCAGAATTTCATCAATTTTGCATGAGCATTCACAAATATCCTGGTGGGGGTAATTGCTTGCAAATACATTTAAACTAATGATATGTTATGTCCTTACTTGATATAAAACTATTAAAAGATACGTTATTGCATTTGACAATGCCATGAAGCTGGGTCAAAGCTTAATGACAGATTTCTGCTTTCGTAAATTAAGATATACTCTGCTGGAAGCAAATATTTTGTAAAAATAAAAGCCATCTACTATGAAAGTTTGATCATTGATCTAAGGTTGCTTTTTGGTTTCTCCAACCACTGGGTTTGCAAAAGGAGTGGAAAGGGAGATTCCATTGCAGAGGCAACTCTGGAAGTCCCAGTGTGGCTCTTGCACATGCAGCAGGAGTTAGGAGGCTTGTCTGAGACACCCAGTGGTTTTAACAGTCCCATTGGAGACTTGCAGGGAAGCTGGTGCACCTGCTGGTGAGAGTGCTTGGTTTTCCTGTGGGAAGAGCGAGAGAGTTTATTCTAGCTGAAGCTGAATGTGCTGGGGAGGCTTTTTAGCCTGAGAAGAAATTCAGGAAACAGGCACTGATGGCATCAAAAGTCACTGAGGAAGCCTGGTAGGCTGAGGTTGGTGTGAAGAGTTTGTTAAGGTCTGGTCATTGCTCAGATCCCTGTCTGAAGTATCCCTGGCTGGTTCAGTGTGGCAGGAGTGTGCCATGGAGCAGCTCTGTGGGCATCAGCTCTTAATTTGTGACACTGTGCTGCAATTTCAGTTATTTACTGAAGGTTATATTGAGTATGAAACATTTAGAAAATTAAGTGTCCCCAGGAAGCAGCCAGGCTGCTTCCACCAGGCAATAGAAAATTCTTGGGGCAGTGCAGATGCCTGGGAAATACTGTGTTTTGTCCTAGGAGAAGCCATGGGACATTATGATTGTAAAAGAGAGGGACACTGATCAACTTTTACTAATGGCTTCTGGGTGGTGTGAATTTTGTGGTGATGTGAAGCTCTGTATCCATAACAGCAAAGGAAGTATTCCTTGTGGAGGACAATGCATCCCACGGAGATGCAGCCGCCCTCTGCCCAGCAGCAAGAGGAGAGGCACCAGGAATGATGTAAACCCTCATTGCCCCACCCAAAAACCACCTCAGACTGTTGTGATGGCCATGGCATGGAGCCTGGATGGGTCCTGGCCCATGCTGGGGCAGCTGGAGGGGGTTTGAGCAGCTGCTTGGGGATGTTTTATGGCTTTTGCCGCAGCCGGCGGTCTCCGCTGCGTGGCAATCCTGAAATATCCCTTCCCGTCACCTCTCGCGCTCCCTTCCACTCTGAATTGCTCTGATTCCCAACATCACCGAGGATTATTATAACCTCCCCTCATAAGGTACCATAAATTTTATTATAAAGCACGAATTCTTGGGCTCCCCAGCCCCATCTTGCAGGGAGACAGCGCGCTGTAGTTCTTCCGCTCGCAGTAATGTGAGCAGAGAGCTAATGAAGATCTTTATGTAAATTTTCCAGCTATCAGGTGAGATCTTCACATCGAAATCTGTCACATGTTATAAAAATTCTTTATGTTATCAAATGCTAATGATAACTCAGAACACAGAGCCCACGGAGGAGCTTTGAAATCCTTCATAAAAACTGCATTCGGCCCCAGCAACCAGAGCCTTGGATTTCTACTCCGACTACTCGAGTTTGTAATTAGCATAGTGCAGGCTTCTCTGCCCTCTGAAACCATAATGTTAATTACAAAAATTACACTGTGTTTAAAAGTGCAATTAAGAGACTGTGCTGCACAAAGGGAGCCGTGGAACCTCTTTGCACACTTTGAAGCCAGGTCACAATGCAGCCCATGAAAGAGTCCGAGGCTCGCTCCCTGCTAAAGGCTTGGCAAGATCATAGGGAGAGCTCAGCTAAAACGAGCTCCAGTGGGCTCTGCTCAGCCCTTAATGAATAATATTCTTCCTTGGGAGGGAAAGTGGAGAAAGGCAGAGGGTGGGGGAAGAATATTGAACTAATTAAGGACCTGATCCTGCCGTGGTTCTTGTATCTGCTTGGGATGGCTGCTGCAGTGGGGAATAAGTGCAGGATCAGGCCTTGGGAGGTCACGGTGCAATCACAGCTGCAAGCAGCCTATGATTGCCTTGGTATTTACACAGCCCCTGAAAGAGAAAAAGCCTTGTGTTTCCTTGTCTTTGCTGTATTGAGTAACTTGGAAAAAAATTAATTTTGCTGCGCTGGTCTGCAGCTAGAGGGTTTGCTCTGCCCTGGGGAGCTGGGGTGTCCCCTGTGGTTTGGGTGGCGCTGGGTCTCATTCTGGTGTTTGCCATCGAGGGAGCCCTCGGTCCTGCCCTTCTCAGCTCACAAAGGGAGGAGAAAGCAGTTCCAAAGTATTTGTGGAGGGACACAAAAAAGCTGGAAAGCTGAATTGTGCAGTGCCAAATGTTGCATGAAAGACTTGAAAAAAAAGCAGATTAAAAAAATTTTTTCGGCCTCCTAAGTCACTTGATTATATGAACTTTGGTAGTCCCCTCCACCAAAGACCTTTCAAGCGCCTTGCAGAAGGTGTTAATTAATTAATTAAGACCCAGAGCACCCCTCTGTGGTCAGTATCTGCACACCAGCTTGTACAAAGAGAAATTGAGGCACGGCCAGTGTCAGGAGGGGATGTGGGCAGCTGCACCCAGGGCAGGAGAGCCCCTGGAGCATCATCTGTTCCTTCTGCACCACCAGAAAGCTGCTCTTGTGCGTGTGCCTGGCTGAAAGAAACCAGCATCCCTGTGGCATCGGCTGCCGTGGGTGTTTGGGAGGAGGGTGCTGTGGGGAGCTAACACCAGACCCCACCGTGTCAGCCCTCTGCTCCAGCAGAATTCCAAGGCCACCTGCCAGCTCCAAGGGCACAAAGGGGAGCTCACAGTGCCTCTCCTGGGGCAGGATTAGGTCATGCTGCCCTGGGAAGGCTGTGGGCCTGGTTCTGATACAAACCACGAGCCGGTTCCTTCAATTTTCCAGAAACTCTTCCATACAGCCTCATGTAAAAAAGCTTCAATAACTGTTCAATAAATCATCCAGCTGACCTTTTCCACTAAAAATGAGCACTGCTATGGGTGATGCCGAGAGTGTGTGTGTGGTGGGGGCATGGGAGAAGGCAAGGGGGAGCCCAGCTTTGCCAAGAAACTTCAGTGCAGCCAGCAGTCTTGGGTTTATTTTGCTTTGGTGTTTAAAAAAAAAAAATCCTCTTTCCTTCTCTTTGCCTTCTACCTGCCCAACTGGTTATAGACCCAGACAGTTTACATATGTGATCCTTCCTATTTAGAAAATTAATGGTGTTTTCTGGCTCCAAATCACAGCTTGTGGTGCTCTGCAGGCGATGAAAAACTTGGCCAGCTCCAGCAGCAAAGCAGCCATTAGAAAATTAACCCTTGGTGGCAAAAGAGCAAAGGTACCCCAGCGAGGTCCACGAGAAGTGACAGGCTGCAGCTTTCAGGTGTACCTACATATGTTAGCAATGTAAAACCAGCGCAGGCAGTCCCCCCGGAGAGTGCCCATCAAGCGTGTTTGTAGCTGGATACTGTGGAGAGGGCATGGCCATATCACTTGGCAGCGAGAGCGACCAATATGCCACGGTTTTCATTACAGCACAGGAGAAGTGCTGAGCAGAAATTATGAATCAGAGACGCCTCTCCCAGCTCTACCTGGCTGCACGGCGCTCGGGCGGCTGCTCGCCGGTGTTCCAGCGATTCCCCGCCGCTCTGGCCTCAGCTCTTCCCCCATCCTTCTGTTTGCCGTTGGCAGCGGTGCACAGGAGCATGGATGTTGCAGAAAACTTGAACTAATTTTGTAAAAAATGGGTGTGAGGGGGCTTGTGCATTGCTGCGTGCTCTGTTTTGGTTTTGAGAGCTCTTCTGGGTTGTGAAGCGTGGTTGTGGCCAGCGCTGTCATTGCCCCTGTCCCAGGGAGGGGTCGGGGTATGTGTGAGCAGCTTGTGGGTTTTGCAAAGATCTTGAATTTCCATGATGTGAAAGCTGTCACTTTGTGCCAGGGGGATCAGTGGCGCTTCCCCAACTGTCCCAAAGCAGAGATGAAACTAATGTGGGGAGTCCAGAGGAGGAGTAACAGTGCAAGCTCCTGGGCAAGCAGAGCCAGGGACAGTCCATACCCAGCACCCTTCCCTGTGCCAGGGGACAATCCACACCCAGCACCCTTCCCTGTGCTGTGGGGATGCCCAGGGTGGCCACAGCACAGGTTAGGGCTGTGCTGCCTATAATTTGCAAGGAAATGGGGCAACAGAATTTTGAGGTGGCTTGCAACATGGCAAGTGTGGAGATGCTGCAGTGACAATGGTGGCTCTTTTCCTCCTGGTGAGCTGAAGGATCTCTGCCATGGAGCCTTCCAGTGGCCATTTGGGCTCTGTGTGGCTGTGGGATTGTGCTGGCACCATCCCTTTGGGAGAGGTTTTACAGTGCTTGTTGTACCATGTCAGGAGGTGCAAAAGCTGCTCTTTGGGTTTTCCTCTCGCTTGCTGGAGAGTGAAACCTCTTTGCTCCCCAAGTGCCTTTCCCATGTGCCTGCTCATCCCTTGTCCTACAAGAATATTTATTTATTTGTCATGGCCTGCTTTTGGAATGGAAAAGCATCAGGACAGGCAATGCCTGTTGCTGGTACCTGTAGCTGAGGTGCCAGGACCAGGATCTTGTGTTGACTGCAACACAAAGGGGTCAAGCATTGCCTCTGCCACCCCTGGCCCCGTGCACGCTCATCCTGCAGGGCTAAACCTAAAGCTGGTTTTATCTCTGGGCTCGCAGTGCCGGAAACCACAGCCGTTAATTTCACTGCCTCTGTCTCGGGGCTGTGTGGAGCTGAGTGAAATCAGCCTGTCCTCCTTCCTGCCTCCCCAAAACAGCAGCAGAGTGTGAATTACTCCTCTACGGTTTACTTTGACAAAAATGCCCTAAACCGAAGACTGACGTGATTACAGATGATGCATTTTCAATTAGCCTTTGTTAACGCTATTAATAAGATTAATAACATACAGTAAAAATGTCAATAAGCTTATCTCCATAATTTTTTGGATCAGCCTTTTGGCTGGCTAGCAGCGAGCCCTTTCCCTGCCTGTGCAGCCTCTGCGGGCTCGGGAGCGAAGTTGCTGCAATAGGATTTGATTTCCAGGGAGCAGATAGGGCACGTTTGTGTTCTCCCTTTGGCAGCCGCTGCCTGGAGACCCAGGGCTTGTGCTCAGAGCGCCAGCAAACTCGGTGCAGCTCGGGACTTTGCAAAGTTGCTGCACAGCAAAAATCTCCTCTAAAAAAAAAGCTCATTTTGTATTACCTGGGCTGGCGTCGGTGACCCCGTTCTGAACTGGATGATAAATCGCGCGGGGAGCTCGCGTTCCTCCTCCGGTTTAAAACGTGCGACACAGCAGCGACCGGTGTTAATGCACAGAATTAATTGCCCCGGTGAGACACTTCTTCCCAAAAAGTAATAATAGTTAGGACTTAGCCTGGCGAATGTGAAAACCCTCTGGTATACTAATAAAATGAAAAGGTTTCGCGAAATAATATCCCAAATAATTGGGTTCCCTCTACCAAAGGACCCCATGTTGTTTCTCTTAAGCAATATATAAAAAAAATTGTGATTATTCCTTTGGACTTAATAAAACGTAATTGGAAAAAATCTTGAAAGAAAGTGTAAGGTAATCGCTTTCACTTTTCCCAATCAAGTTGTTGCTGCTTTCCCTCTTCCATCCTCCTTGTAAGGTGAAAAAGTCTTTAATGCATTTGGATCAGTCAAGAGGCAAAAAAAGAAAAAGAGGGGGGGGGAAGAAGAAGCAAACCAGCTTTTTTCTCTTTTTATTTACAAATGGACTCGCAATGTTTATTTGTGGTGGTAACACACTCACTGCAGCTCTTTGTGGTTTGAAGGGCTGGCCGCTTTGGTGTTAGGGATTTTTAAAAATATTTTTGGGACGTTCATGACCGTTGGAGGAAGACTTGGGTCTTGATAATTTAAAAAAATTTTTTTTTTCGAGGCGCATTTGACCGTTCAAACTTTTGAACAGCCCCGGCTTGTAAATCCAGTGCCCGTTGCCCCCTCCTCCCGCTCCCCAGAAACTGCATGCTCCTACTGTGCCGCATTCATAATCAAATTAGTGCGCTGTGAATAGGTTAAAAAAACTGTTATCCAGCCGCTGCCACGAAAGATATTTTAGCCCACTCCCCCCAAAGCCCTCCCCTCCCCGCTCCCCCTGCCCTTTTTTTCCTCCCTCCTCGAGACATAAAGACATCCACGCGGACGGGGAGATCTTTACCTTACTTCTCCTCTGCAATCTTAGCCCTCTTTTATTTATTCCCCCCCCCCCCACCCACCCAACGTAAGAAAACAAAAGTAAATTCTCCAGAAATGAGCTGCTGGTGAGAGAAAAAGGGGCGCTGGGGGGGAGGTGGGCAGGCGGAGGGGCTGCTGCGCGAGAGATGCTATAGGGAGACAGCGCTGGAGATAGTTGTCCCAGCTACGAGATAAAAGCTACATTACATGAAATTAATGGAGGCTGTCTGAGACATACATGAATCACTGTTTCAACACTAAGAAACCAGCACAAAAGAATAAAGAAATCTGAGTACTAACTATATCTTCAAAGGTCTCCTATTTACCCAGCTATACCGGGTACTGACACAAGTGGGGGGAAAATATAAGAAAAAAGCACTGCTGTGATCGAATGAATGAGACCATATGAGCTATATTGGTGCCGTATGCATTCTATTTAGCTGATATCAAACACAGTTTAATGAAAGTTAAATAGTTTCTGAGGAGTGCATGAGCTGGAACAGATTAGATTCCACTGAGGGGTCTGTCAGCATATTGTTGCTCACATGTATTCCCTGCTCAGAGCTGCCACAATTCCAGCACTCCATTAGCAATACACAAAAGACTTATGCAGATAGCGGGCATAAGCACGTACCGCCATGTTGGGAAATGAGAGGGAAAAAAAATACCCAGATGAAGGTTTTGTTCAGTGCGTTCATCTGAAAATAGATCTCTGTAATTCGAAAGTGATAAGAATAGATGGAGAAAAGAAGAAGTGGTGGGGGCTCTCAGAAAAATAAAATAAATTTTTAAAAAGAGGAGAAATATGTAAACTTTAAAAGAACAGATATTCCACCAAGTATTTAATGAGGTTTTGATGTTTCAAAAAAAGAGGAGAAATATGTAAACTCCTTTAAAAGAACAGATATTCCACCAAGTATTTAATGAGGTTTTGATGTTTCAGGGGACAATGACATGGGTGAATGCTGTGGCCTTTTGATTTGCAGGTTACATCTGGTCTTAAAGGCACAGCGGTTCCCGTGGCCTCTCTGCCCAGAAGTTGCGGTGGAAGATGATTTTTTTTGGAGAAGGGGGGTGGGTGGGGGGGTGGAATTCTTCCTTCAAAACAACATCTCTCAGGCTCCTCTGTCTTATTTTAAGATGCAGAATTCATCCCAGAAATACCACTGGACAGCCTGTGTGCCTGGTACAATCGCTGTCACTGAAACTAACATGAATTGAGATTAATTTTTATCACTTCAGAGGATTTTTATTCCTCTCCCTGGGAAAAAAAAAAAAAAAATCCTCCTTCTCTGAGGTGTCTGTTTTAAAATTAATAGTAGGATAAGGCTGGTGGGGGTATTTAGATATCAGATGGCAATTGCTCAGTGATTATTGCATTTTGATTTAATCTGACAGAACTGATCTTGCACCATGAAATCTGTATTTTCACAGGAAAATAGGAGTTGCCATACTGGAACAGACCATTTGTCCACCCAGGCCAGTGTCTGGGCCCATCCATGTGGGTACCAAATCCCTCCTGTACTTGCACCCTCCACAAATACTCATTATTTCTCAGCGGGGGGGACAGTGTTCCTCCTTGCTCCTGACTGTCAGTCCCTTCACACCCCACGGCTGCAGCATTTCTTTGCCCTGAAACTTTTTTTTTTTAACCCAGCTAAGTGCAGCCACGAATATTATTTCTGCCCACGGAAACGCTGCAAACTCCTTCTGGAGCGTGCCTGGAGGTGACAGGGATGTTGTCATCTGCTCAGGTGTGGGAGGGCAGGCGCTCCCCACCATCCTCTCCCCTTCCCCTTCCCTCCCCACCCTCCTCTCCTCTAATTTGGTCAAAGAAAAGGGGGCACAAGTGAAAACACGATGATTTGTTCGGGTTTCTTTCTCTGCAGCTGGGAGCCTGCCTTATTAATATTATCTGAGCTGGGAGCGTGCAGTGTTTCCTCAGGCATCTCTTCTGAGTCATTTTATCATTATTCATAGGGATAAAAATGGCCCAAACCAAGGATCCATTTAGGGTTGCCTGTCAGATCCACTAAGGTAATTGGCTCCATTTCTTCATTCCCATTCTAAATTAAAATAATTTTATTAAGTGGTACAGTAGGTGTTTCACCTGTGTCACCAGCTGCCTATTAGAGCCAGAAAGGGCTTTTCCACATTATTTCTGTCTGTTCTTATAACATTATGTCATCGTATTCCGCGTTACTTCGTGTCAGAGGTTGCACAGTCTCCTGTACTTAAGTCCAATGGTTACAAAATGTAGGTCCAAGATGCCCTTTTCGGGGCGAGGGCAAAGTCAAACACACTTGACTGTTCCAGCTCTGCTCAGTGCCTCCCAGATAGAATTCACACAGCAGGAAAAATCACTGTGAGACTGAGAGCAGGGTCCGTGACGTGACTGAAAACGTAATGCCAAGGAGAATGGTGAACCAGTGACGTTCCCAGCAGCGGCATTTGGAGGGGAAGAGCTGGTGTGAGAGCTGTGCTGCCTGGGCCTGGGAGGAGAACACGTGGATGGGTCTCTATGGAGGGAAAAATGTGTGGCGTGACTGGTCTCGGCAGGTAGCAGCCACGGGCGGTCCTGCTGGTGGCACTGAGGGGGAGCTAAATAGCTGAGCCTGGCCAGATGTGTTTAGGGTTAGTTTCTTCTTCACAACAAGGTGGTTCTTCCTCATGGAAGTCTGTCTGCAGTCACTAATCCCACTTTAAAGGACTGAGATGAGGCTCGAAAGCACCATGGTGAAGGGATTCTGTGCCAAAATAAGGAGTTTGCAGCTCCCAGGTTAGCGTCGGAGCATCCAGCCGTGTCAGTCAGGGATGGGGGCTGTGCATCCAACAGCAGTGTTTGCATTTAGTGTTCAAATACAGCACGAAGCATCTCCAGACGGTTTTTGGCAGGTGGATAAATACACATTTGAGTGCTCACGTGAATTAGACTTCTTGGGGATGGGTCATTGGCAACTGAGATCCCTACATCCCAACGGGGCAGGGGAGCCAGGAGCAGTTACAGAAACAACATGAGAGAAAATCGCTGATTTAATTTTAGGCTCCCCACAAACCACTAGCGACCAGCCAGGTGGAAGTTTCCACCAGCAGATAAGACAAGCTGTGTTATCTGAGAGTGAGAAAAGGTCACTTTTCCAACGGACAAAGTCATTTCCGTTCAGAAAAAAGGTGCAGTTGCACAGGAACATTCCTTGTGGTTAGATAGGGAAGGTGGGGGGGGGGGGACAAAAAGGCATGTTTGTTCAGTTTTCAGGGATCTTGCAACTGTTTTTCTTCAACCTGCAGGTGGCATTAGCACTAAAAATGGATTTTTCTTTCTTTCTTGAAAAGTGTTTAGCAATGAAAGGAAGAAAGCTGCGAGGGGATCTGTAGTAGGACTGCGTGCTTGGAGTTAGTCATGCTAACTGCAGATGGCATTTTTGCATGTTTTATAAGGCAGGGATATACAAACGCTTTAGCACCCTGAAATATAATATCTCCAGTTTCCGGAAGCAGGCGGGCTGGGAGGACCAGGGGAGCTGAGCTGAGGCTAAATCTGTGCAACTGCGAAGGAGCGGAGCCGGCAGTGCCAGGCTGGCACCTGTCCCTCGCCAGGCAGCAGGTGACACTGCCTGTGTCACCTCCAGCCAGGCAGAGCCTCGAGCTGCCACCTCACCCCCAGCCCTCATTTCTGGGTGTCCCACATCGCTGAGGGGCAGCTCACTGCAGGCCAAAGCTGGGACTCCCCGAGGGCTGCGAGGAGCTTGGATGGTTTGGCTGTGTAATGGGGAAAAGGAATAATCCCTGTTTGCCTTCTCTACCGGGCATGAGGAGGTGGACATACTAATTTGTGCTGAAACAAGGCTTAGAATAGAAAAGTTTGGTTTTGCCTTTTTTGGGGGTTTGTTTTGTTTGTTGGATTTTGTTTGTGTGTATGAGGAATGGGAATGAGCTCCCATTTTAAACTATAAGACCCATCCCAAACGCCATCACTAATGTCTCCACCTTCCCAACATACCAAAGTCCCCCTCAGGGCAGAGTCCCGGTGCTGTTCCTTCCAACAAGGCTGGAGCCTCATTTTTCCTTGTCCTGGTGGACTGAAAATGAGACTTTTATGGCCATAGTAATTCAGACTTGAATTCCTGACCAAGGAAAGTCCACTTGGCGTGCATAAGAGGAGCAAACGTGGAAGAATGAAGCCTTGCAAAGGAATTCCCCAAATTAAAAATATGGAATGGGCATCATAAGAAAACACAGTGGCTGCTGGCTTCACTGATATTGAAATCCCCAGAAGAAAGCCAGGAGAGCTAAAGAGAAGTGTAGAAGCAAAAGGTTGCCAGAGAAGGAAGCCATCAGCTGAGGCCACAGAGCTCTCACCACAGGCTCTGGGAGATACTTTTTTTTTCCTTTTTTTATTTTTTTTCTTTTTAGGCAAACCATTTTGTTACTGGAAAGTGCTAATTTGTGAAAGCAAAATAACTCCAGGCAAAGGGTGTGCTTTGACAAATTTCCCATATTGAGGAGGGGCGGGGACAAGCATAGAAAAGAGGAGAAAATAAATGTAGAACGATTGCAATGTCATGGGGGGTAAGTGGTACGTTTGAGACAGGGGCTAAATCACTGTTAAATCACTGCAGGCAGAATTGATGTGAGACTGGAGCACACTGAGAACTGGGCAGGGGCATAAACCTAATTGATTTGAGGCTGGAGCAGGGAGTTAATTGGGGGCCAGGGTGGAACAGTAACTAACAGAGTGCCGTGATAGCCAAAAGCATATCTCACTTTCTGCCATCCTGCCCGTGCTGGATGTGAGTGCTGGCAGCTGGGAATCACCCCAGAGCCTAAACCACAACTTCATCTGGTGGCTGGAGGCTGTCTCCATGCCTTTGGAGAGGGCTTGAGCATCTTTTGGGAGCTCAGCATTGCTCCCTGCCGTGCTGGACGTCAGCAGAGAGCAGCACTTGTCACCCACAGCCTTGTTTTGGCTGGGGAAGGGAAGGCGTGATTGCTGCCAGAACAATTATTGTGGAAAAGTGTTCACTCTCTCAGAGAACTTCATTCCTCTTGGAGAAGCACCACACGTCCCCAAGGAAACCACCTAGACCAGGTCCACAGTTACTCTGTACAAATGTTCCCTTTTTTTTATTTTTTTCCTCCTAAAGACTGTTGAATTGAGCACTCAAAATTTGAAAATGCAAAGATGAAGGTTGCCTGGGCAACTGCTTTGCACTGAATGAGGAAATGATCTTGTGAAACAAACATTAAGTGATCGTGTAATTAAAGACTGAATCAAAATTCCATTGTACCAGGAAGGAGCCTAAATTAAAGTTGACCAGGCAACTTTCAGTTTGGCATTTCCTAAGTTCTAAAAACTTGATTTAAATTGACTTTCTTTAATTATTTCTTCTTTTGGATGCAGTCTTAGGTTTTTTTCTCCTAGAAAATTTATGGTGTATTGGTATGTTGTGGCCATTCTCACCTCTAGCCACAATCCAAGTTTCAGCACAGGAGCTGTAGACTCCCAGATTCCCAAACGCCCACCACTGGGACAGAGGGTGCAACTTTCATCTGCTGCCCTTTGGGGAGCGACAGCTGAAGGAACAATGTGACTTTTGGGTTTGTTATTGTGTACAGTTTGCCACGCTGCGTCAGATGGGCACTGAATTTAGTCTGCACCAGATGCACCAAAGAAGGATGCAAGAGTAATGTAGATGTAGAACAGTCTGTCCACAGGAAGAATTCACCCAAGCCATTTGTAGTTAGAGGTTGTTTTAAACCCTTAGGAATAACTTTTATTTCCCTTCCAAACCCTAGTTTTGGATTTAGATTCCAGCCTTTCACCATTTCCACAACCCAGTGTGCCAGAGGAATGTGGTTACTCAGTGCTCCTGAGGTCTGCCTCAAGCTCTGGGGCACAAGTGTGGTCCAGAGCAATTGTCAGCAGCCACCAGCAGGAGAAGCAGAACCTCAGACCTGCAGCATTATTAGTACACTTGGTTGAGGGAAACTTTAGGGTGATGTCCAGTTCTCTACAATGCATGGATCCTTCCAAATAACACCTTCCATTTTGTTCCCTTTACAAAACCACTGTGGCACCTTCCAAGGCATTACAGCAGTGAATTTGCCATTTCAAACCTGTATTTAAGACTTTGCATCAGCAAACTCTTCAATTAGTCTGGAAACACACGCGCTTTTAGCTCACGCGTTTTTTACCTCACTTAAGTGATAGTTACACAGAGCTCCGCCGTTCCCTTGCTATTTTCAAGGGCAAGAGATGTCCGTGCACGCAGCATGTGCTGGGGCCTGGCTTTTATTATTATAATTGTTATTGTACTTAGCTATCTGTCAATGCAGAGCTTCAATTTGACACAAATTATCTCCACAGTGCTGCGTTCCTACTGCGAGATGCTCTTGTGCCTCCCAGCTCCAAGCACGGAGGCAAAAGAGTCGTTTTAACCTTCTCCCATCTGCACCCAGTCTAATTTTACCTCATGATCTCACCTAATTTTTTTTTTTTTTCTGGTGGATCCTTGGATATGCAAATAGGTCCTAAGAATTATGTCAGGAAATACAGCAATAGGGAAGATATAACTTATATTTACAGAACACACTAGGGGTTTGGTGCACTTCGGTTCTTATCTTTTCAGGGTCACAGGGAGACTCAAAGGGAGCACTTGCCCATGAATGCTTGGCTGGCTTCCCTCTGTAGCTCTTTCCTCTCACCACTCAGGTAATGTTTGTCAGTGTGGTTTTTTTTAATCTTAGTGATCATTTTATGATTTTTTCCCTCATACCCAGTGTTTATGCTGGAAGCAGTGGTAGAAGTTGATGCTGTTTTGGGATAAGGGGGCTGAAAGACCTCTCCTTCCCCTTGCCGATGAGCACAAGTAGTGCCTGTTTCTAAGCAAAGGAGACTCCGTGTCTGTTGAACTCAGCTTTGTGCTGCTTTCATTTTTCCAGGATAGGTTGGGAAGTTCATTCAAAGTTCTTCCTTTACTGTGGGACATCCCTGACATTTTCCCATTGACACAGACCAACTGGTGTGATTCAGTGACCTTCTGCACCGACCCTTCAGTTGGATTCTGTTCCTGCTTCCTCACCCAGGCCTGCCCCACAATCCTGTCCTTGTCCAGCTCCACTGTTTTGCTGCCATCAGCTGACTCCCAGTCTCACTGCTTGTCCAGGCACAGGGTCTATTTTTTTAAAAAATATTATTTTTATTCCTACAAGTGTTTTTATCTCATGACTTAGCCCAAACAATCTTACTCTTCCCCTCTTCATTTAGCACTGGCTCCTCTCTGCAGAGCCTGTGTCCACCCAAGCAAGGCCAGCTGTAACCCATCTTTCCCATCCCATATTTCAATTTTGCTTGACCTGTTACGCCATGGATTTCTTTCCACCCTCACAGTCTTCCTCACGTGTCCTCTTCTCCCCCCATTAAATGAAGTTGTTTCCTTTTCTGTGTCTCTGAGACCTGGAGATACCCAGGGAAAAATGATTCCCGTTGTTCTCTCCAAGGCCCCTCTTCCAGCAGCTGGAAGCTGCAATTACAGAAAAAGTCTGGTTTGAGTTTGGCAAAGTTATAAGCAAATGAAACAGTCCCTTATAATGGGAAGTGTCATACAACCTTAGTAATAGACAGTGCCATCAGCCCCACCTAGAATATGTGCATGTGTGTAAAAATGAAACCTGAAAACTGAATGAACATGAAAAGGCCTCGACCTACTTTCAAACTGATAGGAATGCTCCCCGTCCCTAATGGAAGCAGACAGGACAGGCCTTGTACATCTCTGGCTTCATTTTGCAGGAGTGTTTTACAAGTGCAGAATTAGTGTGGAAAGGAGTCTTGCAGACAATAAAAGCAGGGAAGGGTTTTTTGCAGGACTCATTTGCACAGGGGTAAAAAGCACAGGTCCCTTTGAATCCTGACCCAGCGAGCCAGGCAGATGCTGAAACATGCGGGAACCAAAAGTTAGGTGCAGCCCTGGGCCCTCCAAGTAGACAGATCTGTCTTCTGACAGGCCCAGGTCTGCTCTCCAGCTGCAACCCAGGGGAGATTCAGAGGGAGACTGGGATTCAGAGCGTCCTCTTTAAGCCCACCATTAGCTTATTAGGAAACTGAGAGCTCTTATTCCTGGAAGCAACGTTTTGTGAACTGTCATACTCATTTCCTTCACACGCTGGCACAGATTGCCTGCTTGACCCGAGGGCTGAAGCCATTTACATTTTTGATCTGCTCATCTCTCAGAAACCTCCACAAATTAGAAATACCACAAACCATGTTTGTTGTTGAGGGCAGAGAAGTCTGAAGCGAGGTCTGGGTGCCGTGTTTGACCTCGGCTGAAATACTGGTTCAAAATAGACCTTCTTTGAAGAATCTCAGAGTCTCTAAACTTCAAAGCACCAGCTAATGTCTAATTGACTGTAGGTGAGTATTGCTTTACAGGAGAGCTCTTCTGCACCAGAACTCTCAGACCAAGCTTCTCTTGTGCCTTATAGGTGAATGAGAGAATTGAAAAGCTACTACAGTCTCCAAAAAGATTTTGAGTTGAATCTTCATAACTGCAGCACTTTTTCCTTCTGTGTTAAGATTCCTAATGAGCTTTTTACAGAAGGCCCCTGTTCTCCCAGCTGAGAAATGCTGTAAGACAGCAAACACTTTATTTCCTTAATCTTTATTCTTCCTCACAGTGTCTGTTTGCCACGGGTGTGCTCTGCCTTTTGCAATGAGGATATGTCCCATCCTTTCTGCTTCCCTTTGGTTCCAGCACCCTCAGAAGGGCATCAGGGTGGCAGAGGTGGCTCTCTGGATGGGACCCTCAGAGCTGGCCCACGCCTTCTGGCCTAGGAGAGGGTAGAGAGTGAAACCCCAGGAGCAAGCTGGTAATGCTGCAAGATTGACTGTTCAAAACCTCAGTATTTTTCTGTGATGAGGCCATTTATAATTTACCACCATTCCCTCCCACTGAAAAATTCCTCTAAATCTTCCCATGTGAATGGAGAGCATGAAAGGAGCACCAAAAGTTTCCTCTCTTTTTTTTTTTAAGAAATCCCATTCATTTTCTGATGCTGAAGCCCTGTGGATGAAACCCATTCCAGGTACCAGAGAGCTTTTCCTGTAGTTTACCCATGGTATTCCTATCAAAAGTGTTACCTCCAAAAATATTTCCTTTTAATGTTAATTATCCTTTGAGCTGGCTTACTTGCAGTGCACAAAAGGGTACAGAGGCTTGGCAGGATTGGGTTTTTTTTCCTTTTTTTTTTCTTTTCCAGTAAGTACTGCATGTGCCTCTCTTTGCATATACAGAGGTGCTTCCCACCACCTTGAAGACATCCCATGATGTTCTGTAGGAGCCCCAGCTAACAGGTATTATTAAACGGGTCATTATTGTTTAGTGATGTGCTGTGATGCTTCCCATTTGACCTAGTGAGGAGGCTTGTGGTGCTGGAGGTGTAAGAATTAAACTGAAAGTCTAAACAAATAGTAATGATTAAAGAAAAGGGACACAAGCTGTTGCTGGGATAACATCTTTGGAGGATGAGCCTTCCCTGGAAGGTTTGGTGTGCCTGGGTGGTTCTTGCCAGCAAGGGGAGATGAGATGTGATCGGCCCCAGGGGCGTGGAGGTGCCTGCCTGAAGGTAGCTGGGGGAAAGAGAGGGGTTAATCTCCTGTCCTTATTGCCTAGCAGGGAAGGTCTCCTTCCCTTACATGAGTTAAGTCAGCCTCTGCTTTGTTTGATGCTGCCCATTTGAGGAAAGCTTCTCCCTGACCTTCTGCCAGAGAGACTGATGACAAGGACGGTTTGAACTAACCTTGACATTCACCAGGGTAAATGGCTTTTTCCACAAGTAGTCAGCAAGCCAGGAGAGCCAGTCAAGAGCTAATGAATCTGTACCTGAGAAAAACAGAACAACAGTTGCACTTTTAAAGTTGGAAAGTCTTCCCTGGCTCCATCCTTGCTTAAATACTGGAGGATTAACTCTTCCAGCTCACACCTGGGCTTTGCCATGTCACCTTTTGGCTGGTGACAGGGAGGCCACCAGTGGAGATATGGATAGGGAAAGCCTCTGTGGGAAAGGACAGGTGCTCATCTTCCTCATTTGTGTGGAGAGGGATGAAGTCACTCCCTCCATGGTGGGTGATAACCCCACCAGAGGCCTGCAGTGCCCTCCTCGGTACAGAGCATCAGCCAGAGGAATGCCAGCAAGGAGAAAGGATGGTTGGATCACTGCTGCCTGCAGGTGCTGTGCCCCCAAATGCACCTTTAGAGGGGGTTTAAGGCTGAGTTTCAGTCCTGGGCTTTAACTCTGGGCAGAGGAGTGGCTACTGTGGCCATCACCAGAGCTGGTTCGGGTCTTGGTGGATGGGGATATCACACATGGGCTGGTTTGGAAAACCAAGGAGAAGGGAAAAGGGCCCAGCTGCTGCTCCTCAGCCTGGGGTTTTCACTGGAGTGTCCTCAGATTGCACAAGCAGAGGCATCTGGAGCCTGCTGTGCCCTTTTCCTGCTCAAGGAAGGAGGTTTCCTTGGCTGCTCAGCTGATACTGGAAACAATAGTGTTGGCAATTGCAGCATATTTCACTTTTCTCAGTACTGTCCAGATGATGTATTCCTAGTCCTAATTAGGTTGTTCAAAGCCCAGTTTTTGTGAATAAGCCATCATTGTGAGAAGATTGGCCTGACATCCTCTGGCCTGTTCATTCACAAATCTTGCCTGTTGCTATGTTTAACTCATAAGGGATCCCTCCTGTGGCTGGAGGGAAGGACTGGAGGTGCTGCACTGGAAAGGGCTTCCTGGAGGGGTGGATGGAAATTAGGGTAGGACTGGTTTCAGCCCACTTTGGTGAACCTGACTACTTCATGGGATCTCAGGCTCTTGAAAGAAGTTTGCAAGGGGACTGGCTGGTGGAGTGAGAGTCTCTTTTTCTGGGATCCTCGGGAAGTGACTGCAGCCAGCTTTTGTCTGGCAGCACTTGGGCTCGAGGCACAGGGACTTCTGAGTCTGCTGCTAATTCGTGTGTGCATAACTCCTACTGGCTGGACTAAATCAGCCTCTGTAAAATGTATTTATTAATACTTACTTCCTAGGGCTGTTTATTTAAATGTTTGCAAAAGGCTTTGGAAGGCTAAGCAAGGGGAAGGCACGAGCTCCAGCGCTGAATCTTAAGCACTGGCAACGGAGATGGTTGGCAAAAACACAGCAATACATTTTCCTCGGGATAACAAAAGTAGCGCCGGTGCCATCTCTGTTGCATGATCATCTTCCAAGGGATGATTTAAAAGAAACCACTCCAGCGTTCTAAGGAGGGAATGAAGCAACACTGGGGAAAAAAAAGCACAGCTGGGATGTGAGCTGGGTGTGTTTGCTTCTAAGATGTCCCCCGTGGGGCTTTGCCCAGGTTTTGCCACCGTGTGCGAGTGGCAGGAGCGGATGGGACCGGGGACAAAGCGGGGCTGGAGTGAGGCTCTGCCAGGTTTTGTGTCTGCTGATCAGACAGACGAGAGTGAGGAGCCCAGACACAAACTGGACTGTGGTGCTGGCACAAGGGGTGCCCTGCAGCCCCCCAGCCCCAGGAGAGGCTGGAGATAAAGCCCTGGCGCTGGTGAGGCTCCCGGGGAAGAAGTTGTATACAGAGGAGGAGATAATATTTCATCCCCCCGCGGGTCAGTTGGTTCTCGGCAGTGTTCTCTGTTTGAGATTTGAGGATTTGCAGACAGACAAACTCCACAACCCAGCAAAGGTCAGTCTAAATATCAGACAGATAAACAGCACCTTCTCTGTAAGCACAACTCCGATTTATGGTGCTCCGTTTTCTCTTTCCTTTGCATGATAAAGTGGAACGTGTGCTTCTTCAGAGGGCGGCAGCTGAAAAATTTAAAGTAACATAACTTCCTGAGGTGTTTTTAAAGAAATATGCTTTCCTGTAGCCACAGCCTGCTTCCTCTTAAGGCTTTTTTTTCTCTCTCTCTCTTTTTTCTCTCTATATTGCTTCAGAGAATTTCTCCTTCCTGGCTCCCCAGTCCTACAGAAAAATGCAGCACCTGCCTTGTAGTCGCTTTTCCAAAACAAGACGTGTGAAAGCGTGTCTGTAAGAGCATTGCTTTGGCCAAGGGCCACCCAGGAGGTGTTGGAGCCTCTCCCTTGACCAAAGCTGCGCTCTGGTGTTTCAACCTGCCCCTGAAAAAGCCAGCAAGCTACAGGACAACATTCCAGGTCTGATCTCGGCTGATAACACAGCTCCTTTATCCCAGGCTAAATCCTCGCCGTTAGAATTGGCTCGTGTCATCCTCAGCAGAGCCCACGTCTCCCCGTGCCCCATGAAGTATCTTCAAAGTGAATATAAATTATGTTACAATGGAAAAGCACCTCTAACAGTATGGGAGTGGGGATAGGGAGTCACAGTAAATCAGGATCAGACTCCCTTTAGTTTTCTTCTTCCTGACCTTGTGGACAAGACCTTTGTAATTAAACCCTCTCTGTAGGCAGTAAAAGTTCTGAGTGTAGAGGCTGTACCAGATCCTTTTTATAAGCTAAACTATTTTTCATTAGTCACATAATTGAGGAAATATTGCACTGCACCATAAAGACATTTAAAAACCCAGTATTTCCACATTTTAAAAACATTAATGTTGGGGTTTAAGGGTATTTTTTGGGGAGCATGTATTATTTTTGTTTGCAGAAATCTGATGTGTGCTCTCATCAAGACTGAACTCTAACCCAGTTTAGGAATTGTTGGTGTCTGTACCATGAATTCCTGGATTCTGGGTTTAATTTACTTCTAGGCTGGCTTTTAGAGCAGTTGTTTAGTAAATCTGTGGAAGGTGATTTTTTTACGTCACTGTAAACACAATGTAGTTTATTTTTGTTTGTTTTGTTTTGGTGGAGTTCTTTGGGTTTTTTTGGGGGGGCTTTTTTTTTTTTTTTTTGTTTTGTTTTGTTTTGTTTAACCTGCTTCTGGATCCCTGCAAGGTGATGTTTTTTCAGGAATGTGCATGGCTGTGGACTGCTTGTCACAGCAATGATCCCAATGGCATCCTAGCATCATGGCTCAGCCAGTCAGCACTTGTAGCTGCAGCCTTGAAATCACACAAATTATCTGCCTAGTCTCTAATATTAAGGCCAAAAAAGCCCTTTTAAATAATTCGTAAGGTTTTTTATAACACAATACAATCATTGCAACATTATGAAAAATGCTAATATTAGCTCCCAATGCTTTGAAGTTTGTTCTGGGAATTTGGATTTCAGAATGATGTCCCTACAGGTTTTACAGTCAGTAGAAGACTTTTGGCTGGAGAAAGGGAAGAAAACTGAACTTCCTTCTCTCTTCCAAGCCTTTTGTAGGCTTTGGGGGGCTCAGGGCAGGGAGCGTGGGATGTTATTTTTCAGGCAAAGGCGACCTTTGAACCCTTAAAATAGAAAGCAAAGTTTTAGTGCCTCAAATTCAGCATTTTATCCTCTGCTGTGGGGAAACACTGCTTTCCTTGAAATCACAGCAGGCTGGGGAAGGGGAGGCAGCTGAGCTGAAGCAGCAAACTCAGGCAGCAAGGGAAGGATTGGGACAGTGGTGGTGGACACCACGGGGTGGGAGTGTGGATGCTGGTGATTAAACCCCTCATGGGGCAGGCCCTGGTACGGGCAGGTGCCCCCACTGCACCTCTTACAGCCCACTCACTGCTACTTTATGAGACAGAGCAGTGACACGCTATTAAAATTGGTTATTCTAGATGGTTCACCTGGGGATTTGCTGTAATTGCTGGAATATTCCCCTGCTCCCCGTGGTCAGGGCAGTGGAGAAGCAATGCCATACTGTGCTGCTGACACAGCCCGGCGTACAGACGGCTTCTTGGGGCTGCAGTGGAACTAGAATTCAGAAATTATTTTCTTTCTGGTGATTTTTGACTCGCTCTTCCATGACCCAAGTGGAGACAGGGCTGATGACTGAGGCTGGGTGCACATCCCATAAAACAGTAAATAAATCCATCAGTGCACAGGCATGTCCATATCCTAACGTGAATTCTGGGTCATTCTGGCATGGTCATTCTTTTCCTGTGCAAAACATTGTGGGTGAGAGCAGCAGTGACAAAAATGAAAATCCCATCTCCTTTGGAGAAAGTCAGTTTCTAAGCTTTTTAATTACTCAGAGCTGAGGGCTGTGTTCATCTTGCAAGGGCTGTGCTGGTTGTGAGCTGGAGCCAGCCAGTGCAGCTGGAACAAAGTTTCATGGCACAATCCCACGTGTCATGGAAAGCCATATTCTTTTTCTTTTTTTTTCTTGGGGTTTCTTTGGGAAATGTTACCAGTCTTGCTGGAAGACCTGGTTGCCCAGGAGGAAGGATGAAGAGATGTGTGGTGTTTCTGCATCTCTGCTGCCATGCTTCTTTGGGTTTTGTTGGTTTTCGCACGGTCAGGGTCATGCTCTCACCTCTGTGGGGTCAGCGTGGGACAGTCCCCTTGTCACTTCCCCAGTGCTTGAGCATCACCTGAACACGGCTGGGTGTTTCCATGGTGACCACAGCAGGACCAGTCTCCATGGATACAGTGGTACCCTGGCTGTGGGATGGGGAGCTGATGCTGGTGCCTGGGGTACCTGTCCATCCCAGGACAAAGTGGCCTGGGGGGTAGCAGGACTGGCAGGCTGGGAGCATCAGGTCACGGTCAGCATCCGGAGGACAGTTTGTCACTGCTGCCAGCCTCAGGGCACAGAGCTCTCCTCCTGGCACTCTCTGAGGCCTGCCCTTTCCCTGTGGGAACAGGGCCCAGACCCCAGCCCCATTAATCACCTGGCTCCAAAGATCTCCTGCTGTGTCCCCGCGTGCGGTGGCGGGAGCAGCGTCCCACCTCCGTGCAGGTGTCCCTGTCCTCAGGAGAGCAGGGAAGCTCAGGAGCAGGGCCCCCCACAAGGGTCACAGCCAGGTGCTTTATTTTGGCTGGGCTCACACGATGTGCACCTGCAGCAGACCCACGGGCCCCGCTGCACAGCCCGGCGAGGAGAGCGGCTGCTCGCCGCCGCCCACCGCAGGTGCTCTGAGGCTGAGCAGAACATGCTTAAGTGAGCAAATCCTGGTGGGCAGGGATGGCTTTCTGTGTCAAGGAAGGCTCAAGTGGGTAAGGTCAGATATGAAAATAATCTATGCACCTGCTGAAGGGTTTTTTTTTTTTTTAATCTGTACATTAGATGCTGAAGGTGAACTTTGTATTTCTTGATCACTGGGCAGTGAAAGGAGCTATGTTGGCTGCTTTTATCCCTCCATTAGTTTGGTTGAGTGCTGCCTGCATCCCCAGACCTGATGGTAGCTGTTAAATAATCTACCAGTTCTCAGAGAAACTGTGGGCTGTGAGTGAAGGCACACACTGGTGTTGTTTCCAAAGTATTGGTGAAGGAATGGCAATTTATTATTTCAAATTATCTAATCCTGGTAAGGGTAAAGAGTGACATAAGCAAAATAGCAAACAGTGTTAGTGTCACCAAAGGCTCTGGGAAGTGTTGCATCCTCTTTATGTGACGTGGCTGGAGGCTTGTTCTTCTTTTTAACTCTTTTTGAAACACTATCAATAATCCAATTATTTATCTCTGTCTCCTGGGAGACACAGAGCAGGGCATGCCTGCTCTGGCATGGAGCAGGGGGAAGGCAATGGGGAGGATTAACCTGGGAGTGATTCATTTATGTAAAAATGATTGTGCCAAGTGAAAGACAAAGAAGATGAGGGAAGTGGATTGGAGGAGCTCAGTTAAACCCAAACGTTCCTGTTGAGAAGGAAATATGTCCACTTTAAAGCACTTCCAGTTAAACACGTGCAAAAACGAAGCACCTCCTTTTCTGCCCAAATTAGCCAAGTCACTGTTGAAAACAACTTTCAAAACTGCTTTCCAAACTTCTTCTGCACATGCTGGTGTGTCCTGGTCCCATCCATGTCGAGGTGAAGCTTTGCCCTGGCTGAGCACAGCAGGACTAAGCACTGCCACAGCCTCTGGGCACAAGCACTTGGCTGGGTCCCCATGTACCTGCTGCCCTGTGGGTGGCACCAGGTGTTACTGGCACTACTGGCAGAAGGGGAGAGAAAAGGAAAATATTTCTCCTGGTTTGCCCAAATCCCTTGCTCTGTGCAGTTTTCACCTGGCAGTCTCTGCAGGCTTTTTCCAGAGCAAGAGGGGGAGAATTGCATATTGAAAAAAGTAGAAATTTGCCAAAATTAGCGACGAGATTGATGATCAAAGAAACTCCACTGTAGACCATCTCCAAAGTTTCTTTTTTCTGTTGCTGCAGTTGAGATGAACCCTTGTGTTGGTCCCAGAGGCCTTGTGATCTCTGGGCTGTACAGGGTGCAGGAATGAGCCCTGGAGCTGCTGCCCCTGAGGGGCACTGTGGCCACAGAGGGCCTGGAGCAGAAAGTGTGAAAATCTGGAAGTTCCCTCGGATCAAAGCCACCCAGATTTCAGCACTTGCTGAAGTTTATCCGCACTTTAGAACATATAAAAGAGTTTAAGTGTGTGTTCCATTGCCTTTGCCCAGTGCTTGAGGATTAAAGAGGTGCTTAGCAACTTTCTCGATCTGGGTGGAGTTAAAAATAGAAACCAGGGGTGATCCTCACCGATACCCCAAACCACTCCAGGGAGAGCAAGGAGACAGGGACGGCCTTGCCATGCAGCTGCACCCCTTCCCCTCCTTTCAAACCTGCTGGCAGAAAATAATTCAGAAACCATCGCTGCCCTTATCTCCCAACATTCCCATGGAGCAGCAGTGCCGGCCATGCTGGGGCCTCACCAGAGGTGTGGGTGCCCCATGGCACCTGGCTGAGGGAAGGTGGCACCAGGCCAAGACAGGCCTTGGCTCTCCCTCTTCCTCAGGGTCTGGCTGCCGGAGCACCCAGAGCCCTGGAGATTGTTAAGCTCTGGATTTTATTTCTTCCCACTTTTATACGAGTGTGTTTCACTGGAGGAGGAGAAGCAGGGCCTGGTTGGTCGCCATGTGAGCATCCCCTGTGCATCCATTTCAGGGTTGTGCCTCTCAGGAGCTGTTCCTTTAGGGGAAGGAGCCCCAGTGTTTTGGATTGGGCAGGAATGCAGCCGGGGCTCTGGAGCACGGGGCTGCAGGAGTGGGGAAATATTGCCTCGCCTTCACCAGGGATTTTATTTTCCCTCATGAAAAGAGAGTGGCCTCTGAATGTCAGCCCAGCCTGCCTGTCAGTTCTCAGCTGCACCATGGGATAAAGCTGCTGATCCCTTTTATCCCCTTCTGGGAGTAGTATTAATAGTATATTCATTTTTGTTCCATTTATAATTCATTACTGCCCAGTTATTTGGATTTACTTGTGTTAAAAGGCATAACGAGACAAAAACTTAGCTGGTTATGAGCCCGGGGAGAAGGGGAAGGCTCTTCCCCTCCCTCCTTCCCTGCCTTGCCTCCAGGGCAGGGGGGAGCAGCCGGCCAGGGCCGAGTTTGCTGGGTAGAAGGGAGGTCACTTTGTCCCTGGGATGTTAAGCTTTGGAGGTCACCACTGATTTTGTGGCTCCAAACCCATAGGAAGAGTGTTAGTTCTGTCCAGACCGGCACACACCCAGATTGATGCACCTAAATCTCTCTGAATTTAACTGCAAACCAAGCTCCCGCGGGTGTTTAAAATCCCTCCATACAACTAAAATATTTATACTGAACAGATAGGAGCGTGCATTTTTAAATAAAAATTTCTCCTTATTGTTTTAACCTCCCGCTTCCCCCTGCTCCGTTGCTTTTATCTGTCTCATAAGCCCTGCCTCTCCTCTGGGCATTGCCGGCTCCGGGCCAGGGGCTCTGCTCTGCCCACAGCACACGCTCCAGGAGAGGCCCAGATGTTCCGAAAGGGCCGGGGGTGGGGGACAACCTCCACAACCCAACAACAACAAACAGAAAGCTGTGGCTTTTTAAACCACCTTTACGCTTTCCTGCTCCTGGGGCCAGCCCCCTGCATAAGATAAACCAGCCTGGATCTGCTTTATCTCACCCCCAGCTGCCCACCCTCCCGGGGGACGCTCTGGCACAGGGGCTCAGCCGGACACGGCTGCTCCCGCCCGGCTGCGGTGGCACCAGCCCCAGGGGGACCTTGTGGCCAGGGCTCGCCCCATGGCCAGTTCTGTGGGGTTTTCCTGTCTGTTTGCTCTGCGTGAAGCAGCTGGGGCTGCTGCTGAATTGTTTTTTTTCCCCTAAGCTGTCAGGCTGCCTTCGCAGCAAACTGTGGCTTTTGTGATGGCTCTGGGAGCCCTGCTTATGCCAGGACAGAATTTAGTAGGGACAGAATTTAGTCCCTTCTCACAGCCTGGCCCAAGTAGAACAGACTTGCTCTTAAGGCTGCTCTTGCAGATGGTGCTGGTGCCCCTCACCCTGCTGTGACCACCCACAGGTTTTTTAGCTGGCTTAAATTAGCTGCTGATATAGGTCTGGGCAGGTCAGCCTGGACATTCACATCCCAAATATGCTTTTGGGAAATGATCTAAAATATGGGCAGGAAGTTTTATTTTGCAGATAGACCCATGCAGAGCTCTGCAGACAGAGAAACATAGATGGACACATCAGTCAGATGGGGTGTCTTTGATCCTGAAAGCTCCTGGTCTTTGAAGGATTTTTCTTGTGTATTACTAAGATTCGCAGTCTCAGCCTTGACCCAATTGCTCCCATCCCAAAGGGCATTTGCAGATGTAGAGCTAGAGTTATTGGTGGGCTCCCAAGAGGAGAAATCCCAAATTTCTGAGGAATATACTGTGGGTTTCCCAACTGGAGCTCCCCAGCTTTTGATTCAACACCAAGAATAGCCTTTCTCAGGATTGCAGAGCCTCTTGGGAAGAGGTTTTCATATGGCACTTGCTGTTTCATAATTTCCTTTTATTTCCTTTTTGCAAGACTGTGGACTAGAGGGCAAGGCAGTACCAAAGGCTCATCCTGTAGACATAATGGTAACTTGTGATCAGCACTGGTAATAAGTACTAGAAGTAGAAAATACATTTAATTTTAATTCAAAATTTCCAATGTAATTGGAAGTAATTTTAAGTATTTTCAATGAAACTTTATATCTTCTCAGAGTAAAAGTGTCAATATTTAGGCCCAAGTACTTTCCAAACTCCTTCTGCACTTTGGGCTGCATACAGGTCTTCACCAGTAAAATTTGGACTCTCTCCTGGTTTTGGAAAAGTTACTCAGGATTTGGATAAGCAGAAGTGAGACAAGTTTAAGTGTATCCTATAAAACCTTTAAGGTGTTCTGCTTTTATCTCATGTTCTCTGTGAAGCCATTTTTGCTATAAACTACATGGGAGAAGAATGTCACAATATGGGTAAACAGTTTCTTGTTTGCTTTGTTTTTCTCCAAAACCCCCAACTTAAATCACAGAAAAATCAAACCAGGTCTGAACCCCACCCCTCATTAGTGGTGCCTTGTGGTGCTTCTAAAAAAGCCAGAACTGGAGGCCAGTGGCCCATCACAGATTGGGCTTGCACTCAAAGTTTTGGTTTTGTCCTTGCCACCAGTTTTAGTGGCACAAGGGGCAGGTGGCACATGGAGAAAATTATGTAGCCATTGGACTCCCCCTCTGAAACACAGCACCCAGTGACTTTGTCCACCCCTTTGGTGTGTCTTTGGGTCTGATGTGTGTCTGAAAGGGGAGCAGAGGAGGAGGAGAGGGGGCAGGGAAGCTGCTGGCAGCCCCTCTAACAGGAGCACGGTTTGCAACCCCATTCACAGACATTGTCTGGCATTGTTGTACCAGACACGCTCCATTCACGGCCCCTCTCTTGTCCCTTTTCAGCAAGTGCCCACTGGTCCTGCTCTGTTTGTCGGCAAGAATGAGCCGCCGGGAGCAGGAATGTTTCCCAGACGGGGGGTGAGGAGGTCAGTCTGGACCTCTGGACATCGCCGCCGTGGCATGTGAAAGCAGGGGACCCTTTGGGGGCCTGGCGGGCGTTTGTTTGGATATGTGCAGCTCAGATCATGAGATTAGCTGTCAGGTCATCTGCTGTGAAATCCATTATGAAAAATGCTCGGACACTGGTGCTTGACTTGAAATCCCTCTTTGGCGGAATTGCAGAAATCATCTTCCAAAGCTTTTGTCGGCTCCGTGTGTACGTGTAAAATATTTATACACGCGCAGGTATAAAATAATGTTTGCAGTAATGCCTCATGCAAAACGCTCGTTGAGTAAATCTGTCACTGAAACTTCAATTCCAGATTACTGCACTCCAAGATCTGCTATTATCAGTGAAAACACATCTTTAGAAAGTTCACAACAGCCTGAAGTAGATGAGCTATTGAAATGCAATAGAAAATCTACCCCTCGCGGATTAGTCAAACAATGAATGTAGCCCTGCACGTAAACATTGTCTAACTGTATTGGCAGGGTAAATGGTTCCTGATTTACTGCTGCAGGAATAGGTGGCATTTCCTCACACTGTGAATACAAATATCAATTATCTCGAGGAGAAATACATTTCTAATCTGTAAATGTGGTCAAGCGATGCAAATAGTGGCAACAAATCAGTCAATTATCAAATTATTAAACATTTCCAATATTATTATTAATTATCTCCGGTAGCAGCAGTGTACAATTTGCCAGGAAATAAATCGTTAGTAGATCTTGGAGTACTGGAAAAAGTGGTTTTAATCTGTGGACATCCTGAAAAACCACAACCCCTGAGTCAGGGAGATCAAAGAGGAATGAGAAGTCTGGGGTTTTGGATTTCAGAGATAGCCTTTCATGGTGGTGGTTGTTGTTGCCACGCTCAGTGTTTTCATACTGCCTTGTGTGCATTAGGGATTTATTCAGTAATAGCCACACTTACCTGTGCAGCCATTTGGATTTAACAGCAAAGTATGAACTCCTGAAGGAGAAAAAAGATAAAAGAGGGGAGCAGAGTGATGGAGGCACTGCTCTCTCTGTTGATGGCCAGCAGTTTCTGCTCTGTCTGCAAAACATTCCCATGTCTCCCACATGATCTTCCTAAGGAGCACTCTCAGCCCAGTGTGTTTTGATGGAAATAATTGAGGTACAAAGACACGGAGAAAGGAAGAACTTAGATTTGTGGCAGGTAGAAAGTTTTAGATCATTTTAGTCCAACCCATCGGAATCTTTGTCGAGTTGTTTTTAAAATGTAATACCCTCCCAAAAGACCCTCGGTACCAACTCAGAATTCTTATTGGGTGCAAGGGGAGCTTTCATCCACCCTTCTACAAATGAGTAATTTTGATGATGGGGTTGGATTTGGCAGGTTTTCTTCAATGCTCTTAAGTGGCACACATGCACTCAGAGCAGATTTTTGCAGTGCCTCATCTCACAGCACCAGCCTCATCTCAAAGCAGCTCCAGGCCTGACCAAAGGAAACTGGTATCCAAAAAGACCAACAAACCAGTGATGACATGGCAGAAAATGCCCTTTCTGGGCAGGTGATGATGGACTCGGTCCAGCCCCAGCACAGGCAGATTATGCAAGTCATGGATGTGAGTGTCACCATTGTACTTTTTTATTTGCATAAAACAATTATCCCATGGACAGTGGCTCTGGAGTTGTCTAGACAACATGCTTCCGATGGTATCGCTGACCTCAGACACACTGGGCTGGCTCTAAATTAGCAATGAGCAAGGCTGGAGGGATGTATTATGGCAGTTATAAACCATAAGAAGGTATTTAAATAGATAGATAAGACACATGCAAATCTTTCCATTGCCATGACAACCATCTTGATATAGGTTTTCCATACGTAGCAAGAACGGCAGAGCAAAAGGCACTGGAAAAATAGCAAGAACCTGTAATGATAATGAACCCTGACAGTGTATTAGTCTAGATTTTGGTCACTTATTAACTCTTAATAGAATACAAACTTCTATAGTAATACAGTGTTCAGTGGGTCAGGGAGCAATTACTTCTAAACCTTTGCTATAAGATCTCTGCTATATGGCTATACCTAATGTACCAATTCTTCACAAATTGATCTGACTGATTAAAAAACACTTTGCTATTAGATGTAAATTGCTTAGCTGCTCAAAAGCGCTTCGCAGGGACGGGCTGCACAAAGCATGAAAATATGTCATTTATGGACATCTCTATATTTCCCTCCTGGTTTTATTGGGCGGGTGAGGAATCTCGTAAATCTGGATACGTGGATAATTGTAATGTAGTAGATGGGGCCACCAGCTTCAAAAGGGAAATGCAGGGCAGCCCTAAACATGTGTGTGACCCCTCCTCACATTACCTGTCTGAGCAGGGCAGAGCTGGGTGTTTATTCCTTTTTGTTCTTCCTTCTTACACTTCTTCATTTCTTCTGAGCACAAGCCCGGTGGTTTGAAGGCCAGCTCACGGCTCTAATGATGCCTCCCGTGGCCAGGAGGGTCCCTCCCAGCAGTGTCTTTCTCAGAGAGATGCACAGGATGAAAGCAGCTGCCGGAGCTCGGACCTGGAGGCATCTTGTCCAGCCTGTCTGAGCCCTCTGTGCTTGTTCTCACACAGTCCAGGGATGCTGGGGTGTGGGTGGCCAGGTGGGAAGGACACGGATATGCTGCCCCGCTTCAAACAACTTCCTCCACAAGGCAGCTGCATCAGTAGTGACTGGGGCCTCGGGAAATGAATTAGGGTTAACCTTGCAGGGCTTTGTTGTTGTTGTTGTTTGTTCCTTGATGTTACTGAAGAGGCTTAGGCTTAGAGGTGACCTAATTGCTGCCTTCCAGTACCTGAAAGGAAGAGAGGAGGAGAAAGAATTTTTACGAGAGCATGTAGTGACAGGATGAGGGGGAATGTTTCTAAACTGGAAGAGAGTAGGCTTAGAGTGGATATTAGGAAAAATTTCTTTATTGTGAGGGTAGTGAGGCCCTGGCACAGGTTGCCCAGAGAAGCTGTGGATGCCCTATCCCTGGAAGTATTGTTCAAGGTCAGGTAGGATGGGGCTCTGAGCAGCCTGGTCTAGTAGGTGTCCCTACCCATAGCAGGGTGTGGAATTGGATGAGCTTTAAGGTCCCTTCCAATGCAAACCATCCTGTGATTCTGTGCAGTTTTAGGGACTGACCCTGTTGCAGATCCTAATCCCTCGTTACCACTGCTTGCTGTTCCTGTGATGGGTGGTTTTGCTGTGGAAGGGTGTTGGGAGGTGGATGGCCCACACTGTGCTTCCACTCTGCCCTGTTCCCTTCACCCCAGCAGGCAGTGGGATCCCTGCCTCCCCAGCCTGGCTCTGGATCCAGAGCAGCTGAATCTGTCACAGCCTCTGTGCCATCTCCTGTCACCTGCACCCGCTGCCTCTGTGCTATCAAACCCTCGCCGTCCTTGTCAGAGCCTTCCCTGAAACGCCATCCTTTTATTTATGCTTTCGACTAATAATTTTGGCCAGCACCATCAGGCTTTGACTGTGCACAACACTCACACCAATCTTCCTCCTTCAAACTCCCTTGGGGCTCCTCTGAGCCCTTGAAGAGAGCAGGCAAGGCAGGGTGCTGCAACTGCTCATTGTCTAACTGCAGCCATCTCACTGCAGCCTTGTGTTACCTCTCTGCCCAACTTCCAAGGTGGGGGGAAGCAATTTGGGTGGGCCCCATCCTGTCCCCCTGCAACGTGCAGCCCCAAGCACAGCAGCCCTGACCAAAACCCAGCGGGTGATGCCGTGGTGCAGAGAATAATTAAAAAGCTGCACTCGTTTCCCAGATGAGATGCACTCCTGTAGTGTGTAAATCAGTCACAGTCCTGGAGGAATAATCCAGGCGGGATAATTGTGCAGGGGAAAGGCCCCAGACGTGATAGGGGTTTGCATTAGCAATGCCTTTTCATCCATCTGTCTTTTGACCAGAGCTAGAGAGGGCCAGAATTTTACTTATAAGGATGTTTTGATCAACTGATTATTTCAGTGACAGAGCTCCTGAAGTACAAGCTCCTGAAAATACCTTATTTGTGTACAGGAGCAGCTAGGAGCTAGGGACTGAAAGGTTTCTTTCTTCAAAGATTAATCTGTTTAGGATCTACCAGTTCCCTTATGATCCTGGACAATTCAACCATCAGCTTGACTGGGGGAAACACTTCACCTGGAGTGTTTATCTGCTGAGCATGGTGGAAGCAGAAACAGGACAAAGAAGAACCTGGCTCAGGGCAGGCATTAAATTATACAGCTTATTGGTAAACTGCTGTTATTTATTAATTAGGCTAAAGAGGAGCTGAAGAGCCATGCTGATGGTCTGAGCTTGATTGTGGAGTTCAGGGGTGTTGGGAGCCCTCTCTGTCACCTGCAACACACTTTTAGGTATCACTAGGGGAAGGTTAAAGGTCCTGAAGCTGGCTGGCACCAAAAAGTATCCCAAGGATGAATGTGAAAGCAATGCAAGGGCAAATGCATTTGTCCCGCAGTCAAATGCTTTTACAAGTCCTACGTAACAAATGTGTTGCTAAAAGCTGATGAAAAGTGTATTCCACAGTTTAGAAAAGGCACTTTGGTGCTGTGGAGGAGAAAGCATCCATGACACACTCCACCTATGTGTTTTCTTTTTAAGATCATCTAAACTTTATCGAAGACTAACCACAGAACTGAAAATTGTTGGTATTAACACTCTAGGGCATCCTGTGTACTGAAGACTCAATTTCTTATCCTGAATACGTGTTCTGGCTGACAAATTTTGGGGTGTTATTTTGCCTTCTAGTTATTCAGATGTTCTTTGGACATCTGGGAATTTAATTAACAGCTTTTGCATGTATTTAAAGCAAAGTAAACTTTCCTGGAGCCTCCTGATGGTGAGGAGCCATCTTATTTATGAACACTGGCACCTGTCATGTTAATTTGTACAAAGTTTTTGATTTATCCTAAAAGAACACATTACACAGTGGATTTGGAGGAGTTAAAGGGAACCTGCAGGGTGACTTTAATCTTTATGTCTTTATATACTTGAGGGCATTTTACTGCACCTCTGCACTGCTTTCACCACACAATCATTTTCTGCTTTAGAAATGTAGCCATTTGGATCAATAGCTGCAGTACAATATATGGTACTTCTGATGGGAGCCTCACAGGACACCTAAGAAGCACCGTGGTAATTTTGCAAAACGCTTGGCTACTCTCTGAAATACATCTTAAAAGTAAAAGTTGGCAAAACAGACACTGTGCAAAATTACAAGAGCCCTGGTGAAATTGTGCTTACTGTATTTATGTGTGTTAATAGTAAATTAGGAAAAATGGTGTGTAAAGGGATATTCTTTGCCTGAAATATGGATGTTTTATTAGGAAAATCTTAAGGTTGGGCTGTGCTTTTCTTGTAGCAGCAGTTTTAAACTCCTGTGGAACATGTTAGCTGCTTTGGAGGGGTTTTTGAAGGGAAAGATTTCCACCTAATGTGATACGTGTGTGTTTCCTGGGCTTGATTTAAAAGAAAGCAGAAGTAAAAAGGGATGTTTGGTGACATTTACTCAGTGCACAGAACAAGAAATGAAAGAGGATCTAAAAGCACACGTCCCTGAAAGTGTTAACAAACGTATCCTGCACGTTGCAGATTTTACAGTAAATTCTTTATCTATAAACAAACCGGGTTATCACAGCTGTTTATTGTACTGCTAGTCCTGATCCTAACCTTTATGTCTTTATTGCTTACATACCATTCCCTTGTTTATACGTCTGTACCAGCCTGTGCCCTTGAACTTGGCCCCGGCGAGCCCTGACCCGGCGCTCGCCCGCTCGCTCACGGGGGTCACGGCAGCATCAGAGACATGGACACCCCAGCAAAGCCCCACAGCCTGCCAGGGGCACAGACCACGGGGACACGAGGAAAGAGCAAGGAAAAGGACGAAAGGGTGGGCAGGAGTCCCTCTGAGGAGCGTTTGTGGTGCTGCCCTGCTCGCCAGGGCCCGTCAAACCCGCCTGGGAAGCTGCACTGCGAGGGGGCAATGCTTCTTTACCATCAGCCCCCTGCCCTTTCCAGCTGCCCAGCTGGGGCCTGGGTGCTGCATAAGAAAGGCTTTTCCTCTCTTTCCCCCCCTTCTCTGATAAGCTGACAAGCCAGGCGTGTCTTGTTCTGATAAGTCAGCAAAGTTTGGTTTTCCTAGGGACAAACAGCCCGTGCTCTCCAGCATCTTCAGCAGCAAGGCTGGAAGGGCAGGATGGAGTGGACAGCATGGGGACAAGCAGGGACAGGGATGTGGCTGGGAAGATCTGCCTCCAGATCACTGATAAACTTCATCCATAAGCCAAAAAGAGTTTTGTAGCCCTCACAATGCCCCACATGGAGGGTTTCAGGGCATAAAGGATTTAATAACACACAGGGCAGTGTTAGAGTCTCCACCACGACCACAGTCAGGGCATGCTGTGGGATGAGCCCAAAAGAGGGGCTCTCTGAAAAGTGGGCAGCACCAAACACACCAAGGCAAAACAGTTCCAGGCTGAGCCTTCCTCACCACTCCTGGAACTATCGTCCTGCGTTTGGTTTCAGTTAGTTGAACAGGCTCTTCACTAAAAACAAACCTCCTGGTGCAAACATCTCCAGGTCAGAATCACATCCTTCATTTGCTGCTAAAAATAATGGCAATGAATGGAAGAATTCGCAAATTCTCCCAGGGAAAAGAAATTATGATCCCATTAACCTACATTACAGCCATCGCCATTAAGAGATACCATTAACCTGCAGTTCCCACACTGCCTTGTCGGAGATACTACAGTCATCCCTGTAATTCTGGAGATGCTGCAGCCATCCCATAATTGTGTGGTAACTCTTGGCAAGCACTGACTTTTTAACAGGCAGCGTTGCAGCCAAGTCCTTTGTTGGATTATAAGCCCCAGTCCACGCAGCCTTTCATGAGAGTTTTGGCTGCTCTGTCTCAAGCCACGCTCGGGATGAGAGCTCCACAGCAGGATTGGGCCTCCCATGCCATCCCAAATTATAGGATTTTTACTGCCTTGCTAGGTCATGAGTGGCCATAATTGATCAATACAGAAGGTGATGTGAGTATCAAGAGTTTTAATGGCACAATAGTGTGTGGTAGGATTTGTAGTTTCACATTCCAAAGGAACACACGTATGTTTTCAGTGGCTTTTCTGCACACATTTACAGATATTCGGCCTCCAAAGTGAAAATGCTCATCCTGGTGAATGAGTGTAACAGAGTCCTACTTGTTAGAGAATTGGAATGTTACTGCTTAATATCAAGTATCTATATATACATTTATTTATATATACAGGATCAATATTCTCTTTTCTTAATCTGTCATACTTACTTGACATATTTAGACTCTGATTACAAATATTCTGTTAAGTCTAGGAATCAAATTTTCATATTCAAAAGTTTGAATTTTCCTGTCTACCAGCCCTAAATTTTGCTTTTTAAATTTATTTTTTTCTTTTCTTGTGGCTTTCGGAGACTTGTTTATTAAGTCAGAGGAAGCAACTGCAAGAAAATCAGTGTGGTTTTGCAGTAAGGGAGCTGGAGCGCTCCTCAGGATTCATAACTTGACTTATTTCAGGTTTTTAGTGCTCAAAAACTTTCTCAAATCCTGAGATTGAGACCTGAAAAATAAGCAGATCTGTATGTTGAAGGCTACAGTAAAGCAGAAACTTTTTCTCATAGGTTAAAAAAAACCCCCAACAAGCCCAAGTAATAAGATGTATATTTATGTAACAAGAAGTCGGATTTATGAAAAATGCTGCTGTGAATTGCAATTCCACATGAAATGGTCCAGTCTCGGAATAGGAATCGTTGGATGCTGACATGTAGTGATGTGCACGCTCTCCTGTCTGAGCTGAGTATATTTCTAACTTTGCTCTAATTATCAATCACTTGATTCATGTCAGACCACTCACATTTAAATCAAGTTTTTGTGCTATTTAGACAGGTACTCTGTAAACACAGGCAGAAGAGATGGTTTCTGGAGTGAATAGGAAAGGCTGCCTGAGCAGCTGTTGGAGTCCATGCTCTGTATGAACAAATTAAAAGCAGGAGTCTTTCATGCTAAATTTGTATGGCCCTCTGCACAAATTGCCCAATTTATTTAAGTATTTTCTGGTGGTGAGATGTTTTGGGACGTGAGGCCTGATAAGAAGCATTAAATAAAACACTGCAAGTCGAATTTAAGGATAAAATGAAATTCTTTCTGTGTTGGGTTTGATGTCCTTAATTTAATCCCTGGTGGACAGTAGTCTGCATTACAAAACCTTCACACATAATTTGGCAGAGTTTGGATGATTTGCAGTCTGTCCCTGGCTGTGTCTGCAGAGGATGCCCCGAGCAGGTCCTGTGTGGAGGCTGGGTGACCTCTCCTCTCTCAGGAGGGTGGTCTCCTCAGGTCACCGTCGGGGTCATTGCTGCAGCAGAGCAAGGAGGCTTTGACTGTTCCTTTGCTTGTGGGGGTAAACAGAGGACTTCAATTTCCAGCACTACCGGTCCTTAACCTTCAGAAGCTTCAGAGGGGGGTGGGGAAGAGATGCCAAAGGAAAGTGCAGAGCAAAGAATGTAAGGAATTTTGCTTATCTGTGACAAGTTTCTAAGTGTGTTTGATTATGGTAATAAGGATACCTCATTAACAAAGGATTTTAAAGGCATGTATGCCATTGATAATCAGTCAAAGTACACCGTACATTTTTTACTCTTTTTACCCCCCCCCCCCCCCCCCCCCCGGGGGTGTTTTTTTTTTTTTTTTTTTTTTTTTCCCTTTTTAACAGCAGCACCTTAGTTAAAATGTGGAATTTCACTTGGTGCAGGAGGGTGGGGCTGTGGCAGCTAAGGAAGGAGCTCTATCTCCTGAAGATAAAGTCCCCATCACCGAAAGATGACTGTAAAACATGCACAATTCCCAATCCTTCAAACTCTCCCTAATTGCAAATCTCCTCATTGTTTTAACTTATCTCTGCCAGTGCTGTGCTGAATTAGTCCTTTGGAGTCCCTGAATGGGATCAAGGGAAGAGAAGAGGAAAGGAAGGATGGGAATGAGAGCCAATGAGGAGCAGAAAGAAACATAGCCAGAGAAAAGGAGAGGGGGTAGGTGTTAAGTGTAATTGCCCTTTAGCTTCCCATGAAACTGCAAAACTTTTTGAACACCCCGGGATGAACCAGCCCCAGGGATGTTTTCTGCACCCCTGATGCATGGGAGGCATCTGGCCTGGTGCTGGGTGGGGGTAAAAAGGGAAGAAGTGGTGCAGCAGGAGTTTTCCTCCTCTGCTCAGATAATTTCCAGTGTGTCTTGCTGAAAAGTGGCCCAGTGAACATCCCCCCACCAGCCTCTGTGCTGATCTCCGTGTTAGGTCCCTTGGCCATCCTCCCCTGCCCCAGGTCCCCACTTGAGGGTGGCAGAGAGAGCCATCCACCCCCCGTTCTCACCCTCTTTCTTGGCCAGCCTGGCCCTGTAGCAGCAGCTGTTTCTGCCAGCCAGCCATCCGTGGGAATTTACTCCAGCTCCACCTGATACCTGGAGTATTCCTATTTTTGCATCCTTATCTCCTAATGAGTTTATAATCTAGAACAGAGCAGTGCCCCTGCAGGTCTCCAGGCTTCTTATCAAATGAATTTGCTATCAGGCACATTCAGATGACCGAGGATCTGCTTCTGGCCCCACACGGGCTCCTCTGTGGGGGCTTTTTTCAGAAGGAACAGACTCGAGCAGAAATTCTGTGTCATGTCAAACGGGAGAAAAATGAATCCCACCTATGCATGGGGCTCTCCCAGCTTCTTCCAGGTACAATATTTGAGTGCTGTGTGCCCAACCCTAAAAGTGGTGGATATAACCCAGTATTTTTTCTTCTATTGCCTTTGGGTTGAAGAAAGCATTTTAATATCCACACACCTCTAATAAACTAAAGCTGTAACGAGGCTTTCTCTATTTGTATTGCTCTTTTGTTGTCTCCTATGTGCATTTACCATTGATTTTTGCCAAACTCCCCTATACTGTAACTATGCAGTTATAAACTGGTGTTATTGAGGGGAACTGAGGAGGGAAGGGATAGCCATGAAATTACTGGTTGCAAACAAACACTGCGGCTCTGTTTGGGCATTTCTCAGAAACACCTGGAGATTACTGCATGCAACCTTCCTAATCAGTAAATCAGCCAGCCACCAATTGTTTCCTTAACCACATCAGGCACAAATGGAACAGCTGTTTAATTTACTTTTTTTTTTTTTATGGTAGGAAATTCATATCCTGAATCATCGATATCTTTATTTTGCAACTTGCTGCCATTGACTATTTTATTTTCTTTCCTCCCAGTGTTGCCTGCCATAAAAGATGGGTAGGAGAAAGGTAGGAGGGTCTCTGTGTGTGAATGCAGTGACCTGATGTCATCTTTCAGGATGGTTCATGAAAAACAAGTGAAACTCTCTGGAGCTTCACTTGGTTATCCCCTGAAACCCAAAGGTTGAGGGAGGGAGCTTGGGACACTTGCTAATGTGAGCAGGAACTGAGGGACCCAAAGCTTTGCAAGCTCTAGAAACTCCAAAGTAAATGGCTTTGGTTGGCTTGAGACTGAGCAACAGCCAGCCACAACTGAATGCTTTATTGCCGTCTGGAAGTGTTTATTTTCTGAACATAAATTCAAGGGACAGATTCAAGGCATGTCTAGAAATAAAGCATATCATCATGTGAGCTAAGCTGACAAGGACAATTTACTGTACCCTGCATTCGTTCTGGGCCAATCGGAAGAGAAGAGGCTATTAACATCCTGAAATTCCCGCTGTTCGTCTCTGCCTGTCCCTTCACTGAACTCGGGAATGGCATGTATTAACCCCTTGGGGGCCCCCCGAGTGTGGCGAGGGACACTTGTTCGGGCCCCGAGCCATGTGCGGCGTGTCCGGCTCCCATGGCCAGCGGCAGAGCGCTCCGAGAGCCCGGCGCGGCTGCCTGGAGGCCCAGCGCGGGTTAACATCCCTGCTAGAGCCGCTGTCGGTGCTGCGCACCAGCCCTGACTCGCTCTGCTTAAATACGAAAGTTCACTGGTCAGCTTGACCTTGAATTCTCTCCCAAAGGCAGGAACAAGTTGACACAAGAGCTCGCGTTCCCAGTGGCTGCAAAGTTCAGGGAATACAACGCGACCGCAGCTCTCGTGCCGCGAGCATCGCACAGAGAAGGGAAGGGAAAGTTCATTTCCTACTTTTTCAACGCTGCCAGCAAGAAAAGTAACAAAACCAGAAGAGAAGTCAGAAGGTAAAACACAAAGGGCACGGCAGCAGATATTGCAGAGGAAAGGTGCCATTCATAGTCAGGAATGTGTTATAATAAAATCCACTAGCAAAAGTCCACAGAGGACTGTTTGCATAGCAGCACTACAATATCTACATGTGTAAATAGAGGGAACAGCCTTTAAGTCTACGTTGCAGCAGCAACTGTTGGGTCTTCTCCCTGCTGCATGAAGTGTTCCCCCTGGCTTGGTGGGTGTCCTTGTGTAGGACAACATGAGCAACCCCATTCCAGCGTTGCAGCTGAGGGAAATATGTTATTGTGGCTCGGAACAGGAATTTTGTGCATGCAGCACTGCAGAATGCCAGTGAAGTTGACTTAACTGGTCTTCAGCTTCTTCTTTTCCTCTGTTAGGGAGTATGGATTCAGGACAGCTGACGGCTTTCACAGTAAAAGTCTTGGGCTGGTGCTTTTGATTAATTATTGTTTGTCATCTTGTTCTTTTTTTTTTATTCTTTTTTTTTAATTTTTATTTGAGTTTAGAACTGAGGAGCCTGTCTCATTCATTCCCTGGCACTGCACAGGGCTTAAGTATCACAGCCTTCAGTACCAGACCAGAATAATATAAGAACCACAAAGAATCATTTATCTGGCATGACATATTTTATGCTCTTGTGTAAGTTTTCCTAGGGGACTTCTGAATGTCCTACTGGGTGACTGTAAAGACACCAAGGACTCAAAGTCATGGGCATCATCTTTATTACACGCCCTAAAACACTCAGTACAAAGACAAAGCTGAGTGATTCTAACTTTTCTGAAATTAAGAGCCTGTATTGTCTCACCAAAGTCCTTCCACAGATCTCTTTAAGAGCAGAGTGGTTTGGGGCTAAAATTGATCCTTATCTTCTATTACTTACAGGAATGTTTCTGTGCTTTAAAAATTCAGTCCCCATTTCTTTCTTGCAGACTACCCTAATCTCAAATTAGCCTTCTGGGCAAAGGTCAGGAGTGCAGGAGTGCAGGTCTTATTGGTTCAATTAAAGGAAATAACACAAAATCAGACAGGCTATTGCAGGAGTCTTTGTCAACAACTTCCTGAATGCTGAGAGGCTGCTCAGGCATAAGCTGTCTGCCCAGCCAGATAGTGCTGCTATTAGAAACACGTTAGTGTGAGAAATTAAAAAAAAAATACACACATGGCTAATAGCTACATTCATCTGATGGCTTTCACAGCAAAAGTCTTGGTGTTTCTGATTAATTAATAATTAATAATCTGTTGTTTTGTTCCTTTTTTTTTTTTTTGGTGACACAACAAAGGTCAGATAACTATGGTAGTATCTGCTGTACTATTACTTGCCCTAATAATGTCCTTAATAATGATGAAATGTTATGTTTCCAGTAATGTACCAATAAATATTTTGGAGTTAGGGAACTGGCAGGTATGTGGGGAGGGCACTTTGTGTTAACAGCTGATATACTGTTTTTACACTGCTGAAAACTGGGGCTAATGCACTTGTGTAAAGATCCTCTTTATAAAAGTGATATTCCTTTATTTCTTTCCTTTTTTTTTTTTTTTTTTTGTTTGCGTCCTTGTGCCTGAACATTTGACCCTGGAGGAGTAGGATGGAAAGATTGTTTAAAGAGCAGAGAACTGTTTATTTCAATTTTCTCCTCTTTTTTCCCCCCCTTTGCAGCTCTTTTTACAGGTAAATCACTCGCGGTATGGGAGAATCTCAGAGAGTTCAGAGGTTTGGGGCAGGAAACGCCTCCCCTCCCCCTGAAGTTTGGATTCAGAGCTAAATTTATCTGAATGCTGTCATTTCCCTGCTTTTCCCTCTCTACCTCCTTCATTACATTCCTCTTTCTCCCTCCCCATTCCCAGCCACCCAGATCTTATCCTTTCCTTGACCTGCAGCTCCCCCTCCCTAGCCTGCCACGGCTCTAAAATGTCCGGAGGCCTCGGCTGAAGGTGGCAGCTTCTCCTGGTGGGGTTTTTTGTTTTTTTTTCATTCCTGAGCTGAACCATAGCGAGAAGTGCTCTGTAATCCCCTGCCCTCAGAGGCTGTGTCCATCAGAGATGCTAAAAGCAGGTTTGGTGGCTGCTAAGAAGGGAAGGCAGCAGTGGTGCCCAGCAGAGCAGCCCGGGCTGGCTCGTGCCTTGCTGGGTGTGAGCATCTGCCTGTGATGCAGCAAAGGGCCCCTGCAGGTACCAGCAGCTTGATTTAGGCAAAAGAATTCAGAAATAGGTGTTGAAGTTCAGCCAAATTTCCATGCTGCTCCTGCTTTTCCTTGACACATTCTGCATATTTGCATCACTTATCAGGATCTTGAACAGGTCCATTCTGGTAGGAAATACACAGAGTTCAGCAAGAATCCCTCTCTTTTTGTTTTTCCTTTTTCCTTTTTTTTTTTTTTTCCCTTCTTTTTCTTTCTTTAATATTACAGTCTTGCACTGTGGCTATTCTAGTTTTTCACAGCGGTGGCAGGCAGCCAAAGACTGGAGTCATTATTTGCAAACTCTAAAAATAGAGTCAAGATTTATAGGAAGAAAACAGATATGTCTTGTTATAAAACCATGAATAAGGATTGGCACGAACATAACGGTTTATTCTTTTTTGATATTGCTTATTGTAAATTGCACTCTATCTTTGTGGGAGATACACCAGATAGTTACAGTGCACAAACGCTTCCTTACTTGAAAGTGCTGCAAAACTGCAGTTTATTTGTTGTAAAGACTTGATTATTCAAAGGAAGCGATAAGAGATGAGGTAGGCCCTGGGAATTTTGTGCATTCTTGGGGTGGACAGTTTGTTTTTAAAAAAGTATTAGTGATCTTCTTCTGCAGGTCACTGCTTATAAAAATTACATTCTTCGCCCAACAAAAAGGTGTCTCATGAGCTGCACTTCTGGTTAATACTGCTTGTTATTGTACACCATGAACATCACATCCCTGATCTAACTGTGGGTAATAACAACAACTCCCTGCTCTATCTCCTTCCTCGTAGGCTCTGGCAGGCCAGCAACAAAGAAAAAATAAAAAAGAAAAAAGAAAAACAGGAAAAAAAGGAGGGAGGAAGTAAGCAGAGGGAAAGAGAGGGAGAGACTTTCACAAAGAGTTAAAAAGGCCTGATGAAATCCTTACAATGTACACCATATGGCTTGACATTTACCAGATTAGTTAAACATTTCTACTGGGGATAAATATTCCTGCACATCGATGTAAAGAAATTGCAGGAGACAAGGGCACATACAGCATATTTATGCCATGGAGTAATCTTTTTTTTTTTTCTTTTTTTTTCCCCCTCCCTTCCCCTTGGCTAGCAGAATTCAGGTTACAGAGCATGTGAGGGACAAGTGTACTAACCCAAAATAAATCCCAGTTCTGTGCACTCCTGAGCTGCTGGTCGAGTGGCTTCCCGCAATTACCCCAAACAGACCTCAAGAGCCTCCCCCAGAAAAAAAGTTTTGAATGAGCAATCTTGCTATAAAAAAATACCCAAACCCCAACTCTACGGAGAGGCTGAAGCATTAAAGTTTGTCAGAATCTATCTGGGCACTCGGATTGCCCGTGGAAGATGCCTGTGATGGCTGCCAAAGTGATTTGAGCGGGTTGATGCAGAGGAGGTGACTGCTGGTGCCCGTGTCTGGTGCAGCCTGCCCCGCTCCTTGGTGAGCAGCCCTAAAGCCATAGATTTCATCTGATCTTTGCAAAGGCTAACATTTGTCTGCTGTCATTTTAGTGAGATTGATGACAGGCTGGGGTGGGGAGGAGGAGGGGGAGCGCAGCGCGAGGAAGGCTGATCCCCACAGTCGGGGCCAAGCCCATCCAGAGCTGCTATCCTGGACCCTCTGGTGGGCTCTGGCAGTGGCAGGGAGTTCTTCCTGCACCACTCCAGCAGGAATTGCAGGGGGTTGTTACAGGAGATTGCAGGAACTGGGAGACAGGAAGGCAGCACTTTGCACCTTGTGTATCTTAATAGATTAATCGCGTCACAAGCAACACAGGGCAAAGTGTTATGACAAGCATAAGAATGTAGTTTACTGTGGCTTAATGTGGCTGGGCAGTGCAGGGTAAAGCTATCAAAAATATTTTACTTTTTTTAAAGTTTCCAAGAGAAATTAAACAATGTGGACATGCAGCTATTTTTGTTCAAACCCCTGAATTTTGGCAAACACTTTCCAGGCTATAGCAGAAAAGGCTTTCTCTTTTTATTAGTAGTAGTACTATCCCAGTGGCAAACTAAAAATCAGACACCATCCCACTAGGAAGTTTTCTTGCAGGCTGATGTAAATAGGAGAATCTTCTGCAAAGGACGCAAATGTCCCCAGCTGGGCAGCCAGTTGCTGGCTGCAGCATGTAATGTGCCTTGGAAAAAAAATTAGCTTTCACACTCGTGGAGGATAAAGTCCATGTACGTTTTTCCATGAAAGAATGAGTGACTATCAATGCTGACATGCAATCTTACCTCAAAATCCTAGAGATTTGCATTTCACCAGGCACATGTATGTATACATGGAGGGATCTCAGCAGTTCTGGGAAAGAAATGCAGAGTGAATGGGTTACTGCCCTTGTGAAGAAACGTACCTGCAAATCTTAATCCCGATATTAGATTGGAAACCATTGAGGCAAGGGCTGGAAGCAGCCCTAGATCCTCTCTGGGAGCTGAAGGGGAGATGGGTGCATGAGCCAGTAACTCTAACAAGCTGGAATTCAAAATATGCCTGACCTAAAACCTTGGGCTGGGACATGCACAGGCTTGGGGGAAAGCTCAGCTCCAGCCCCTCGTGTTGAGATTCACAGTGCCAAGACCGATGCCGTTTGAATTTTAACCTCCCAGTGTCCCATCACACCACAATGACATCATGTGAGGACGGGATTTCAGCTGCAGGCAGGGCAAGATGCCGTGGAGGATGTGAAAAGAAGGTGTCCCCTTATTCTGGCTGGTCGGAGAAGAGCAAAGACTCCCACCCGAGTGGGAGGGCGGCTTGGGCGATCATGGGTGGCTGGGTTGATAAAGAGTGAGCCAGAGAGATAAATACCTGTACGGAGGAAAATAAGAACAGGTAATGGATTGGTGCAAGTCGCAGTATATTTCCTCCTGGTGATGAAGGGCTAAGAGTGAGTTATAGATCTTTCCTCGCGATAAGAACATATTTCTTTCTGAATCATTTATCTATAAGATACTGAGATATTATTTTGGTCTGCTTTGGTATTAATTGGGCTCTTTGCGTTCCCACCCCGGTTTTTAGCAGGTGACAACATGGTAGGGACCCCAAAGGTTCCGTCTGCACCTCCCATGGGTGAGGTGTTGCTTTTCATGGCTGGGAGCTGAGAAGAAAGCAGGAATGTTTTTCCAGGTGTCTCAGGTGATGGTGATATGCTTATTTATGCATGACCAGGGTTTAAATCCTGCTTTGTTCAGGTCCTTAATGTACAAGAAGCATTGCTGAGTGTTATAAGATCTCTTACTGCTATGGGATAGAATTAAATTTAAAAAACCTGCAAACATTTACACGTTCAGGTGACACGACAGGTGTGTGCAAGGGCAGGAGATCATGTGGGGAGAAAAAAAATGCAGCGTGGTTTTGTCAGCTGGGAAAGATCAGAGCGCCAGGTTTGATAGTGAGGGGAAACAGCTTTTAAAATTTCAATTATGCTGCTCACAGTGTTATTATTGAGTAGATATTTTGTATAATGTCGTAAATGGCTGTTTCTCGGCCCCCTTTCCCCGGGGCGGCACGCGCCTGCCCTCACGGAGGTGCCGCCATCTTGAGGCCAGGGTGGGAACCCTCAGGCCAGGAGAGAACGGCCAAAACAAGAGGAAATCACAAATAAACTGGGGCCAGATGGCGTTTGGGGCTGTGGGATGAGGGGTTTAGGGACAGGTGGGTGCCATGTCCAGCATGAGGGCTGTCCATGGGCAGAGCAGCTTGTGGGACAAGGGGCCTCCAGTGTGTTTTCACCTGCTGTAACCTCAGCCTTTGCCGTCTCGCTTAAACCTCTGCTTTTGGATCTTCAGGGAAACCTTTGCTGTGGTCAGTAAATCCTAATGTTGTGCTCGCCCTGGTTTATGAGATTTCCAGGAGATTTGTCACTTGGTGGATCAAGCAGCTCTGAGAGCACAGGTCTGGGCTGACGGGGGAGGACTCCACTGTCTCCATCTCGTTAAAATGAGCTTCAGGTTCAGTACATTAACGTGTTAATAAGGGAGCCCTGTGTTCCCACACTACTGTTAAAGGCGTTCTCACACTACTGACCTGACCCCTTTAATCCTGGCTTTCCTGGAGGAATAGCTGATCCATCAGGCCTCCTGTACCTAAAATGGGATAAAAGGGAGTGATGGGCCTATTTCAGTGCTGGTGTTTCTCAGGTACCTCAAGCAGCCTTGTTCTTTTTGTATTCATCACTTATTTCCCTGGAAAGGAAAAAAAAAAAAAAGGAAAAAAAAACCCCTCTAGATGTGAGGGCTCAAATCACTGAAGATGAGAAGCAGCAAAAGGAAATAAAGAGGTCAAACACCTAAGTTAGCTTATGATTAAAAAGAAATTAGTGGGGCTATTTTTAATTTGTTTAAATATATTACTTTCTATTAAAGAGGTCTTTATATTTCACTAAGTATGAGATGAAGTGTGTCACCAGAGGAAGATTTTTTTTTAGTTTTCATACCGTTTCTCTTCAAAACGTAGAAGTCTGATGCCACTGAAGCCACAAATGCAGAGAGAGCGGGAATGGCAGCAGTGTGGGACTTTCCCTCTACAGTACACCGCAGTCGCCTTCCAGTTGGGCTGGTTTGCAGGAAATCAGGGAAGAGAGACGTGGACTGTGCATAACAGGTATGTTGTGGGGAGGTCTGTGGTACCACACAGCCCCCAGGTACTCAGCCTCAGTGTTGTGCAGCCTTGAGAGCCAAAACTCTGCATCTCTGCCCTCAGACCCAGCCCAAGGTGTTGGGCCCCATCCCAAGGTGTTGCTGGGAGCCCCCTTGGAGGCTGGAATACATCTCATATCTGAGTTTAGCTGCCAGATCTTATGTCTTTTTTTGTTAAATCTGCTAGACTATGGATATTTTCGGGCTGCAGCTGACAGAAATTAGAAAGGATAGTTGTAAATGAAGTTTTGTAATGCCAGAAGTCTATGACGGAGCTTTTATAATCAGTGCACAAGCTGAACGTTGATCTAAGTGTTCCAAGACTTTCCATGAGATTGCTGGATTTTCCATTTTTCTTTTCTTTCTTTTGCTAAATGAAGTTCCTTGGGAATAAACACAGCAACTGGGTGAGGCTGCAAACCTGTGAGGGAAACACACCATAAGGTTTGAATAAAAATAATAAAATGTTTGGTTAGGAATTTGTCACAAAGCTCCAAAACAAGGCAAACACTCTCAATCTCTTGTTTTGTTCCCAGCTGGGAAGCCAGGCCAGAGTCACTGAACATTTCACCAAGTCTTGCTAACCTTCTGAGCTGAGTTGTGAGAAATTGTTCTTGACATCACATGAGCTGGGCCACAAGGCAGGACTAATGTGATATTTGCTGTCGAAGGTTTCCTAGGAAACATGCTACTTAGAGCACTCAGCCCTTCCTGCCACCCTTCCCACATCCTCCAGCTTCCCTTGCTCCCACAGGTTTTGCAGGGGGCAGGGATGTCCCCTCTGACCTCTGGACACCTCAGCACACACCTTCCCTCTTCCCAGCTGAGCAGAGAGGGGCTGTGGAGATCCTGAAGCTCACCCACCTAATTGCCCTTGTTGCTCTGATTTATCTCTTTTTTTTTGTTTTTCCCTGGCACTCTGCAGTGGGAGAAGTGAGAGAAACTAAGCTACATCCTGCAAGACTGGAGATGGAGAGGAGGAAGTTTGAGCCTTCTCAGTGAACTTAATCTTTTCTGCCATGGGGGAACTGGTGGAAAAAGGTTAGGAAAAAATCTTCAGGTAACTTAAAACTTAACTTGCCACATTCTCTGCCAGCAGTTTGCAATGCAGTAGCTGCTATAGTATATAACCCATAAGCATTTTTCAGCAGAATGGAGTTGCCCAATTTCCTTCTATAATTTCACCTGGTAGGTGCTGTCCTTGACATCAGCCCCACAAAATGATCCCTGCTGTCCAGGCCAAGCTCTTCAGCTTGGCCATTTGGAGCAGCAGGAGAGTTCCCATTGAGGATGGGATGAATGGAGTCGGTTCACACATGTTAACCAAATGCAAATCCTTAGATGGAAACTCATGGTCAGCTTTTTCCACTGCTATTTTCAGAACTTCCACAAAAGACCGTGCTGTGATTATATGTATTCATGATATGTATATCATGTATTCAGCTCAAACAATATTTGAATGATGCATTTAGAATTCTTCCTAAAAAAGGACCATGCTTCTGTAAACTGCATCATATTTGTAAAAAGAGGGGGAAAAAAATCTAGCTTGCTTTTCCTTTCTTCCTCTCTTTCTTTTTAATATATCATTTCATAAGGCTTTAAGAATTGGTGTTAATGCTGCATTACACACAGACACACTTCTACATAATGGTATGCATTTGCCTGTATTCCATACATAAACAACCCTATGGAATCCCGACTCTTCATTGTTAAGTTTGTCTCCATATTTCTCAAAGCAAAGCAGCTCTGGGTGTCAAACAGTTGCTTTCTTCACTCTTGTTCACTGGGCTTTGTGGAAGATGCAGCCAAACAAATAATGCACAGCGAGTTTTGAGGGTTGGCTGGGTTTTTTTGTTTGTTTTCAATTTTTTTTTTTTATTTTTTGGTTTGTTTTGCCATTATTGGGGTTTTTTGGTGTTTTTGTCTTTATTTTTGATTTTGTTGGTGGCTGGTTGAATGTTTTGGTATGTTTTATATATATTTATTTTGGTTTTTATACCTGGCCATTTATAACTGCCTCTTTTCCCTCTTGTCTCCTTCACTGATAAAACACCGTTTTTATGACTGTTGTCAAGTGTCTTTCACATTCCCAATATTGATTTCTTCAGCCCTTGGAAGGCCCAGAATGTCACCTCCATGATGCTCCCTGAAGCCACTGGCTTGGAAAACAGGAGCACTCAGGTTGCTGCTGCCAGACACTGGTTTCCCACGTGGTGGAAAGGAGACAAGTAGCCCCAAGTCACTGTGCCGGTTCATCTCTCTCCACAGTGCTGTTCCCTTCACCTCCCTGCCTGTCTGTGCTCTGAAGCTGTGTGGCCAACATGCCCCATGTGCCTTGTCTGAGTAATCAAAGTGCAGGGGGTGGAAAAGAAATTCCATTCTGGATCGTTTAGTTCTACCTTCAGTTTCTGGTGGCATCTCAAGGGTGGCTTTTGGGCTGACTTTTCAGCGTTCCTTCAGGATCAAGAGAGTGGCACCTGCTAGGCTCTGCAAGGCCAGTGGGGCCTCACCTGTAAATCTGGGCAGAATTGGGGTCTTTGTGGCCAGAGAAGGAAATCAGTAACACTCTTCTCTTTCTGTTCCAGTTCAGAAAAGATTCCTCCAGGTGTGAATTCTGATGTCAGTCCGCTTCAGAGAAACAGCACCAGCTGAGCTGAGCACTTGCAAGCAAGTGTCAGGTCTGTACCAGTCTCTTAGATCATAATTTTTCTCTGCAGAGTCACTTTTTCCTTGCATGGAACCATGATTTGCAGCTCAGCCTCTGCCTGTGACATACCATCATGAGACCACAATTCTCATAGAAGGCAGAACCTTTCTGTGTTGTGCCAAGCTGCCCAACATGTGAGATACTGGTGGGCACCCAGACCATTTGTTGTTTTCAGAGCACTCCCAGAATTTCAGTCCTTGTGGCACCACGTGTGACATGTGTCAGAGGCTGTTGTTAAACCCCACTGCCAGCTGAGGGAGGGAGGAAAGGAGATACAAAACCACAGCTTGAGTTATTGCTGGAGACGGGACTGGAACTCAGCATTTCCTGGGCAGATTACCACCCTTCACTTCTCCCTCAGCTGGCATAATTAGCAGTGTCTTGGATCTCTCTTATTCCCATGCAAGCACACATCAGAATGCATTTTTCTTTGAAATTGTCTGTCTTGGGGTCATTTGTGTTGTGTTGATGATCTGTTGTCTGCAGTGAAATGCTCACTGGTACACTGTAAATCATGAAGAGATGCAAAGGCATCCATTTGTTACTACTGATTCAATCTCTGTGGATTTCTGGAATGGGCTACCTGTAAAACTTTGGGAGCCAAGTCTCAAAAAAACCCCAATCCTTTGTGGCTCTTCAATTTTTTTGTTCTTGGCTGCTAGCCATGCGGACGGTTGTCTTACATCCTTGAGATGAACTTAGTGCAGTCCTCATTGACCTAGCAAGCCATTTTTTCCCTGATGACAAGCTGGGATCACATTTTGTAATGACTGCTGCAAGATTGTCTTGTTAGGGAAAGGGCTAAGGTGGGATAGTCTTTAATGACAATGAAAGCACCTCATAAAACCTGATTCTTCAGTTTTACAGGCATGGCTGTAAGAATTTTAGCCAATGCAGACTTAGTAAATCAGTCAGTCAAAAATTATATCAGTTGAAGTATAATGTTCATGGCAGTCCAAAAACCTGAACATGTAGGTGATTTGGAGGGCATTTTGTTAACTCTTTAATTGGTCGTTTGAGTGCTGGAGGCAGTAGCTAATTGCCTGTAGGTCACAGTAGTCCTAGAGCTTAGGTAAATGTGTATTGTCATATGTCACATTTTCATATGGCTCCTTTGCACAGGTTGGTAAAAATGATTGCTGCATAATTAAAATTAAGACAAGGTGGGAAAAGTGATTCAATTAAACCCCTGAAGCCATTGCACAAATTATCTGAAGTACCAAAAACTAATGAATAGTTAAAACTAGTTTTATCTTTTTACTCTTCATTCCTGAATCCTGAGGGTATCAAAATGGCTGAAGTCTCTCTCAAAGTTCTCAGAGGTGAGTTTTTGGGTGGGCAGTGCAAGTATGAGTCAGCACAGAGGAATCCAGGCCTTTTAAAATACCAGCACACAGAAACTTTGTTACCTACTTGTTTGGAATTGAAAATAACCAGACCTTACGCACAAGAGACCTTTGGTTTCTCCACCAGCCCAGAATTATTTTGAAAACATCTGCAATATTTCACTCTGCATGCAGCAGGTATTATATACCAGGGAGGGTGATGACAGTAAAAATAAATGAGATATGTTGTAACCAAAACATCCCAAGTTTTACATCATGCATTTCGCAAGCCTAGCAAGCATCCTGTGCTCTGACTTGAAGGCTGTGAGGGCATGTGGTAGTTTTACAAATGTCTATTAGTATTAACAAATATGTTCCATTATTAGACAGTGTGCCACTGCCCCAACCTCCCAGTGCAAGAGGTGAGTTAATATGGCTTATAAAATATAAGAGTGCTGCAGGCACAAACTGTGGAAATCAGAGCCCTGGCTAAGCAGGAGGTCTCATTACATTTTGTGGGACAACTTACTAGAGGCCTGAACATGAGCATTAAAGCTGCCTCCCAGCTAAGGCTTTTTATGGTTCCTGTCCTTTCCCAGAGCCATACAGCTCTAGGAGGTTTAGAGCAGCAAGGTCTGCACCTTTGGATACTGGCAGTGTGTTAATTCTGACCGCGTTGAAAGCAAGAGGATTGAGATGGCTGTGTTTGCACTTTGCTTTTTAACAGAATTGTTGGAGCCTGAAAGTAGCAGGGCACTGAGGAGCTGTGCTCTTGTTGCTTTTTGGGTTTGTCTACAGGTTTTTTTTCTTTTTTCTTGCATGGCTCTGCACTGGTAGCTGTAAACTCCCATTTCTTGGAAACAAGAGTGTTTCTTGGCCAGGTTTGCCAGCACTGTGTGTGTCTGCACAGAGAAGACCCAATGTGTTGAAACCATATAAAACAGCACATCTTTCAAGGAAATCAAAAAGTCTGGTTGCTCTTCATTAGAACAGATATGCCCTGCAAGGTTCCTAAAATATGTCCTGGTAGGGACTGTCTGCAGCCATCCAAGTGAGGTGTCTGTAGACATTTCCCCTAGAAGGGATGGTGTGCATGCATAGAGGAACACAGTGCCTTTTTGTGCTTCCACCTCTTTGGAAGTGATTCTCACCCTGCATTTGAAACAGTTAAAAACCCTCTTCTGATGCTTATCCAAACTTAATCAGAAACCTTAAATAGGAACTAATTTACTGTCACAGGTAGCATGATCATCTTAGTACTAGCTTTATCAAACCAAAAAAATTCCCTGCTGAGGACCAGGGTGATTCAGGGAATAGTAGGTTATGAAAACATGATGATGTCAACTCACTAGATGAGTCTTTCATTAATGGGTAAAGCTTCTGTAGGTAGAAAAAATAAACCTTCCTAAAGATCTCTGTGGATCAAAACCCCAAGAGATGAGGAGAGCAAAGAAAAAGGAGAAAACTGAAGCGCAGGAGGTGTTCAAATCGTGTGAGCTCTCTGCTTTCCCATGCTTCCTGGTGGAAAAGCAAACAGCCAGACATCGTCAGGAGTGTCCTAAAAAGTCAGAATGTGAGTGGACAAGTTGCAGTCTCCCCAAAAAACATTTTTTCAGTCCTTTTTGATGTGTGTTCAGCCTAGACTGCTGGTAGTCAGAGATGAAATTTCCACTGTCTGTGATTCAAGAAAAACACTGCTTATGTCATTAAACAGTGTTTTTCTGTAGCCTTTTCTGTATGGTCTTGGCTTGAGACCACCCAAACGCCAGGTGAAGTAGTGCTTGGGGCAAGTCGAGCTTTTCCTTCCACTCCAAGGCATAAGCAGCAGGCTGCATCTGATTTCATAAATTCAGACTGATATTTTTAGGAGGCTAACAACAAAAAACAGGTTATGGGATGGGCTGTTGTGGATTGCACCAAGAGAGTGCTGAAATTCCTGCCCTGCTTATAGGAATGTGGAAATGACCCAAGAGTGCTTGGGATGCCTTTGTGAATTTCATGTATGTGTATAGTGTAGCATTATTTTTGTAGAGATGTATAGGGCAATACCATGCAGGAATAATATGAGGCATAAAAGTTGTTAAAAGACATTATGTGACACATTCACAATTTTTCCTCTGGGTACAGAGAGTGAGTCAAGGTCATGGCACCAAATTCATCTTTCAAAAGTGTCTCATTTCATTGACTATGGAAGGCTTGGACCACTGCACTGTATTTACTATAAAAATATATATTTTAAGGTATTTTAAAAAAATAGTATTTTGATCTGTTCATAAAGACCTTTTAAAGAAAAAATGCAAGCTTTTGCCACATCTAGGTCCATTCCCATGCCATACCCTGCAAATAACAAGTGTATTGAAAAAGTTTAAAACTTGGATTGAGGAGTGCAGCCAGGGTTGCTGGTTCAGGAGCCAGGAGCACAACCTTTGCCTGCTGGGCTTTGTGGAGAAGACCTACACTATCAAAGCTATGGGAAGTAAAGGAATATGTTAGGGCTTTGAAGAAATTCTTTTAAAAGCCTGGGGTATTACAAATACGGTGAGAAAGGATTTCCACAGACTTTCTGGAAATGCCCTGTGAGTCACTGGTGGGTTCCCCTGGGAACTGAAGGAGGCAGCAGGAAGCTGGTAATGGCCTATTAAATTCCATAGGACATGCTTTGGTGGTGGGTGGTGGGACCATGGCACTAGTGAGCAGCAGGATGTGCACTTTGTGCTTCCTTTGGGGGGCATTTTCCATGTTCTTAATACATGAGACAAACCTCATTTCCAGTGAGTCTGGGGTCCCACCATCCTCATGTTATCTCAGGGAGGAGTCCCCTTGCTCACAATAATTCCATGTGCAAGGACCAAAAGTACTGCTTGAGGCAAGAGTTCTTGAGTCAGCCCAAACAAAGGGCAGGGATGTGGAGATTCCTTTGGCAGTGGGCTTGTCCAGGGATACATCTGGAAGGCAAGGTCTGCTCTGCTTTGGGTGGAGCTATTACAGTGATTACATCACTCAGCTCACAACTTTTCCAAGAGGATTAAGTTCTTTGTTTGTTCCCACCTTCTCCTGGCTCGTACATAAGGTGACAGCAAGGCTGACAAAACCCTGCTGGGTGCCCAGAAAGGGACAAGGTTAAAAATGACCAGGGTGCAAAGAAAGACTAGACACGAATAGGACTAGATTGATTGCCTTAGACAACTTTATGGCTTTGTTTTCCTTCCTAAAGTCTTTTTGGGTGTTTTTTTTTTTTTTTAGTAAAATAGATAGCACTATGCAAATATGTCAGAGTATTTTTGGTGGCTCGCAATTAGCCTTGATAAACCAAAAGATGGAGGCTGGCATATGCCATGGGTGGAGTCAGGGGTATTGTGCATCTTTGTGTCTGTGGACGTGTGACAGATTTCTTCAGTCAGATGCAGGCCAGGCTGAATTTAGCCACCTTGGCCTGGATATTATCCACGTGGCTAAAATTGCCAGATCATTTACCCTGGAAATTATTGCAGTGGTGCACTGCCAAATGCACAGTTGTATTGTTCCTTTGCTTCGTGCTGTTGGGTGTTAAATGTACCTCTGAGCCTTAAGCAAGTCTTGATTGAGTGTTTTTTGTTTACAAGAAATTATAGATGGGGAGAGGAATCTTTCAGGATCTACCAAAACCTTTGTCATTTACTTGTAGCTTAGGCAGTTAGGACTTAGAGGGTGAGAAGGAAGTAAAAGGGCTTATGTAAGAGCTCAGATGATGGATCACTTGAATTTATAGTGGGAAATCTGTGTTAGTGAAGGCTGGAGCGGGAGCCAGAAAATTTTAGGATTTTCTACACACAACAAGAGATCAATGACTAACCCAAGTTTGCAAGCCATAAAATGAGCAGGCTGTTTAGACCTTAGGTAGGTGGTGACAATAAATCTCCTGATGGTGTGGAGATGAAGGCTCTCCTGTCCCTATCTACAACAACAGCTGTTTGCTTGGAAATGTGCACAGAGACACTCTGCTGTTAAAAACCCCTGCCTTGTGCCATTGGAATGCTGAGACTGTCCGGGCTGGGAATTGTGGGAGTCCCTTTTTAAAATGTGAACATGTTCAGGTGTCCCTGCAGAGCAGCCATTTGGGGCACCACACCTTCTGGAGAGCTCTCAGGGTCTGCATGCTTGAGAGGAGGCATCCCAAGCTAGGGAGGAAATGTTTGTTTTCCAATTAGCTCTTGTCTAAGGAATAGAACTACAAGAACGAGCCCTCCATTAGGAAAATAACTGTAAATGACAAATTCTCCACTGCTGTTCCCAGAGCAGAGAGATTTATTCTGTTAGGGTCACCCATTCTGCAACAGAACTTCTCTTACCGTTTCCTGAGGAGATAGTCTGAAGTCTCTGTGGGAAAGGTTCATCTCCCCATGCAGTCCTCCTTTTGGGCAGGAGGAGGAAAGCAATTGCCAGGATGAAGGAGTAGCAGCTCTCCTGGAGCTGGCAGCCCTCTCTGGGAACCAGCCCTGCCTGCCAGGGAGAAGCTCTGTTCTCCTGCAAACCACACATTTCATTGTGCACTTGCAAGGCAAAGGTGGGCATGATACAAACCTACATTTTAGTCAATAAAACCTCAACGCAGACAAGAAATATTATGTCCCTTCTTGTTTGTTTTGCAGAAGAGAACAGAGGCTTCCTGGCACCAAGTGACACCTCTTTTTCTTTTTTTTTTTCTTTTTTTTTTTGGCTTTCACTTTGACCATTTTGCCTCTGTGGAAAGAGGGAGACATTGTGGCTCTAGTTGCATCTGTTTTCACTATTACCAAACTTATTATTTCAAACTGAACTTAAAGTCCAAGGACCAGCTCAGTTTCTGAATCTTTCTCACATGATCATGTCTTGTCATGATGAGCATGAGAAGGAAACGAGGAAGGGCAGTCCAGCTCTCCAAATCTTGAGGCTCTTTTCTGAAATTCTCACAAATTTGTGTCAATGTTTATTGCCAGGTTGAATTACAAACATGCATGGCTCTAGATGCCTGCTCTGTTCTGTGCTGCCTGCTTCTGAACCCTGCAAGTCTCTCTGTTAAGAGCTTGCAAACCAGAGTAATCCCACTGCTGTCTTGCATGGATTCAGCCTTGGGAATTCAAGCCTGGGAACAGTCAGGGTGCACATCCCAGGTCTGTTTGACATGCTGCAAATGGTTCCTGAAATACAGTGTTCCTTTTCACCCCATTTTCTTCCATTTCCCAGCACAACAGCACGTTTTAGCCTCCTTTTCCCCTCCATCTGGCACTTGCCTCCTTCCTCTTTCCCTGCAGCCCACAAATGCTTGCTGTTGGATAAGCAGGGGCTAATCTTGGAGATGAGGGAAGCAGTGATTTTCCTCGGAGCTCTGTGGTGAGGTTCCTCCTGGCAATGAGGCCCCACTCCCCACCTTCCCCCTTCTGGGTGCATCCCCAGAGGGAGTCCTGGGAGCCAGAGGGGTCCCTGCTGAGCAAAGATCAGGTTCAGTTACAAATGAAAAATGGGATGGATCAGATGGATTAGACAGAAGATGGATTGATTGTTCTTTTTTACTTGAGTAACTTGAATTTTTAATAGCAACTTGAATTTTTAATAATTGTAAGAATTTTAGATTTTTTTTTTCTTTTGTTTCATCTTAACTGGTTAAAGGTAAATATCTGCAATTTTAGCAATATTGCTTTATTCTGATTGGACACTTGGTACTCTTTATTTATGGAATGAAATACTGTACACACCCTTCCAGCCCAAATAGGAGTGTTCTTTTTAAAATTTTCTTTCTAGGAATGAATGCCCCCATAACAGTCATTGCTGAACTGTTTGCAGTAGACAAACACAAAAGGGCTGTAAATGCAGCCAGAGATCAAAATCAAAAGAAAGATTCTCAAAAATGTTTGTCACTGTTTGCTCACCTTTGGAATGTATGTCCTCTTCCTCTTCTTAAAATATATTATTTTATTTTTTTTAGTATAGCTGGGTGAGCTGATATTTCTTTTGCTCAAGCTGTCTCTAAACTTATATTTCCAACAGTGGCAGCAGATTATGAGACGATACTTATAGAAATGACATTATATCATTCTTTAAAATACCCATCCTGAAAGGCAAAATCTGGAGAAATTATAGGACTAAGAGGCCTCCTTTGAGAGGCAGAAACTATTTTAACTTGTTATTTTTAGAGCTCTGCAAATCACATATTTTTCTCTTCACTGGCAATTCAAAAAAAAAAAATTGGAAATTGTAATAAGTTTTAAAAAAAAGAATCCTTCACAACTTTTTTTCCATAAAATGGGAAGTTGAAATATGTCATTTGTGGGCAAATGAGATACTTCACTTTAATTTCACCATTTTTATTTTAGTTCCTTTTCTCAGATGATAAAAATTAGGCACAGAATGGTGTGTTTTGAGCTGAATGCTCATGCGGATGGGATGGGGGTTCTTGGCCAGGACGCCTGTCCTGGAGCATGAGCAGTGACATGGACACGGGGACAGCCATGTCCTTAGCTGGCTGATCCGTTGTAAATGTTCCTGGGGGTCTGTGGACCTTGTGTCCACCTCCACCATCCACCACAAAGATTAAAAAGAGATTTGACGAGGAATGTTTCTGAGGAAGCACGCTGATACCTCCTGTGATTGTGGGCATTATCCTTGAGTGAGCCTTGTACATCGCTTTCCAGGGATGGGAAGTGCTGTGTGGGGAGCCCCGCCGTGCCCTGGGAGGAGCTGGATCTCCCAGCCATGGAGCATCCCTACCTGTGCAGCACCCATGCCTATGGAGTGTCCCTAGGCAAGAGGGAGGGATGCTGCCCTCCCATCCTTCCCAGTTTCCAGCTGTTTCCAGTGAGGAGATGGGGCTGGAATCAGAGCAAACTGCTCTGATTCCTTCTGGCATTAAGGAAGGTTGAGCACTGAATTTGTTTTAGTGGGAGGGGTCTTGAAGAGGGGCCTGGCTGGGAACAATCAGCCACTAAAATCTGATGCAGTAGGAAGAGGTGGAGGCAAAAAAAGAGGAGTAGGAGCAAAATACCATCAGCAAGAGCAAGCTTGGGGCAATAAATGAAGATATTTCCATTTGGAAGCAGTGGTGCAGGAGATCTGGGGAGGGTTGGATGATGTGATATTCTGAGAAATGAATTATGGGGTTGGAGTGTCTTAGGAGCAGCCAGGTGACTGGATCCCCACAGGATCCCACACGGGGAGATCACACTCGTGATCTCACACTCACGGGGCAGTGTCAGAGAGCACCTTCACTTGCCAGACACTCTGCTCACAGGCACATGTCCCAGAATATCCAGTCTTGAGCCCTTTCCAGCTCGGGAAGGGACCACTTCAATATTCATTTTGGATAAAGAGCTGTAATGCTTCTATTTCCTTTCTGTGTTCTTTTTTTAATGAGAAAAGATCTTAGTAGACAAAACTTGTTTATCAGAGATCTCACTTCCAAAACTTTTTCCTCAGAGTGATTTAGCCTGCAATTTCAGAGTTTGTTTAATTACATTTTTAAACTTCCCTCCTTTAATTACTCCTTTTTTTAAATTTTTTATTAACACCTAAATATGCTACTATTTGGGTCACAAACAGACAGAGATTACAATTAACAGAATAATTACACTCTTTTTGTCAGTGTAACCTCATGGTACAGAAAGTATTACAAATCCATTTTAAAACATATTAAATGTTCATATTAATGAGGATAATAGAGAACAAGTACCAGCAAACTAAATATTGTTAATGATTTTGAGCTATTAAATTCATTACCATTTCCTTTCATAATAAAGTGGTTAGTTGCTAATTAGACCTTTTTTAACTCATCATTATTGAATTCATTACATTGTGTGCAGTTAACCCTTAAAGATCTGCCTGGGTTTACAGATGCAATTAAAAAATAATTTCAGCAGCATCTGAAGCCGAGATGCCATTCTCAAACCCGCTTGTATTTTTGACAGTAGCTCCATGTACTTTTCTCCTGGTACATTTTCTTGACACATCATGCCTAGCAGCTTCTCAGCTGTCACAGCAGCTCCAGCAACGCGTACGATGGAAACATGCTGTATTCATTTCATTTAATAGCGTTTAATGCTAAAGCTAAAGCAGAACCCACTTGTTTGGCCAGGGAAAAAAATACCCATCAGCGCTAAATGGCTGACGTCAACGAGCTGCTCTTCTCCGAGTTAAATCTGCTGGGAGTTGGGATATGAGGTACCTTTTCCTCCTACAAGGACGGATGTGCTTGTGCCTATCTGGGTGTCTGGTCTTTCTCTGCAGCCCTAGATGGAAATCCCATCCCTGTCAGGGTTCATGTCAAAAATTCTCTTGATTGCAAGGCATCCCTGAACTCATCTTTCAGCAGCTCTGAGGGTTTGCTCCACTCCTGGGGACGGGATGAGTGCCACCGTGCCTGTGTCTCGTCCCACAGATCTGATTCCTGGAGAGGGCACTCCTGGGGACTGAATCAAAGGGCTGCTTTGCTTCTCCTTCTTCCTCCTGTCCTCACTCCTTCAAGCGAGGGAGAGAACAGAGCCTCCATCTCTTAACTTCTTCCTTTTTATACTGTGCACTCTTTTTTTTCCTTTCAACAAACCCCAAACACAAACACCCTCCTTCCTCCCCAAACACTTTGAAGTTACAGGTATTTAAATAACGCTGGGACTAACGGACAGCATTCCATGCTCTGCCTGGCTGTGGCACAGCGGCGTGGCAGGAGAGGGGCAGCAGTGCCTGGCTGGAAAATGCCATTTCTGGAGCGGCTCTGCCGTGGCAGCCGGACTGTCATTGCTGCAAGCAACCCCCACCAAGGAACAATTTTACCTGGGTAGGAAAGGCTTGGTGGCACTTATTGCTGCTGTGCTTGATGGCTGGAAGCTGGGCTGATGGATACCCTGCAAATCCAGGAGATAACAGATTAGCTGTGCATGTCCTGCACGGCTCTGGAGAGGCTCTGGCCGCGCTCCTGTCGGGGTGCAATGTGGGGGTACAGCTGTGGGCCTGTTCCCCAGTAAATACCCACAACAACACCACAGATCTGTAACCTCTGTTTTATTTAAAACCTGCTCCCTTTCACCTGTGAACAGTGAAGGTATAAATGTGCCTCACCAATCACATTGGACTATTGTATTATACAGTCTATTGAATGTTTTTGGCAGGCACGAGCCCCTGTGCTACTGTGTCCTTATTTTATTATTGTTTTGAGGGTAGAGCTGTGTGATTATCCATTCTTGCTTCAGGCATAGCAAGCCATCTGGAATGCTTATTAAACCCACAGGCAGATCAGAAGGATATAACTCTGATGATGTACATGTACATGGGCTGTACTACATCATCAGAGCATTGCTTCTCTGATGATGTAGTACACATTAGTGGGCCTAGATAATGGATTAGGACTAGCAGAGTGAAAGTTAGACTTTTTGAAGGATGGATATGGTGAGGTTTTTTTTCTCCCTCTGGGTAACTGCTGGCATAAGATGTGGAAAGGAAAATTTAAAAGTGAGCCAAGGAGGCTTCAAAACTTCTAAGTGCTTAGCTTGTCAATGGGGAGGGACAAGTGGTGATCAAGAGGCTTAAGGAGACAGCTTTGAAACCCTGAATCATTGCAAAGAGGTCATATGTACTTGTCTGCTCAAGTGAAAAGGGACATGGAATGTGTCCAGGAAAATGCCGCTTCCCGATCCTCCTTTGGTTGGTCACTACGGGGTGGGTTTTGGGCAGGACTTTGGCTTTTCCTCATCCTCCAGTCCCGCAGCAAAAAACCCAACACCCTGTGTTATGACACACAGAACTAGTTTTTCAGCAGTTTCCAAATTTATGCTCATCACATATTTGCAAGTACTATTTAGAAATAAGCTTTTCAAATGAACGAGGGATCTGATCAGCTTTCAAACTAGCCATGTGTCTTCTTTTCTGAGTATGAAAAGAAAATCAACATCAGTAAAAAAGAAAAACAATCTGGGCACTACGTATGGGCTGTAGGTGAAGGAGGGAATAACTATTTGCATCTCTGTGGAGTTCTAAATATAATTTCTATTTCTCTTTGTTCATAACCCTTTTTTGCAATGCTTTTCCGAGGTAGCTGATATTTGTCTAATCATGGAAAGGTGTTTCGTGTCTAAACAAAACCTTTTCCTGTGAAAGCTGGGAAGGTTTATAAAAGCTAGGTCATTCAGTCGGGAAGCTGAATGTGTGCTATGCAATTTAGATAACAAATTGCACACTTTAAATATCAAACTGTAAATATCAAGTACTCAAAAGAATATTGACATTTTTGAGCAATTCCAAAGAGTAACAGAACTTTCAAAAAGGAGCCGTACATAGTGAACATATGCTCTAAAAATCATAGCTGTAAAGTAAGGCAAATGCCTGTTTTAACAATGGCAAATAGCAAGTGGGGAAAGGGATGGGTCACGTTTTATTAATGCTCAGTGTGTCTCAGGTTTGTCAACACCCTCACCTGTGGGGCTGAGGAAGGGTGCAGCATGAGCGGGGAGGTGCACATTAATTTGTGATTTTGGGTGCAGAATAGCAGCACTTGAGTAATTGCTTTGCCAAAATCCTCATTTTAGGTGCATGGCTTTGCAGTTTGATGGTGACCAGGTTACCCTTAAGGTATAAAGGAGGGTTAGTAAAAATTCCCAATTAGAACTGGAGTTCATCATTTACATGGCTGTCAACTGATAGCTCCCATATGACAGATTTTGAGTTTTTCTTGGTGAGGAACCACAGAGAACCCCAGCTTGTGACCGATACGTGCTTCTCTTTATTTTGCCTTGATGGACACAAGGACAGTTTGTTTTCTCTTTCTAAGCAAGATTCCAGAGAAGTTTCTGTTTCATTCCTGTGAAAAATAGAAGGAAACTTGGAAAACTCTTCCCTCTCACTGCAAATCAAATGGACCCTTTTTGGATAGTCCGTGCTAGCTCTTGGGTAGCAATTTTGGCAGGAGGAGGGTGTGTGGGTGCCCGTGTGTGTGTGTGCTTATTTCCAGATTTGCACCTCTCTCAAGTGTAGCATCCAGCTTTTGCCCTTTTCCAAGCCTTCCTTCTGTTCTTTCCCTGGGTGCCTTACCATGGTTTTGCTCACAGGAACACCTTCCTTCTCTCCCCCACAAGTTGCCCTTTATCCTGTGGATTCTCCATTCTTGCATCCCACTGCAGGGCGGCTGCAAAGCCGGCCATGTCCCCACTCACCTTCCCCAGCCAGTTTGCTTCTTTCCCTGCCACCACTTTGTCCCCAGCTCCTGCTCGCTGGGGAAGGAGATGACAAACTGTCACTTTCTCTAACACCCTCTCCTCCACCGACTACTCTTAAAGAGGCAGTGGGATAAATGAAATTCAGCATTCGAAAGGCTCAACTCCTCCAGAAAATATTCCACCCACAAGTGGGGAGCTTCAAAATCCATTCCTAGCAGTTAATGCTCCATCCTAAATGACACAGCTTTTCAGTAGTGACATGTGCATTGATCTGCATTACAAAAATAAGAGAAATAGCACTTCTTTTCAGCAGCAGATAATTACCAGCATACATCAGGTTCCCTCCTGCTGATACCCACAGGGTGGAGGGGATGGGAGTGGGCATTAGGTGGAGGGGAAGCGGCCGGCTCGCACGATCAGCCAGATAAATAATATTGATTGGGATTTGTGGGAGCCTCGCACACCCTCCTGGCTGGTGCGATGAGCCACGGGGGGACAGTCGCTCCAGTTACAGGATTTCACCCCAGTCATGTCTGCCTCACAAAGGTGCTGGTTAGGCACGAGCAGGCAGGAGCTGAGAGCTTCTCCAACCCTTGTCAGGGAAGATCAGAGCCTGGTGGCCGTGGCCCAGGTGGAAGAGTGGAACGAAACAGGGGACAGATATGTAAGAAACCCTCCCAGCTCCATCAGTGGGGCACAGCCACACCGGTGAAAGCACAAGCTCCCCTCTCTGCCTTGCCTGCACCCCTCTGCTCACAGGCAGCTGGGAGCTGTGGGAGGTAATTCCCAATGGCTGACTGCTGATTCTTGCAGGCTGCGTGAGGAAACATTGCGCTCCACTGGGACCAGGCTCTGCCTGAGGTGTTAGAAAAGTCCCCCTCTCTGGGGTTTGGCTCCGGGCTCCGATGAGCAGCCTCTGCTCTATTCAGGTGAATTCAGCTTTGCAGGAGCTTCCAAGCTCCTCTGCAATGAGCTCCCCTTGGGCAGGAGACACCCCAAATATCTGTGAGGGAAGGGGTGCCACTCACCAGCCACCAGTGCCTGCACTGCCCTCAGGCAGGACAAGGCCTTTACTTGACTCTCCTCTCTTCAGGGCAGATGTCTGAAAAATCACTGCTGTCATTTTTCTGGCTGAACCATCAGTACACAAAAACACCTTCATTTTCACAGGAGTGCTGGAAAAGCTGCAGCTAGCAGGGAAAGGGGCTGCTGCTGCCTGTGTGGGACTTTCCCATTTCTCACTTCATAGTCTGTGGTACTTTAGAGGCGAATAAAGCCCATTGGCAATGGGACTGAAAGTGCTCTCTGGGTCTAAGCATGCTCCAGTGTTTTAGCTCCACTGAATTTCCTCTCATCAGTGAATGCAATCTGCCATGAGAAAGTTTTACTGTCTCTGAGTCCTTATGAAAACATTCTTAGATAATTGAGACATTCCCAAACAATTAAGATAACCAGATGTGTCTGTTATTTGTAATTACCTGAACATGAATTCTTTCTTCAAGAACAGTTCCATTTTTTTGTGCTTTTTGAATTACTCCAGATAATGGATAGGAAGATTAACTCCTCTGAAAAGTAATCTGTGGTTTGTGCCCAGCATGTCTCATTCTGATGCAAAATCACCTCCTCCCAGAATTAAGTACTGGGGCTGAAACAATATGTGAAATGAACTTTCCAGTTCTGCTGTACCTGTGGTCCCCAGCCTGCAGTGCCCTTGCAGGTGACACCATGGGGTGAACTTGGAGGCTTGAAGTCTATGAACAACCCATGAAGAAGATGCTAAAATGATTTCTTCAAGCAGGGAAAATTGCTGAAGGCTCAAAAGCGGTTTCACAAACCACTTCGTTAAGTAGCACAGTTTGAATAAAAGGGCTTTTGCACATGCTGCATTTGCACCTAGAGCTTCTGCAGCATTTTCATTTTACAAAGCACCTGGCTTTCTCTGCATTGCAGCGCCCAAGGACAGGGAAGACGAGGCAGCCTGGCAAATCCACAGTGTAGAAAAGACACCCCTGCATTTGGTCACTCCTTCTGGGCTTCAGTATCAAAATTGGTATTTCCAGTCATGACTTCCTGTTGCAACACGAGTCTTGAGTCTTCCCTCTTCCCCACATCATCAAACAGAGCTTGACTGAGAAGGGGCTGCTCACACCCAACTCTGGGTTTGGCATCTGACCATCCCTTTTCTGAGGAGCCTCCTTCTCTCTGCTTGCTCTTGGTGGGTTTTCCTCCTGCTGTGCCTGCAGCTGTGCTGCTGTTTCACCAGGACATTGGCTCTATTCCCGTGGCAGTGCAGGCTTTTTGGAGGCAGCTCCCTAAATTCAGCTCCACCCCAGGAGCTGTGTCAGTGGTCCTTTCTGCACCAGGGTCCGTAGCTCTGTGCTGGTTATTCCTGAATTGGAGTCATTACCTTCAAACCCCTTCTTCTGGTCCTTTTCCTGGCAGGGTTTCTGAGGAGAGGCAGGCAAAGGGCAGCACTGCTGGAGCTCAGGGCAGCTAAGCTGTTTCATCACAGCTGTTATCCCCACATCCTACTGCTCATCTGATACCTGGGCACTGGAAGGAGGAAGGGGGAAGTGTCCAAGTCCCAAGGCTCTGGTCTACTTTTCCTCTCCTGACTCAATGGCCTCATCTTTGTCTTCTCCCCAGACAACTTCCTCCCATTCTGTATCTGCTGATAATTGACAGTGGTGAGTCCAGTGGTGATGATGTCACCTTCAGTTCTTACAAGACAAGTTTATTTTTCAGAAAAAAAGGAAGAAAAGCCATTCTTGCATGAGTACTTGGTGACTGGTGAGTTCAATATTAAGGGGTTTTTTTCCCTTTAAGCTCTTTCTCTGTTCCTCTTGACAGTTTTGCTCTGGGCGCTGTTAACTTCGTTGTCCCTGAGGAACATCCTTGAGTGTGTTAGTCATGTACGTATCAACTGAGACTTCTGTCACCACTTTTCAGCCTGCTGAGGACTTACAGATCACAGTATTGTCTGAAAATAGATGGGGCTTGGAGATGGTTTGGGAGACTGGTGAGAAATGCCTGCTTGCACTCCTGCTCATGGTTAGGAGGTTTGCTCAGTATGAGGTGAAGTCCATCCTCTCTGCTGCATGCAGGGAGCTGGGACACATTTCCCAGGTAGGGGAGCACGTGGTGGAGGATCTGGTTGTTTAAATTCCCTCTCCTTCAAAAGCAGAAGGCATCATCAAGTTGTTACCTGGGAGCCTGCTGATGTTTTCAGGCATTTTCCATGCTGGGAAATGCAAGGCGGGATTTCTGATGCAGGGAGGCAGAACAGCACTGATTTCTTCACTGGGTTCCTTCAGGGCTGATTCTCCTCAATCAGACCAGTCCTTTTATGTTGTGTTATATTTTATATTGTGCATGTTTTTGTGTTTCAAGAAAGGAACAGGCACATTTCTTCTGTGTGCTCATTTTGTGTGCAGCAAAACGTGGCAATCTTTGGAGGTGAACTCCGTACTGGTGGGGAGAAGGAGCCTTATCTGAAGCAAACCATGTGCTGAAGTTTGCCTTCAGGTGAAGTAAGACTTTACAAAGCCTGGCTTGGGATTTTAGGAATGGCTTGAAGACCTATAATAAAGTAGAGAGTTGCACAAAAGGATTTAATTTTAATAGCATTGTGTGTGAGAGCAAGAGGGAGAAGGCTGGAGTTTAGTCACACGGAACGAAAATATAAGGGAAGGGAGGCAGAGGGAGAAGAAAACTGGGCTAGGTCAAAAAGATTGCAGAAAATTCCAATAAAAGATGAGCCAAAAGCATGAGGCATGAAGCAGGCTGGTAGAAAAGTGTTTGTTCATTTTGAAGGTATTTGGTACTGGGACAAGAGTGAGGTGAGAAGGGAAGGGAAAGGAAATTGAACCTACAATTACTTCTGTATCTACTACTGAAAAGTGTAACCATTACTGAAATGTGTTTTTTCTTCCATTTGAGAATGTTGGAATGCTGGGTTTCTTTCCCTCAGGAGTTTCTAAGTGCCTTTTTGTACTAACAATAAAGCAGACATCGTGGTCCTACAGTGAGCAACATAGGTGTAGCTGGAGGTGCCCAGGAAAACAAGCCCATGGAATCTGTCTCTTTGTCAGCACCTAAACGTTCTGTCAGATGCAAGTTGGTCTCAGGAGCACTTCTGGTGGAGCTCTGGGGAGTTTGGCAAGGCCAGGAAAAGTGCTTCAGGCTTGGAGCCTCCCAGGCCTCCATTCCTGCAGACTGATCATGTTGTTCCTTCTCTGTCTCTGTCCCCATGGATATAAAATGGTGCTTTACAGCCCCTACCTCATAAATGCCATACATGTGCCATTCATGGTCCGTTCCTTTCCAGCATGTGCAGGGACAAGGAGGGGAACAAGGAGGGCTGAGCCAAGGATGGCCGAGGACAGCCCTGGCCTTGGGGGTCCCACTGAGCCCCCTGCACAAGCAGCATTCAGACCTTACCCCGGCTGCTCTCATCACAAATCCTGCGTTTCCAAATAAATATTTTAATAAAAGGGAATTGTGTAGATTGTTAGTGTGGCTTATTAGGTTTTAAAAATTCATGTTTCTAAATTCCCAGTATTATTTTCCCCTTGCTTTAAAGGGAAAAAAAAAAAAAAGAAAAGAAAAGCCTCCCAGGCCTCCATTCCTGCAGACTGATCATGTTGTTCCTTCTCTGTCTCTGTCCCCATGGATATAAAATGGTGCTTTACAGCCCCTACCTCATAAATGCCATACATGTGCCATTCATGGTCCGTTCCTTTCCAGCATGTGCAGGGACAAGGAGGGGAACCTTTCCAGGGCTGAGCCAAGGATGGCCGAGGACAGCCCTGGCCTTGGGGGTCCCACTGAGCCCCCTGCACAAGCAGCATTCAGACCTTACCCCGGCTGCTCTCATCACAAATCCTGCGTTTCCAAATAAATATTTTAATAAAAGGGAATTGTGTAGATTGTTAGTGTGGCTTATTAGGTTTTAAAAATTCATGTTTCTAAATTCCCAGTATTATTTTCCCCTTGCTTTAAAGGGAAAAAAAAAAAAAAAAAAAGAAAAGAATGGGGGGATGGCAGAATCTCTTTTCAATAAGGGTTTAATTGTCTGTTTCATCTGGAAAGCTCTCTGAATTGAAACTCCCTTCTCCACAGTGCTACCTGAGCACTTCACAATTTTATTCTCTTGAAGTGTCTATTTTACCATTTGTCTCACTTTCAAGCTTTTAGCTAGAACTGGACATTTGTGGCCAGACAAAGGAATTTAAACTAAGTAGCGTGTTATGGACTACTTCAGGTGACTCTGCTTGGATTATATCGCTCTGACACTGCAGCAGCTAAAGCAAAGGGCATTAACACGAGCCTATTGAATGTAGACCTGCAACTGAGATGAGAGAATTTCACTGAATTTCCCATTGCATCTTTCTACTGACCTTACCCCTGTGTTTGGGAGATGCCTGAACTAAGAGAAATATTTTATCTTTGGGGTTTTTTAAGTTCCTAGAGAAAGATGCTTATGTATCAGAAAATGATATGCTTTACCTGGAGTAGCTCAGGATATGGGAATTTGGGTCTCTGTCTCATTTGATAACCAGCTTGGAGTTTAGGTTTGAAAATGGAGTAGACTTAGTGGCATTAATGGTATGGCAGATGGGGCTGCTTTTTAATGGGTGGTGAGGGCAGGCACCTGAGTCTGGCGGAGTTTTGCAGTAGGGGACAATAATGAACATGAGTGGTAAATCAGTCAAATGACAGATAATTCCTCATGGGAAGCACAAAGAGCCACTGGAGTGGAGCTGTTGGAGGTCTGTGAAGCAGTAGGTGCTCAGGAGCACCTTGTGCTGGCAGTCAGAGGTACCAGCACTAGGAGGTGATTTGGGACATAAAACCCCTCTGCTGTTACTGTCTGTACTTAGGTACATTGCAGGAATGCCCCTTCCAGTACTGCTCAGAAAGCATAAAATATGCTAAGCAACTGTTAAAGGGGAAGAAATAATGTGTGGCAGAGGGAAATGGAGGATATGCATAAAAAATATATAGGAGACCCTTCTGATGGCAATGTGAAATGTGACATTTTTGTGCCGGTGATGCTGCAGAGTGCGGTGGCTGTGCTGGTGGCAGGGCTGCAAAAGTGTTGTTTTTCCATTAAGGGCAAACAAAACGAGGGCAAAATTTTTTGAGTTGAGGAATTTTGAGGTACTGGGAGGCAAATTACTGCAGGCCCTGGTACAAAAGAGCAGGGGTAAACAACACAGTGTGCTGGGAGTTGCAGCTGCGTGTGCAGCAGCGCCGTGCATACATTAAGTGCCCGCGTTGTCAGGGCGAGTGACAGCGGTGACTGAAAGCCAGGCAGGAGCTCCTGTCAGCACTGGGCAGAGTCACAGCGCTCCTAATAACGAAGTCTATTCTGGTTACATCTGACATGGGCATCCGGAGCCTCTGCTTTGGGGAATTTTATTTATTTTGAGCTAGGGAAGGCTGCTGAGCTGCTCCGTTGGGTGCAAGCCTCCCGCCATTGCAATTAGGCAGACCCATCCATGCTGGTCCATCAGAAGGATGGAATTTCTGCACCCTCTTTCCTTTCTGCGTCTTTTTTTTCCCCTCCTGTGGGACTTTACTGTAGGAAGGACAAAAAGAAAAGCATGGGGATAGCTAAAGAAAGCTCTTCTGGAGCTGTGCCTTGGATGCCCTGACCATTTGTGAAGTTATTCCATGAGGAGCAGTGAATCATGGAAGTCTGAGGTTTTGTGCCTACGACCAATTTGTGCAGAAAAGGGACTGCAAAGCCCCAAATTTCTCCTTTCTCCCCAGGAAAACCCTTCAAAGGCCAAATCAGGAGATTTAGGCCATGTCCCAGTTTGATTAAGGTAGGTCTGTGTGTGACTTACCCTGGGCTGAGAATATCCAAGGCAGGAAAGTAAACATCCCATTGTGCTGGATTTGATGAAAGAAAATCCTGGAAAACCTTGTGCTTTTCTAAGAAAACTGCCAGAGGCAGATTATTAGGTCTGAATTAAAATGCAGACGAGATTCATTAAATTGTTGACCCTGCCCCCTCCAAAAAAAAGTCAGGTTGCCATCTTAAATTGACAGCATTAGAGACAAATTATGTGCACTGATTAATAAGTGTGGGCTAAATTACGGCTCGGAGAGCGGGTGGAGCGCAGTGGGAACGCGAGCGAGGGAGGGGGCACAGGAGGCAAAGCCACCCTGCCTGTGGGCACAGAGCAGTGCCAGGGGGTCCTGGGGCTCCAGGGGTGATGGAGGAAGCAGCAGGAGGATGAGCTCCCTCCAAGGAACCCATTCCCTCTGAGATGCTGCTGTGACGCCCTGGTGCCAACGTGCTCCCCTGGGATGTCGGTGCTATGGATCTGTGCTGAGCTCAGGGACTGCACTGCCCCTTTTCTTTGGGGTAGGGGAGCTTTGCGTTCAAAAAAGGAAAAAACCCACCCAAACCTTGGGTGGGTTGGATTTAAGAAGTTAAATAAGAAAGGTGGGGTAAACTAGAGACTTGAGAAGCTGATTTCTATCACACTGGGGGAAAAAATATACTGACCATTTCAGCATTTCAGATGAAAAAGGGAAAAAAATCAGGCATAAAAACACGTGGATTACTCACAAGACATAGTTCTCTGCAGACACTATGACCGGTACATAAATAGCAAAATGAATGTTATTAACATGTTAATTTTACTAACCCTTTAACCTATTGATTAGCCAAACAGAAGGAAACAGCATCTTTTCATGCTTCAGCCCCCCCTTGCTTTTCATGTAATTGGATTCAAATTCACATCTGTAGCTACTAAACCAATGTTTTCAACCTTTCTTCTGCACCTCCCCACCCCCAACTGTTTAACCTCCCATCTCCAGCTCTGGCATAAATGTAAGCCTTTATTTGTGAATATTCCGATAAGCACTTTGCCTCCAACTATATTGTTCAAGTACCAGCATCATTGTTACAGCTGTAATTGTTACTATCAAGACACAGTTCTTTGTAATTAGAAAGTCAAGATGGTATTCAGCAGTATGGCAGCACAGATTCTCATTTGTTAGGCTATTAGAAAAAAAATGTTTACAGAGAAAACAGTGTCATTGTTTAGTGCTCTTAATTGACCATCTGCCTGGTAAAGAAATGTCCAAAGAAGGATAAATAAGACTATAGTGCACTTATTTATTTATTTTCTTTGTGCAATGAGTAAATTAGGAAAAGCAACAGCAGATCCAAACTAGACAAGACATTGCTAAATCAGGCTGCAAGTGAAATCATGTCATGAATACATTAACTTTTATTTCTCTCAGTGTCAAGACTCATGTCTGCATCTTCCTCAAAGTTTGTTGGGAAGAAAAAGGAGGCCAGATCTTGGTGGGCACTGTGGAGTTGACAGCATTCATCTTTTAACAAAGTCAAGCATATGCTGCTTTGAGTGCAGCATCTTTGCATGCTCAATGACGTGTTTAATGTCACCTTTCCCACTGTAAATCATCCCTGAGTAAATCCACAAGGGAGAGTGGTACTAGGAATTAAGCAGGAGAGAAATAAAATTCATGACCATGTGGTTCTATCTCAGGGAATTTGGTACGTATTGACAAGAGAGATTCACACCTGACGGGGCCGAGAGCTAATTTGTAGTAGGGTTGTTTATCTTCTGCCTGAAAGGAATACTTTTTCATATTTAATGTGCATTTTCCTCATCTCCATGTGTGTATGTGTTTGTGATTTAGCGTGGCTAAGGGTGCATCTGCTTTTGCTGCTTGGCAAAAATGTAGTTTCAAATTTCAGGCTAGTCCAAAATTCTGAGTTTTCCCTATGAAAAAGTAAAGGAGGCACAGTTTGGCCTTCAAAAACCTGGTTTGATGATTCCATTGCATGAGGCACTGTCTTAGGTAAGAAGTATTTGATCTGTTCCTGCAGCATTTGTTTACAGGCTTAAAATGAGAAATGAAAAAAACCCAACAGTATTACCATGCTAAACCAATATGGTAAATGACCAAACTGATCTTTTGTACTATTTGTCTTCCAACATTCCAGGTGGAAATAAACCAGTACATTTATATGTTGATTTATTACAGTGTGGAGTTGGGGAAAAAAAAAAAAAAAAAAAAAAAAAAGGAGAAGCAACAGGGAAAAAAAAACAGGGACAGGAGAAATGAACGAAAAAAATTACATTTATAAATAATAATAATTTCTCAAAACACTACCAGCAAGAGGAGCCCCAGTTCTGCCTGCTCCCTGGTGACTGCAGGGTCCATGCAAGGCTGCCACCACTCAGATGGTGACAAGGGACAGAGCCAGTGACAGTAGTCATGGTGCAGATAGGGAAAATTTCCAAATACTTCAAAAGCTGACAGTGTTTTAGCCATCAGTTCTTCAAAGTGAATTTCTCTCCATAAAACCTCTCCTTTGATACCTTCATGTGATTCCTCAGGTGCATCATCCCTCATCCATCTGTTCCTATTGAAACTTCCTGATTTTCCATCTCCCAGTGGTTGCTGTATTAAATACTGACCCTCATATTTTTTGTTTCTTCTTCTTCCCTGAGTATTCACTCTTGTGCACAGATTTATTTTTTCTTTGAGTTTTGAGGGGGTACCTCAAAATCTTGCTCTCCTGCCTGATGGCTTTTGAGAAGGGATGGTAGCTAATGGAACTTACCCATCTTTTGTCTTAAAAAACACCAAACAAAACCCAATGCTTCTAAATCTAGAATTTTCTTATTCTCCCATTTCTGCGGATTTTTCACTAGTGCCAACTGCATTTTTTCAGAAAGCAGTGACCCACCTTTTCACTATTTTTTTTTCTTTGCTTTCCAGTAGGCAATATAACTAATATAATGACTCAATTCAGCAGGTGCAGGAAGGTGAGAAGTGGGCAGAGCTTCCAGGGTGCTGAACCTTTTTCCTGTCCTAGAGACACACAAAATCGTGAGTTCCAAGACCTTTCTTTGATCTCTCCTGACCTGGAACTGATGGAAGTAGCGAGACTGGAAGCCTGCTCAGATACCCTGTGTGGATGAGGTCCCCATTCACACCACCCCTTTCCTTAGTGCTGGCTCAGTTTGAGGAGTGTTCCGTAGTGACTCCTTGCAGGTGGCTTCACAGAGCGCCCCTGTCCCTGCCTGCCCAGCCCTGGACGTGTCACCTCGTCCCTGCGTCCCCTCCACGTGTGCTCTGGAGAAGCCAGCAGAATGAGGGGCTCAGGAAAATCTGATTGACACCAGTAGTTTTAAGCTCATGCATGTCTAGCTACTTGTTCAATTTGTTTAGTCCAGTGGTCTCCTTTATTAGGAGCCTTAGGGTTTTTCTTTTGATTTGGCAGGATGATTATAATGAGAGCTCCTTAGTGCTACTCCACCAGGGTATCTGCCCACTTGCTCTCAGCCTCTGCTGTATAGCTTGTGATTAATGTAAAACAGTCAGATGCCCTTCACATCAGTCGAATTTGGGGATTCTATTATAAACATGAAAGGCGTGCTGACCGCACAAAGCCCTTGGTGGTACCAATTAAAGGCAGCGCCATTCAGTTGGCACTTCTCATGCCGCTGCTTTTTTCCCCTTTTTTCCCTTTTTTCCTTTCACGGCAAATCTTTTCCATGGCAGTGGCGGCCGCGCTGCCGCCACGCACCCGTGCCACGCTCCAGCCCCAGGGCACGGCTTCCCCGGCCAGCGGGGAAGGGAAGCACCTTGCCCTTCCCTCTTGCCGCCCGGTTTCTGTGCCCATCAGCTCGGCCTCCATCTGGCCAGACGTGAGCAGCGGGATTTGTGTCCAGTCTCCCTCGGTGTCACCGCGCAGGGACAGGCGGAGCTGCCTGCGCTGCCCCCAGCAGAAAGCCCTGCGGTGTCCCCTCCCCGCCGCTGCAGAGGCTCCGGGCGGCCACCGCAGATCATTTGACAAATTTCACGGTAAGACCCCAGCTTATCTTCATTATCTTTTTATTTCAGTCAGTATTCCAAGTATTCCTTGAATGTCATGAGTGAAGAGCTGGATTACACACAAAGTGTCCAGTGTTAAATCCTATTTACATGCAAAAGTTGTGCCAGTTTACCCTGAGGTTAAATCAGTGCAAACCCCTTCTGTGAGGACTCTTCTAAACTAATGAGAATGACCTCCCATAATTTCTTTAATTAAAGAACAACAACCACCTAAATCAAGATAAAACATGCTTCATATTAAATAAGGTTGGCCAAGCAAATGGGTTTGCATTGCTTGAAGTGCTGACTCCTCGTTTTACACTGACTGAATCCCACAAATTCTTTGGACAGAGCGGGTCCCAGCCCTGCTTTCTGACTGCAGCAGCGACAGGATGTCACAGCTGCCCCTCTAAAGGCAGCACAGGCTCTGCCTCTGCCTGTGGGCTGGCCAAGGTCTCTCTCCAACACACACCCTTTGTGCTGAATCCCATGCACCACTTCTGGTATTCCACAAATCCATACAGACTGTCCGGATCAAGGCAAAAAAAAGTGGTTTTTCATGCAAGTTACTCCCCCCACCATCACTCCGTGTCTGTCAAAAAGGAATAAAACTTCACCATAGAAAAGCAGAGAGAAAAATCCTTTATTTCTGAAATTTTATCTTCCAGAGGCAGGTTTTTCCTTGCATAAGACTCTCCATAAATCTGAGGTCTTGTAACTTTGATCTGTTCACCCCCTGCCTACAACATAGACTCCAATCCCACCTCTTCCTTAATGGACTGTAAGGAATTGAGGAACACTTGTGTAAGAAAAAAAACCTCAGTACTGGTTCTTTATTTCTCTGCTCATTTCTTAAATTAAAAAAAAAAAAAAAAAAAAAAAAAAAAATTTTTTAAAAATTTTTTGGGAGATTTTTATTGAGAAGTTTCTCTCTCTTTCTCCTTCAATGCTATAGCAAAAAATTAATTTCAGGATAAAAACCCTGGAAAGAGGATACAACTCCACAATCTTTAAATTAAAAAAAAAAAAAAAAAAAAAAAAAAGACTTTTAGAAGCTATTCTGAGGATACTTTCAGTTGTGAAGGCAAGAGCCACCCTCCTTTCCTTTCACTGCAGATTCCTGTTTATGCAGGGATTATGTCACTGTCCCCATCCATCCTCAGGGGTGCTGGAAGGGGCTCAAAGCCCAGCAAAGTGACCCCGTCAGGGTGTGCCTGAGTCTGTGTCTTGCTGCAACAAAACCTTAGAAACAAAATCACTGTGATTAATCCCAGCAGAAAATGTGGGCAAAACCAGAATGTGATTTTCTTCTCAATCAATATTATGGAGCTCCCACTGATCTTTTAATATTGTTTTGCTTATGGATGAAAAGATACTGAGGTCCCAATATATTACAGTCATTCATGTTTAGACCTGTAAATGAACCCCAAAATAATCGTCATATTTTGTTGCCTGCTGCACATATACACTCAGCTTACTTGTATATAAATTAAAGATAAACTGCATTTAATCCTGTTAAGCATTAAAATGTGAGTAAACAAATTGACTAACAAAATACAGGGGGATGGCAGAAAAAGAAAATAAGCTCAGAAAATAATTGGTTCTAAGGAAGTTAATGAAAGTTTGTAGCATGCTTTTTATATGAATAGAGTTCAGAAGAGATTATTTTTTTGAAGTGTTACTCACAAATCTCCCGTATCCACAATAGATCTTTTGTTAACTGTACCTGCACATTTATTGTGTACGACAGCCTAATAAAATGAAGTCATTTTAATAAACATTGTATCAGAATACCCTATCTTCTATGTGGCACTGCGAATTTCCACTACTGAAGGAAACATTTAACATTCTCACCATTTTAATACTTTTAATAAATATTTGCAATTCCTGTGATAATGCATAATGGCAGAAAAATGCATTGCCTCCAAAATTTATGTGGCTGCTGGCAGGTGGCCATTTTCCAATTTTCTGTCTCGCTAATATACATTTATTATGTATTTCTAAGGGCTTTTCTTTTCAGTATTTGGCTTGCCATAAAATTGCTATTTCTTTTACAAGAGAAAGTGCTCGTGACAAAGAAATCTCAATTGAACCCAAACCTGACAAATGGACATCTGCTGGCCAAGCCAGAGAAGAAAAACATTTGCCCAATGTAGCTCTCCGTTCGATGCCTTCCCATCAGCCACAGCCACAATATGTTTGGATCAGAGGCTTGCATTCTGAACTGCTAACAAGAATCAGCCCTTGCTCAGTAATATTTCCTGAAGTGTGACACTGTGTTGCATCATGTTACCCACGACACAACACGGAATAACATCACATTACATGACGGGTTATGACATAGGCAAGAAGAAGATGCAAGTTAATACCGTGCATTACATTTTATTTTGTCTAAATTGCAGGAGCAGAGTGTACGATGAGCTGTGAGTGGTCTCTTCTGTGCTGGCTTTGTGCAATTTCTACAACAGCCATCCTTGTAGTACCTGAGCATCCACCAGCACATAATTAAACCTCTATTGATGGCTGAAATCCTTGAATCTCTCACTAAGCACATATCGTTCTCTGTGTTTAAGTAGCAGCATTCATTTGAAGAGCCAGGGAGCAGGGACTAAGCATGAAGCCTAAACAGGCAATAAGAAGTGGTAAAACTACTAAGATGATGCATTCTTACCCTCTCAATGCAAGGAAGCTGATTTTGTGAAACTCTTTATGGCATTCACAGCAAAGCAGGGAATATCCTGTGTCACGGAGCGTGTGCTTCTTGAGGATCCTTTCTGGTAGCAAATGATGCTCAGAGAGTGTGATTTGTTATCAGAGAGCTATTTGTGATGGCCGAGATAGAAGGGCACTGAATAAATATCTACAGCTCTCAGGAACTGAAACATGATGGTGCAGGAGATGGAAAGAAATATCTCAAATAGGCAGAGGAACAGAACCTTGCTACCAAAGGTGACTGCAAATTCAGTAGTTTTTGTTTTGTTTTTTCAAAGCTGTGAAGCAACAGCATAATCCAAATTAAGAATATACTGTATATTAAGTTTTGCAGCAATAAACCTTGATTAAAGTAATTCCTGGAATGATGAATGCAGTCCCCCTAGAAGAGGCTACTGTACAAGAGGTTTAAATCTCTGATGTGATGGGGAATTATGGGCAGGTTGCTTCTTAGTCTGCGTTTTTGGCGTTCCCTTTACTTGACCTATTTTGGCCCCAGCTCAGGGAAAAAATCACTATTTGGGAAAGTGCTTACTGGACTTACTGTGAATGTTTCAGAGCTTTCCTGAATCACCCCTGGATATGGAGAAGACAAAAGCACATTTTTCACTGATGATCATGGGCTTATGCCAGGATGAAAACTGCAGTTTAGAACTGGCCAGATAGAAAATTTCTGGATAGTTTCTTTTTAACTGAAAATTTAATGTGTCTAATTCTTCTTTATCAAATAATCTATTTTTCTATTTTGAAGCTAATTCATCTGAATAAGGTGCAAACTTTGCAAATTCTTACCAGAATTCCCCAGCTGTCAAAAAACTATGGTTAACCTTGAATAAAAATAAACCAATGAACCAAAAATAAAATTATTTTTAACACATAGTAGTATATGGCTATTTAAACTAAATAACTATATATTTATACATGTTTATTAATACAATAATATATAGTTATAAAAATATTTACCATAGTGTGATTTATTATAGGGATTATACATTATAGGATATGGTGTAATACAAGTAATATTATATTGAAATACATAATTCCTATTAGGAATTCAAGGGGAAAAAAAAGCCATGATTTTTCTTTACAAAGGATAATATTCAAATATTGGGGGGAACAGATGAAGGGCCCCTTTTACCCTCCTGATACTTAGGTCAGTGGCAAAGTGTTGATTTTTCTACAACTTGTTTCTTGGTCTAACTGATTTCTTCCTGAATGTGCAGCCAGTGCTGCCTTTCCAGGAGCGCTCTGCAGCCTTGCTGCCGTGCAATACTTTGTTGTGCTCAATCCCTCTCACACTGGAGACGTGTCTGTGCTTTGTTTGCATTTGTTTTATGAAGTGGAGGACAGGAGGGTTTTGTGTCGCTCGTGTTTGATGCGGGTTGATAAGAACCAGATATTTGAAGAAATGGAGAAAAACAGATTAAAGATTTCCTGTCCCCTCATGGCCAGTTTTCTCTCAGATGAAGTGAAGGATTTGTGAGTGGGCACAAGTGAGTGATACAATCATGTTTCTACCAGAAAGTTTAACTGTATCAGTGGGCTGCATCTTAGCATTTTTGATAAAGATTGTCTTCTCAGAAGAATTCATGTATTTCTTACTCTTGCTACTGATTTCATCCACATCAGTGAGATTAATTTGCTTGCAAAATATTTCTCAGAAGTAACTTTTCCTTTCAAAGGGTGGCCATTAAAAAAAAAGAAAAGAAACAAACCCTCACAAAAACAAGCAAAGAAAAACACCTGACGACAGGGAAAACTGTGGCAGTTCTCCATGAGTCTTCTTAAGCTCATACATTTTATAAGTATTTAATGTGATACCTTGTAGGAACAGACAGCAGCAGGTGACTGCAGTAACTTTGAAGAACAGCTTTTTTCTGTCACTTCTTTTCCAGCGTGGCCCAACAGCATTCCTAACAGAAACCACTTGCACAGCATCCCCATTTCTCTCAGGAAAATCAGTACAGACTGGCAATAATGCAGAGCAACATACAATTAAAAATTAATAGCAAAATGATTACATTATTCTCCTCTAGCAGAAACACCCCTCTACCCCACAACAAAGGCCTTTAAAGCACTTTGGCTGTTTTCCAAAAGAGCTGATTAATCCTGCACCTAGCCCTGCTGCCTGCTGTGCCAGGCAGGAGCTGCTGGGTGTCCGTGGAGGAAGCGGGCAGGCTCTGCTCCGGTGCCAGTGCCCTCGGAGCGCTGCTGGTGCCGCCAGGAGAGGCTGCTCCGCCGGCAGCAGCGTGGCAGGACAGCCCTTTGGATTATTCCAGTAATCTGTGACATTCCAACTGAGAGACAGTGCGTGGGGAAGCTGGGTGAGAGAGGGATTGCTTTGCTCGACTCCGAAACAAAGGCTGTGCAGTGCTACACAGACGATTCTGATCGCGGAAGCATCCCGCATTAGGGCTTTCAGCCTGAGATAATTGACCTTGACATTGCTCTCAGCTGCGGGCACAGAACTCTGGGTGCAGTGACTTACCTTGAAGAACAGCGTGCAACTGCACAGAATATTTACTTACTGTCTTTTTTTAATTCTTGAAAACTGTGCACTGCAAGGACAAGTAGGCAGAAGTGTAGTGAGGGATGGAAGGTATTTTATGTGGATGAACACATGAAGAGGTGATTATGTATTGCTAAAAGTCTAATCCCTGGATAAACTACAGTTTGCTATTAATTCTTTGGACTTGCTTAGCTGCTACTTAACATTTCCACGACTTAACAATTATATTGTTGAGCTAAGAGTAACTTTTCAACAAAATGTGTAGGGATTAGAAACATTGATAATTATATTAATTAATATTAATGGGAGTGACAATATTTGTAGTCATATGACAAACATAAGGAAAGCAGGGCTTTAATTTTATCAATTAATTCTGTTTCTAATTGCTTTCACTCTTCAGTTGTCAGAACGTGTTCTCCTTGCAACGAGGAATGTGTTAAGCAGGAAAAGCACAGACCAGAACTGAGGGGAAGGAGGGCTCTGTGTTTGTATATGGTGCTGTCTGTTATCCAGAAGCATATTGAGCCTTCTCTGTGGGCTTTGGATTTTCCCTCTGTTTATTGTAAATGCCCATCATCTGGAGTAATGGGTTCAGTCTCACTGAGCTGGGTTAGCAGGCAGAGAGGCCGGTCAGAGCAGGGAATGCCACTGATTGAAGAGCTTTCCAAATTATCAACTCTTCCTTCTCCCCACACCTTCCCGTAGGTGCCGGATGAGCCCTGGACAGCAAGGCAAGCAGGCCTCGGAAAAGAGAGCTCAGCATGTGTGTGTCTACAGTGACTCCTCAGATTTAATACCTTTGATGGGCTCCAAGTTGTCTCTGGAGAAAGGCGGGGAGCTGCAGTCCATTGGCCTTAATCCTTCCCTGTGCTCCCGTATCTTTATACTGCTCCACCAGCTCCGCACCGCCGTAAAACCAACAGAACCCACCCTCGGCTCCCTGCTGTGAGGGGAATCCCTCACCAGGCTCCTTGCTGAGCGCTGCAGCTGCCACAGAGGCTTCCTGGCACCAGGAGCAGGGTCTGGAGCCCTGAGATGCTGCTCCTGCTTGGTGTCCCCACAGGCTGGGCTGTGCAAACCCCAGGGCTGGAGGCCTGAAAGTCCCCATGTCCTGAGACTGCTCTTTAGGCAGGGAAGTTCCCCCTGCACAGAGCCCTCACCACACAGCCATCCAAGAGGCTGATAAAACAAATAATGATGATCTCCTGGGGCAGCTGCAATAAACAACGCTGCCAGCTAAGAATGGTGCCTCTGATGGCTCTGCCGGCGAGAGCTCAGCCATCTCTCAGCTGCTGAACCCCAGCTCGCTGCCCTCACAGGCTGTGCCAGCTGCTCCTGCAACGCTTCAGGGGCTGCTCTTCCTCTCAGCTCATCTCTCCTCTGCTCCTCCTCAGCACTGCACCCCTGCAAGGCTGGGAGGATCTCACCCAGCCCTGTACAGGTAAGGGATGCAATCACCCAGCACATGCTGCTTTAGTGGCCTCTGGCTTCTCCCAGATTACCTGGGAGGAGTTGCTGGTCCCTGCTCAGCTGGGCAGATGTTGGTGTCTACTGGGCTGGGGAGTTCCTCACCAACACCCCAGTAAATCTGGGGGACTTGCTGATGAGCATGAAGAAATACCCCCAATTCATTTGCTTCCTGTGGGCTGGAGACCTTGCCCCTGCCATTCCCCTCCTTGTGGACATGCAAAGCTGATCCCCAGCATATCTGCATTTACGCCTATTTTTAGGATAACATCAGGAAGCACAACTCCATCTTGTTGTGCCAGCCACATCATTGTGAAAAGGCACTGTCAGGGCAGATTCACCTCTTCTGTGCTGGTATAAACGTTGCTTCTTCCCTATCTCCTCTTCAGGGAACGGAGTTCAGAATAAGCCCTTTTGTGTTTGTTTCCACTGCTCTGGGATGGAGCTGGGAGCCTTTGCTTTTCCCTGTCAGGAAGCACAGGTTTAATGGATCGAACGCACCAGAATTGCTTAATGAGTGCTCAGTGAATATTAATAAAAGTTTGGACGTGACTCAGGCTACAATGGCTGAGAAGTTTGAAAGCTCTGGTTCAAGATTACAGGAGGCTGTGAGAAAATATGGTATCCAGCAGCTAGCATATAGTGTGGATATTTCACTATCCAGGGATCTCTAATTACTAATAATGTACAGGAACAGTATGATATGTCCTTACAATTGCAGAATCCTTTTCAAAGATAATCTTTAATAGTTTATTTGACAACCTGTAAAATTATAGAAAATTATTAGTCTTGGGAATTACAAAATTCCCCATAGTACAGTCAAACAATAAAATTATAATTACCTGTGGGTAATTGAAATTTAACTGTTTTTTTTATTGTATATTACACATCAATAGCAACACAAGTTCAAGAGTGTCCCCCTCCCCTCCCTTTTCTTTTCCCGACAGAAGTGAGGAAAATGGACAACCCTGCTGGTATCTTGTGAGCCCTTGTCACAGAACAGAGCTTGAACAATTTCGATTAAAGCAGTATGTTCGAGACTGTCATTAGACCTGCATTAAATTACATATCTGGAATGTTAAAAATAAAGAGTGCTGAAGCTTATTCACAGCTGCCTGTGGTAAAGTATGTAGTCAAGGTTTTTATTATCTTTGAAGTTCTTATTTTTCTCTTTTCTAAAACTTATTGTTTCATCAAACAAATACCTAGCACATTTAAGAACAGTGTGAGCACAGGAGCAGAATTGCTGGAGCTGGATAAAGCATTAGCGTGTTTCCATTCTGTGCTCAGTTGTATTGTTTAGTACTAACAATGGTAATTTATCAATTATACAGGAGGGAACAAAGCCCTTCACTGTCTCACAGCTCCAGAAGTACCTGGTACAGGGCCCAAAGCTGGACACCCTCTCAGACCTCAGAAGGCACCATTTACCATGAACATTTGCAGGGCCAGCATTGGCCTTGTCCCCTTGCAGTGACCCCATGGAGGCTGCTCAGTACTCAGCTCCAAGACTTCCATGGCTTTTTTCCTAAACCAGGAAAATTATAACCTTCTTTCTTTTTTTTCTTTCTGATCCAGGTACCTTGATAATGAGACATCACAGCCTGTTCTTGTCTAGTCGGTGAGACCTTCCAGTCCCTCTTGTAGTGTAATTTGTGGTGGCTTTACAGACTTTGAAGCCAATCTGAAGGATAAACCCCAAGCTTTTGGATGCTGCTCAGCCAGGACAAACCCCAAAGCATGGTATGTTTGACAGTCACTTGTCTATACAGCAGCTTTGTTACACACTGCTGAGATGCACAAAATCCTCTATAGAAGGATCAGACTGGCTACTTCCATTTGATTCTGTAAAGTGCTTTATGATGATTCTGTGAATGTAACAGCACAAGTAAAAATATCTCTGTTTTATTAAGAGTTTCAGTTAAAGTGTTTAATACACAGATTTTATCGTGAGAGAGCATCACAAAGACTGAGCACAACATAATGGCAAGCCAGGTATTGTTATGATTATCATTACTATTATTTATATATGATCACTGAAGTACTAAGTGAAAACTGGGAAATGGAGTTCCTGAGTCCCACAGAGCTCATAGTAACAGCTGTTTTTGGAGGATGCAACAATAGCAGACCAGCTCTGCTTCATGGAACAATTAATGGTGCATACAGCCCAGTCTGGAAATCTCTGATCCCGAATGGGTTTTCCCATTTTCAAAAATCAAAGAAGGTAAAGTTTCAGTTGGATCCTGCCTTTTTTTATTCTGGTGCCTATTACTCTTCTCATTCCCTCTTTTCTCTGCCTGTTGGTGTGAAGGGCACCCCTGCACATTAGAACTGTGATGTGTCTGTTTATCCAGCAAAGCAGCTGGAAACTCCTCATCCAAGTGGTATCTGAATGCTTTTGCAAGGGAGAGATATTCTGCCTTCCTCACTTGCCCTTCCCATCGGAGATTTTTAAGTGTCTTGGCCTCCTAAAAGCTAAAGTGGAGCTTTCGATTGAGATTGAAACCGAGTGTAAATCTTTGAAAAGCAGAAAGCCCAAGAGGGGCTGCATCAGCAGAGCAGTGAATGGGCTGAGCTGAGCAGGGCAGAGGCAGGACTGGCCCAAACCCCTGTCCTTACACCAAAGAGCCGTGACCTTGTGTAACACACAGAGCTCTGTTTGGCTTTGGCTGTTCCCTAATCCTGACCCTTGACCAACACCTGAAGGCTACAGGAAAGTTTTTCTCCATCCTTATCTTGACTGTCATTCCCTGGCAGATTCCAGCTGCTGAGCTCAACGCCCTAAAAAAAAGAAGCTGGGGAGTTGTTTTCCACTAGGATTTATATAGATGGGATGCTTGGAAGTTAAATCTTCCACCACCACAGTACGCCACAGTGTAAGACAAAGAGCAGGAGATAAATTTTCCTGCCTTTGAAATTCCTGCTCGTGTCACTGTCTGAGCAAATTTTTACTATTTTGACAGTGGTGAGAAGAGCTATTCCAATGTGAGCCTCTTTCTCTGCACTGCAGTGCAGGATGAAGCTAAGGATGAGCAATTGGAGGGCTGTCAGGATTACACCCAGGTCAGATTTTTCATTCTGCTAAAAGACGCTTTTTTGACACAGGAATCAGGAAAATACATTGATGCAATGTGTTGAGAAGGACCAAAAGGTTGTTATTTGCTCCCACCAATACAGAGAGACACAACCCTTCTGTAAAGCAAAAATATTTTCCAGTGAAAACACAAACTTTGACACTGAGTGCAACATAATGGGAGGGCCCAAGAGGGGCTCTGGGGAGCTCCTCAGGGAGAGGGGGCTTTCCATGGGCTTTTTTGTTCCTGTCTGTAGGGTGAGCCCACAAATGTTTGGGTAGAGAAGGCAGCACGCATCCAGATTTTAAAAGAAATAAAATAAAAGGGATTGGCTATTTTTGTTTCTCATGGATGAGGTTACAAGGTTAATAAAAGAGTTAATCCCAGCCTGCTCTGCAAAAGGGAACAGCTCACATTTGTGAGACTTCAAAAGGCTTCAGAGTGTCTGTGTATGGATGTTGTTATTTCCTGTCAGGGCTATCCCAAGAAGGTGGGGGCTGGGAGCTGATTTTTGGAAGAAGAGTTTGGCCTTTAACTAAATCAGTTGGAGTGAAAATAAAAAGGTTAGTATAAAATTATTTTGAGAGCAAACTCCAATTCAATAAAATTCTGTGTATGTTTTTTTTTTTTTCTTGTGAAAATCTAAAATTAAAACTTATTACAAAGCAGTGGAGGCTGACCAAAGCATTTCAACCAGATGGCCCAGAGGATCTGGTTGGGTTTTTCTTGTTTGTTTTTTTTTTTTTTTAAATCATTACATGACTTTAATTTTAAAATAAGTTATTGGTTTCAAAGAGGAAAAAAAAAAAAGTAAATTTAGGAAACATTCATCAAATTAAAACAAAAAGAAAAAAAAAAGTGAAGTATAGTAGGGAGAAGAATATTGTCATTTTACTGAATGGTTTGGTGGAAGCATGGAAGACCTGGAGAGCATTGTGCCTGACAAACAATCTCGTATTCAGGCGGGGGAGATGTGCCCAAGCTCTCTTGCTGAGTCTTTGGTCAGCAGACAAACACGTTACGGGGGTGCTGCTGCCCTTTTTTAGAAGCGCGGTTTTCGGCGCTCGCGGTATTCAGGGATTCACTCCTGCTCCCTGGTGCAGCTGGGATGGCAGCAGGCCAGGCCAGAGCCGTGGCCCAGAGTGGTGGGTTACAGAACGGGCTCCTCTCCTTGTGGGCTGTCCTCAGTGGTGCAGGACACACCTGAGCTCCGGCCCTGTGCCCGTGCAGGAGGGCTGGGACTGCCCAGGCAGCTCCGCCTCGGGCCCAGCTGATCCAGCACCAGGCCGTGATTTACAAGGAGAGCTGGGTGTCCATTTGCTTCCCAGCACTGAGGGAATGATTATTGCACAGCGTAGAAAATTAACTTGGGCCTCGTCAGGCTTTTCTGGAGAAATAAATAAGCCTGGGTTCCTTATACTTTCCCTGGCTTGGTGTCCCCCTGCACAGCTGAGAGTCCATGCTCAGACACAGAGTAAATGTTATAGTCGATATCCCTCAGCAGAGAAACTGCACTGCAATTTCTTTTTTTCTACCTTTTTTCCTCTTGCACGAGGCTCCTGTGCTACCAGCTAACCATTTCCTATAAGAAAATGGCATTGTGTTAAAGTTATATAGTGTATCATATTAAATTTTATAACGGTGCTTTGTGTTTTGAAAAGACTTTGGGGGGAAACAGCATCAATCAGGGAACCACATTTGATAGACTTGGAAGGGGCCTCCTGGGTCATTTTGTCCAAGACCTCTATGAAGCAGGAAAGCTTCTGCAAAATACCTTTCCCATAAATGTATCTAACCTTTCCTTAAAGACACTGAGTGATGGTGCCATAAATACCTGAAGCAGCTAAACCAGTCTGATTGACCTTACGATCAGAAAGTGTCTTCTAATACTGGATAGAAGGTACAATTTCCCATTCTTCCAGCTGCAGCTAAGCAAGAAAAAAGGGCAAATACACAGTAATGGCCAACAATACAGACTGTGCAAACAGTTTTACTTTCACTTTACTGCCATCACCTACCATAAATCTGGATGTACCCACTGATACTTGGTTTCCCAGTGTAGTGTCTGTGATTCTTGGAGTATCCATCTCACTTTGACTTTTGGAGAGCCACCATTACAGAGTGTGGAAATAAGGAAGATGGACTAGCAGCACTTTCTGATTCAGGAAGCCATTTGAAACCTGATGCTGTGTAGTTAAAGTATTTATTTCTATTCTCTATTTATTAGAATTTGTGAGGTGTTTCTTGTCAGGACCGTGGGAGTAGGGGAAGCACAGGGCTTTTTATGGCTCTGTCAGAGCGTCAAAGAATAATTTTTATTCTCCCCAATAATTGTGTACATTGAAAAATAAATACCTGGTAGTTTGGCTGCTTGTTGCTGCAATAGCAGTGCCTTGTGTGCTGCGCTGCCTTCTTTTTCTCAGTGAGCAGTAGAAGTGTCATTTTGGGGAGATGTGTTATTAAATCACAGACACACTCATTGCTAAGAGCTTCCTGAGCTGTACATAAACTATCTTTGGCTCAGATTTTTTGGTCTTTTTTTTGTGTGTGTGTGGTTGTTTTTTGGGATTTTTTGCAAGCACTGAAAAAGGTGACAGAGCTGAAGACCAGTTGTTCAACCACCTGTTTTTGTCAGGCGTCCCACAGTTGTACTTCTCTCTCACACAGGACTGCTGCAAAATGGGACAGGAAGACAGGGCCTAGGAGCAAAAGACACAGAGAAGATAATTCAGAAAGAATGTGGTGATGCTGGGTTTGAACAAAAGTCAGTGACTCTGCACGTCCCTGCCCACACTTTTTTCCTGTGTCTCCTTCATGCTTTGTGCCAGTTTAGACTGGCACTCTCCTGGGTCTCAGCTCAGTGCTCATCACTTCATCAAGGCCTTAAATAAGCCCCCAAAAATTCAGAATTTTTAAGGCCTTTTCTATAGAGTTAACTAAATGCCATCCTTTCCCTGATGTGCGAAGTTATAAAATATTTGGCTAGTATTTAGTCACATAGAAATACGTGAAATTACACTAGAAATACTTTTCATCCAGTTGTTAAGAGCAGAGGCTGCTGAGATTGTGACCATTCACCCTGATTGTATAAAACTGTAAAATACCAATGCCAAGAAAAATACAAATACTGACAGAGCTTTTGTTTATTCTTTATATTCTCTTCAGACACTTCTTCCCAAGGCATCACCAAATCAGGCTTTCCTCATCACCACAGAGTTGAGACAGCCCCAGCTCACCTCTCACTCTGCTCCTGCCTGGAATTAAAGCTGGAAGAGCAGCCCTTCCCTGCTTGAGTGAGTTGAACCCCTCAGCATTTGCTTCCATGGGATCCTGGTACTCCAACCCACATAACAAATCAGATCCTCCTGCTTCCTGCTCCAGCCCCTCGTATTCCCCATTTTCCTCTCAGTGCCCTCCATTCCCTACATTGTAAATACTTGTTGGAGGGGAAGAGAAGCATAATTTATTTTTTTATGTTGGAAAGGAAATGAAGGCAAAAAGGGTTTTTGGGATTGTTTTTTGTTCTTTTATTGTTGTTGTTATTATTAAGAGAGGGCTTGTTTAGGGGTTTTTTTTTTAGTACAGACAAGTTCTAACCTGTACATGTGTGTGCTCTTAGGTACTCCTGAAAATAAAAAACACATTTGCATCACATATGCTTAAAATAAAAAGAAATTACATATCATAGAGGTTTTCTGATCCCGTTCAGTGCACAAATGCCAATATGGGGTTCTATCTTGCAATCCATTTTGATATTTACAACAGAACATGGCATATCATTTAATTTAAATTTGCAGCATGCTCAGTGTAATTAATGCTGTGCAGTGCCTAGAAAATCCTGATTTCTTAATGTGATACAATGCCTGCATGCTGAGAGCTTTTTTTTTCAATCTACTGTATCATTTTGGAGCATTAATGGGGAGGCACTGCCATTAAACAGGGAAAAAAGAGTCAAGGCCACTTGGTCTTTATGAAACTTCTGTGCAGCTCCCCAAAATATGATGCAAAGTACAGGTTTGTTTTAGAAGAGGGGGAGAGTCAGAGATTTAATTTTCCCTTGACACAGCATGATGCCTGAATAGCCAGACAGCTATTCCTAAATTATGTGCATTTCATTCCTAGGAGCTGTGAGCATTTTGAATGGGCTGTTGTTAAATACAGTACACAAGCATAAATACTCCAGGGAACAGCTAGCTGAAATTTTGGCATGAGCAGAAATCTGATGTAGTATCTGAGCATGTAATAATAATGCATATTGATTTGTTGGGAATGCTAGGAGAGGGGTTTGGTATTCTGGGATGAGAACTATTAAACCTGGGAACATCTTGTGTGATTATAATGTGCTGTGATATTTGTATGCTGTGGGCTTGGCAGGGACAGAGAGGTTCACATGAAGCTTTGGACTTGGAGACTGGCAGGGTTCTCAGTTTTGGAACCAAACACAAAAAACTGAGTGCATGGCAAAGATATTTATATATTAAATACAAATGAAACCTGGAGAAATGGGAACCAGAAAGGGGATCTGTTTGGCAAGAAGGGTTGTGACCAATGCCCTTCAAGGTCAGGAGCTTTACTGCCATGGCTGCCTTGAGCTTGGGTGAGAGTTTATGTGCTTTGGGGGGCAGCTCTGTGTTTGGTGGGTATAAAAAGAAAAGGGAAAAAACCCCCAAACAACATCCCCCTATGATCTTGCAAGGTTTCAGTTTCTACTGGACTGTACTATAAAAGCAGTTCTTATAGACCTGTTGATAGCAAAACAAATTCTTCAAGTCCTATAAATAAATCTGTTTCTATACATAACGCTTCAATTTCTCTGTTCTCATCTGACACCTGACAAGTCCACCTTAAGAGTAATTGGTCCTGCTTTGAACCTCTGCAAGCACAGTGGGAGGAGGGTGGGCACTTCATTGACTGGGATTGATTTTGGTAGGAAGCACATGAGACAGACTCAGTATGTGATGTCGCACCTGGGATACATCACACTCCTCCAGAACATCTGCAGGCCACGAGTGGGGCTCAAGAGGATGTGAGGAGGCCCTCAAAGAACCCCATCCCAGCAAGTGGGACCTCTCTGTGTGGTCACCTCGGAGAGAGGCACCAGCTGGGACTAAGTTCATCAGCCAGGTGGGAATTTCAGGGGTGATGCTGTGGCTCTTGTGGTGGAAGCATCCCAAGCCATGGGCTGTCTCCACAGGCAGGAACCAAAGGGTTGTCCCAGTGCAGGTTGGCCAACATGCTGATCTCTCCACACTGTGGTGTCAGGCCTCAAGAAGGGCTGTTGGGATGAGGGGCTGGACATTTCCACACCTGGAACTGTATTTTCCAGTGCTCTGGTTATTTGAGAGGGCAGAGGGCAGTGAAAGCATTTGTGAACCGGCTGCTTGGTTTGTGACAAAAAAAAGTGTCATTGATATTAATAGCTCTGAACTCCAGCACAGACTAAAAAAACGCAGAGAAATGGCAGAACAAAAGGAGACAGAAACAAGATGGCACTGAGGGGCTCCTCACCAGGGATGCTGATTAAGACGTGAGGTGGGGGCTGTCCCGCCGTGTGTGGGTTTGGCTGGGGAAATCTCCCTCCTCCCACTGTCTCGCCTCCCTCATCCATAATGAGGGAAGGAATAACTTTGCAGCACACTTTGCATTGCCATTGCATGCTAACTTCATTACTGTTTGCAACAGCCTGTGCAATCCTCAGAGGAAACGAATAATAACAAAGAAAAAAAATGATAATTACCAAGCACATAGTTTTCATCTATAATCTTCATTTCAGGATTCACTCTTCCTGATGTCAATATTTTATAATGGAAGAATGAGATATGCTAAGTTTCTGTTTGATGGAAGTAAATTCAGATTTAATATTGCCGAGGAGCTGAATTTTTAATAGAGCAGAGCAGTTTGCAGCCATTGCAGCCCCCGCTTGCAGCTCCTTTGTACCGGCTCAGCGACGTTCCCATGACCAGGCAGAGGAACGGGAAGAAGCTGCTCTGGATCTGCAGTGGGTGACTTTGTCACTTAGCTCTGTCACGATAATCGGGAGTGTCACACAATGAAGCAATATGACACACCCCCAGTAAATGAAGAGTTTTCAAAGTGATGTACGGCCCCTATCAACTGCCAAAGCTTTTGTTTGCTCACGGAACCAGGCGGCATTTCCAGGAGGAAAACCACACTGGAGAGGCACCCTTGGAAAGTTTGTTGGGAATTGATTTCCTCTGTGTTTTTGTAAAATGGAATAGATCCTGTGAACAGGAGAATACCCCTTTTCATCACACACTCCCAGCTTCCAACCTGCTGAGGACTTTCCACAAACTCTTTAGGAATTTACCTCTTTTTGTTAAATTGGGTTGGATCTCATTAATAAAAGAACGGTATAATGGAAAAGAGTTTCTAAAATTATACTGTAACCTAGAATTGCAGGATTCAGCTTTCTCTGCCTGAAGAAAAAAATTCTGAAGCATTAAACTTACTTTATCAAGCATTGCACCTGACATGCTCTCATAAATTTTACATACATTTTAACTTATTTTAATATTATGCAGGCTTGGTTTAAAATATTCCCATGAAGTACCTAAAATGAAGCTGCTCAGCCATAAATTAGAGCTAAAAAAATACTTGTCCATCCCCCCCCCACCCCGCTCCATCAATATTTCTTTACTTAAAATCATGTGTTGTATGTAAGTTAAATTTTCCCTTGCTGAGATACTTTGTATATCTTAATAGGAACTACCACAGGCCCAGGGAGCTGTATTTCTGTAGGGTTACTTGTACTTCTTTTTTTTTTTTTGCTTTTTTAGAGGTGTCTTGCCTAAAAGCAGCCAGCAGTAATAACCCTTTGCATGCCACAGTGCAGTTAGGGCCAGGGCCCACAATATTAAACATTAGGCTGAATATATGTGTGTGTGTGTGTGTGTGCATGTGTGTGTGTATCTGTAGGAATTTCTCTGTGTGTGTGTATATGTAGACATAAATACACATTTATATCACAGAATCACAGAGTGGTTTGAGTTGGAAGGGACCTTAAAGCTCATCTCAAGCTTCCAGTAATAACCCTTTGCATGCCACAGTGCAGTTAGGGCCAGGGCCCACAATATTAAACATGAGGCCGAATATATGTGTGTGTATGTATGTGCATGTGTGTGTGTATCTGTAGGAATTTCTCTGTGTGTGTGTATATGTAGACATAAATACACATTTATATCACAGAATCACAGAGTGGTTTGAGTTGGAAGGGACCTTAAAGCTCATCTCAAGCTTCCACTGTCCCAGGTTGCTCCAAGCCCTGTCCAACCTGGCCTTAGACACTTCCAGGGATGGGGCAGCCACAGCTTCTCTGGGCAACCTGTCCCAGCGTCCCATTAGCCTCACAGAGAAGATTTTTTTGCTAACAGCCAATTTAAACCTCCTCTCCATTTGAAGCCATTCCCCCTTGTCCTGTCACTCCAGGCCCTTGGAAATGGTCTCTCTCCGTGTTCCGCTGCAGGCTCCCTTCAGGTACTGGAAGGCCGCAATTAGGTGACTCCAGAGCCTTCTCTTTTCCAGGCTGGACAACCCCAATTCTCTCAGCCTTTCCTCATAGGGGTGCTCTAACCATCTTGCTGGCCTTCACATGCATATACATAAAGTTTTTCTCCAGGAACAGCCCCGCTGGTTGGATGGGGATGACGGAAGCTTCCCAGTGTGACAGCCCCAGGCTGCCCCTCCTCCGGCCAAGGTCCCCGTGCAGCAGGTACATCTCACAAAGCTCCATTTGTGCCCCGATTTCTGAGGCTATTTCAAAGCCCAGGCTAAATTACACAAACATTTGGCTATAGACATAACAGGCCTGTTCTGCAGCGCTGTCAGCTCCTTGCCTCCCAGCCCTGCATGTGTCTGTCAGGCCATACTTGGGCAGCGCCGCAGCGTGCACCGTGTCCCAGACACTGGAGTGATTATGTCTGGATGCTCCTTATCTGATGGAAAAGCCGGCAGTGCTGCACATCTGTGCTCCGAGGCTCCGCTGCTGCAGTGCCACGCCAGTATTTATTTTGCTTCTGCAAGTTAGTTTTCCTTGAGAAGCAGCAGGGGCCTTCTTCAATGAACTGAAAAATGTGTACTGTATGAAGGTCTGTGGAGGGTGTGCACCATAGTTCAGTGGGCAAATGCGAACCCAGGGGATGACATTTCATTTAAACATTTGGTTTACATCTTTACATGCCAAAAATATTAATGTCTTGACTTTAACAAACCAAATCCAGCACTTTTTTCTTTTTCCCCTAAATGAAGTAATTACAGCCAAAACACTCTGTGGGTGTTTGTTCTTCCTTCTCAAAGGTGGAGTTTCGCACACGAACATTTGGTTTCGGGACTGGAATTGTCAGTAGCTGCTCGCTTGACACTTCCCCGTTGGTTTGTGTTGGAAACCACCAGGAGTTTCTTTCCGTGTGTTTATTGTGTTACCCTCAGCCCTTTGATCGGGACATCTTGGATCACAGCAAAGTCTAGCTCAGCGCCTGTTCGCTATTTAAAAAAAGTGAAGAATATGGTTTCTATCAAAGGATCTACTAAGACAGTTAATGTAATTGAGAAGCAGAAGGGCATTTATGGAAGTGCATCTGAATGTCCTCTTCACATGTAATTGCATCAGGAATTCTACATTAACATGCAAGTGCTGTCCAAAGGGAGGAAAAAAAAAGCTTATTTTTAGGTAGAAGCCCTCAGTGGGCAGTAAATTACCCATAATCTCCCCCAAACTAGCAATTAGCCCTGTTTGCTGACTACCTGAATTGTTTCACAGTAGTTCAGCACAGTCTTACCAGTTATCACCATACTTATAATCAGAGATTCCGTGAATGATTCCCGCAGCTCCACATACTGCCTGCCTAAGGTCAGCCGTAATAACAAATACATTTTATTTGCTTCTTTTGGCCCTTTGGAGCTGTTTTCTCAGGCTGCAATATGTGAGGAGAGCTGGTGCTGCCCTGCTGCTCAAATGGCAAGAATGTGAACAGAGAAAGCAATTCAGAGGGGTAGGTGTGCTTTGGTATTAGTTAATATTCATCTGCTTGTGTTATTTGTTATTTATCCCCTTATAGCAGCCAGTCCTGCTCAGAGAGGGTGAACTTGCTCCCCACCGCTAGGCTTTGCTCTTCAGAAGTTCTGACACTGAAAGACATTTTTCAACACAAGCCTGCAACTGCTGAGTGGAAAACTGGAAATTATGGAAACAAAAACCTATGGAATTTTTTTCCTTAAGGCGGCTGAGCAGTTTTCATATCCCCAAATACCCATGCTTTGCCAAAATAGTAACTGAGCTTGGAAAACAGTAGCTACGTTGCCAGCTTTAGCAGTGGAAACAATCATGGGCCTACACATGCACACAAATACAAGCACACACATCCTAGGAACAGCATCAGGCTTAAAGAAAGAAAACCAAGGGGAAATGGAGATGATGAAGTATTTGAAACAGAAAACAGGAATGTTTGCATCCTGAGCATTAAAGGTATATTTTTAAGTACGGTGCACACCTTTGTGAGTAATGCTTTAATCTGCATATTATTTCTCAGGCAAAATCCAACTAAATCAACATAGTGGCACCATTTAATTTTCATTTCATTAATTTTCATTTCTGGTTCTGTATCACATTACAGAGACATGGAGCTGTATTCCTGCCTCTGAGCTGATGGACTAGATCTGAGCAATGAAGGAGATGGAACAGGAATTCATGCTGAAGAGGAACAACTAAAGAGTGATTCTCCTTCGCAAGCGCACTCTAGGAAGCAGAAAATGGAAAGATTGCCTTTGCCTGGCTCTGTTTAAAATGTTTCAGCTTCTTGTTTCAGAAACTGCCTACAAAGCTACCACTACAAGCTTCAGACCAGTTCTTCAAAAAATGTTTCAGCTTCTTTTTTCACAATTGGGAACATCAGCTCTGTGAGCAAACTGCCTACAAAGCTACCACTACAAGCTTCAGACCAGTTCTTCAAAAGAAGAACTTGTTTTCCAGAAAAAAAACCAAAACCTTGGGGTTGAACACTTTCCACCCTTACCACTCAGGCCTTGACTAAGGAAAGTACAAATAAACTGATCCTGAATTAAAGTCATCCTCGTTGTGAGCACATACCTGGCCAAGGCAGGCAAAAGCAGATTGATGACCCAACAAAGTTCACCTTGTTTTCTGAGTTGAAAGCTCACGCTGTTCCCTGGCAGAACAGGCATGTCAGGCCTGCAATAACCACTTGCTACCTTGCTTCAGTCAGCATTAAACCCAGCACAATATTAACATCTTGGGGAAAATCCAGCTGGAAATGGCTTTCTGGGGGGAAAAAAGGAAAGAGGTGACTGAATAGCACACCCTGTGTTTGTTTACTTATTGATTTCACAGTAATCTTAAGGTACTTGAAATTTATCCTCTCACCTGAAAATGTTTTATTTCCAGTGTTTTCTGTTAAAATGCAGAGCTGAATTCCTGTCCAGAAAGAAGTGGCAAAGAACAACCACGCATCACCTGAAGGTAAATAAATCACCTGGTCTGGCAGAGGTTGGCCTTTCTGTTTGGTTTTACTGTGCAGGAGCTGTTTGTGGGCACATCTTCCTGTGCCCAGAGCAGTGTGTGGCACTCCTGGGACAGAACCACTGCTCCTGTGGCACCTGAGTGGTCAGAGCATCCCCAAACTGGGATTCAGAGCAGATTTTGTTTGTGCCTCAGGGGGCACAAACAAAGATGAAGTTGTCATACAAGAGCTGAACTTCAAAAATTTGCTTTTAAAGTTTATAATTTGCTCTGACCATTTTTCTTAGTTTTCTTTTCTGGAGCACTGGTAAGGTTTGAAGATGATCTCCAATGATGCACAGCACAAGTGCTCTGAAATGCATCTCCTCTGGGTGAGTGTACCCTTTACTGACAATTCACCCGGGAGCTCACTGGGCATTGGGCACCTCCAAAGTATTTCTGGAAAGAAAGCAAATGATCCAGGGTCTGGACACTGGGCTCTTAAATTACCAAAATATTTATCACTTAATCTGAAAAACACTTAGCCAAAAACCTGGGCTATGGCAAGGGCATTTGGCACTGGATTAATTTCTGATGAAGTTCTAGGAGCAGGCTGTAGGTTTGTGTTCAGTGATGCTTCAGTGTAATGCCCTGGCCAGTTCCATCCTGGCCTGCAGCTGCTGGGATCAGGCTCTGCCAAATTCCTGTCACCTTGGGCTTCATTAGCATGTGAAAACAGAGCCCTCTTGGCTTTGTGTCTCACTGAAAAACCAACCACCCAGCCCTCCCTTTGGCCAGGGGAGTGGGGCTGTCTCACGCACTCGACTTTAAAAGGAACTGGACAGCAGTTCATTACGTTCATTTTTTATTATTTTTTGTTTTTACTACCCCTCTTAAAAAGTTACCAGAGTGAAGGTTCCTGTTTACAGTGGTGGGAAGGAGCTCACGTAACTGCTCATAAAGGGCCCACGAGCAGTGGCAGATGAGGGACTCAGCAGACTGAGTAAATATTTTATGGTTGAGCCCTTAACTAAGGATTCTGCATTTTGGAAGAACAAAGTCCTGCACTGCTATATGAAATATTTCCTGTGCATTTCAGCGGGCCAGGGGTTGCATTTGCTACCTCCAGCCATTCTAACAGTGAATGGATCAGAACACTTAAAATATTTGCAGAGAGAAATTCTGAACAAATAACACAGCTTAAATGGAGAAACTTCCCTAAGTCACATCCATTCAACCAGGGAAAAGAACCAGCCCCTGTAAGCAGTCTGTAAGCACAGCCCCTCTTGTCTGCTTCACATGTACCATGTCTCAGAGGCAGGAAAAGTTATTCTCCCTCCACAAAAGACTTTGGGAATAATTATATCTAATGGAAAAAAAAAAAAAAAGAAAAAAAAACCAGTCTGTTCATGGACAGCGTGAATGGAAAGGGATGGGAAATTTGTGAAGGTCCTAATTCATTAGAAATTATTCCTCTTTTTAGTCGGCAACACTCATGGAACAATTGTCATTTGAGAAGGCTAAAAGTACCTTGAATGTTTTTCAAGCCACACACAATGATTATTACATGTAATTTTTAAATTTCTGACTCGCCCATCAATGAAAATCCTTGTCAATCCCCATCAAATTCCAAGTACAGTGGACTAACACCAGGAGCAGAGTAGCTTCAGCCAGGATCAGACACTGCATTTAAAATTGAGGCTCCATGATAGACTTTGAGACTCACCCCGGTTTTATTTACCCCAAGCAGCTTCCCTCTTTGGAGAACACAAGGAGGATTTCACCTCCTTTGGAATTCTGGGGTAAACTGTCCTTGTACAAAATTTGTTCAGGGTCAAGTTTTAGGCAATATTTTGTGCTGCAATAACCACATCATGACAGACAACCTTTTCATCAGATAAGAAAAAAAATCCTCTTCTCCAGGTCAGTACAAGAAAGAAACATGACAGAGCTATAAATACAGAGCCCAGAGGTGTGAAAGCTCCTGCATTAAATGCGGTCATTGGCCATGTTTAAATTTTTTCCCAAACATTTCAGGTGTTAAGACAGAGAAGCAAATACATACATGGGGAAATGGCAGCAGTGAAGGCAGCTTCTCACTGGTAATGATCCTCACAATTTCTGTCCATTTTTTCAGACAATTATTTAAAAATATGTAACTCATTAGAGGGATTGAGTTGGGAAATGAGGTACATGGGCAGCCTCAGGTTTCAAGGTGGAAAAAGCTGGGAACTGAGGAAAAAGCTTGTCTGACCACATTCCCTTTTCCCAGGATGGGCTGAGGAAGATTTTCAGGTGACAGTTGGAACCTGAGAATTTTAGTACCATTTTTAGTACCATTTTTAGTAACCATCTTTTAGTACCATTTCAATCCATGGTACTAAAAGAAAAGCCCTGGTCACCAAGCAACTGAATTCAGACATGTAAATTATACAGTTGATTTCCAGAGGTGGGCAAATACCCCACAGTGCCCAGCAAAGTCCCAGAGAGATGAGTGGTGAAAGGAGAAAAGGATAAACCCCCACATGGTGGTCTCAGGTGTGTTTAATCACTTAAGCAGTGATATTTTAAATCCTGTCTCCAGTGGACAAGCCTTGCTGTGAGGGTGGTGAGGTCTATGTGCACATGATGGTTGGGTGAAAAAATTGTAAATGGCTGTCAGAAATTGCCATCTGCATTTTTAGAAAAAAAAAAATCTGTACCCACACTTGGAAATGGTAAGGATTTGCCAAAGGTTACCATTGGTTAGAAAGAGTTTTTGAAACTGTCTTTAAGCTGGGCTTAAACTCAGAGATTTTCACAGGATGGAACTGGATGTTTGTGTGAATGTAAGTGGCAAGAATCTGGAGGCTCATCCAGCACTGGCTTGGATAAAGTCATGCCCAGGTCAGTGCAGCCCAAGGATGGTCCTGATAAGGCAAGAAAGGCAAGGATGTGAAATAAGAAATGCTAATCTGAGGAGTTTTGCTTACTGAGCTTGTCAGAAAACAACACTGAGTATATGCAGCACAAACTTTTATCCAAAAGAAATACTAAAGGATACTTTTCTCCTAAACTAAATGAACTCATTAAAATTAACTCAGTGGTTCTGTTTCTCAACCCAAGAAACAAAATTCTTTTTTTTTTTTTTCTTCCCTGAGTTGTGCCTTTATTGGGGGTTGGAACTGGACAATTGTCAAGGTTCCTTTCCAGCCCAAACCATTCTACGGCTGTATGAGAACAAGTTTGCAGCATGTTGCTTCCCCAAGCCCTTCACTCTGAGGGCTCTGGAGGTGCCAGGGATCCTCCTGAGCTCTGAGCAGTTTTACAAACACTGCACAATGGTCACTCACCACAAATCCCACTTAATGAGCCTCCAGGTTGGCCTGTTCCAGTGAAAAAATGGCACCACCCTAATTTTAAGATGACAGCACTACAGCAAAGCTTGAGTTACCAGCCCAAGTGATAGAGTTAGAGTATTATGAAAAGATATGCATTTTAAAGTGCTGTGAATTATACCAAATAATCCTGACTATGTCTTTTGCTCTACTAATGAATCAAAGCAGAGCTTTCCACATTATCTGCCATCACCATGGAGAAAATGGGCCTTGGTGTACATGGTTTCTGTATAAATAGTGCATCTCCAGCACATTCTGAAGGTAAGTAGTGTCTGATTGCATGATAATAACAATAATAAAGAGAGAGCTGTCCAGCCTGCACATGGGCCAATTAAAGGATCAAGTGCACGAGGCTGCAGCACTCCTGGCAGGGGAGGAGTTGCCAGGAAGGTGCCTGGCCCACCAGTGCCCTCACCTCCCATCACAGCAAACTGTGCCATTCAGAGAGCTTTGTCCCTGAGTCCCTGCATGGAAGCAGAGGGACAGCACAGTATCCACTATTTTGGCAAAATAATGGAAGTTGTGACCGCAGCAGAGGCAAAACTCACCAGTGAAGCTCCAGTGGCTGCTTCACTCCATGCCTTAGAGCTGTGCTGGGCAGGATTTCTCCAGCTGCAGGGACCAGACTCAAACCCCGCTGTGTGCCACAGCTATGCCTGAGAATGCATGGAAATCTGGAGGAATGTACTTTATGGGGTGGCTGGATCATATGTTTATGGCCTGAAAGAGGAGCTCCCAACCCAAACCACTTTGTTGGTCTCTGATGGTGAGAGGCTGAATATGAACATGATATAATTCATGCTGGGGCATGGGTATGAAAAGAGAACGTGCAGGCTTTGCCTGGGACAGCCCACAGCCTCAGTAGCTGCCTTGCCATTAATTATGGGTAATGGGCTAATAAACACCTTCACATGCAGTGCACTGCACGTTCAGCCTGTAGGAGCCCCCTTGGAGAGATGAGCCAGAAGAACTAAATGTAAAAACCCTGGATGCTGGAATTCTGCATTGCTGACAACATTAGCAACAACATAAAGTTGTAGGGGACCAAGTGTTCTGGATGCCTGCAGACAATAATTCACCCCCAAAAGGAGCTTCTGAGAGTTCACAGCAAATCATGGGCTATTTTCTGCACCTTCTGCACAGAAGTGGGTGGTTGTGACCCGACTGGTGTGGTGGGAAGGGCTCTTCTGCTGGAGCCAGGTGGCTGGAAACAACACCTGCACTGGGGTTCCGTGGGCACATCCCAGCCTGGCCACAGGCACCACTAATGCACTGCTCCAGTGGCCTGTTCTGTGGGATAATGGCACTGGCACTTCAGGAACTGAAGCTGCTCCTCAAGGAACAGACCCTTCCTTTCCTCTCCTCTCAGCTCTGCAGAAGAGCAAAAATTCCTGGTTCAGGCCTTGGAAATAATGAGGTGAAAGGGACCCCATTAAAACTTCCCCAAAACAGGATAAGGTATGTGATATGTGATTGGAAAATACAATGGGCAAACACAGCCTGCCTGGACAGGCCCTTCCTCTCAAAGAGCCATGGGAAAGGCTCCTGGGTCACAGGAGGGCTGGGAATTCAACAGGAAGTACCTACTGGGATGCCAGGAAAAACCCTAATCAGCCAAAATGCAGCTGAAGACACTGAGCACACTGAAAAGGGTTTCTGCAGGTGGTTCTGCAGGGTTTTCCTTGTCCTCCCAACAGAACCAGGCCCAGCAGGAGAAGCTGCTTCAAAGAGCAGAAGGAAACCATCAGCTCCAGGCTCAGGGTGAGTGTGGGCTGCCTCAGGCTCAAACCCAAACTGTTTGTGCTGGAAGGAGCTCAGGTTCAGTCCATCAGTGTCCCACCTTGCTGGGCACACAGCTCCTTGTTTGGAAACCTAAATATAGAACCAGGGCCCAGCTTCAGATAATCAGAATTTTACCCTTTCTACTTCCAAAACACAAGTTACAATGCTGGAACCAATAGTTGTTGGGTTTTTTGGTATTTTTTTTGTTTAACCCCAACTTCAATGAATTGACTGAAAAGTTTCTCAGTACTTTTGCCATTAATTAAAAAAATAAACATCTTGTGACCCTTTCCTAAGGAAAAACCTAGCGGATGTAGCTCCACTGCCCTGGACCCACTTTGATTTAGCTTGGTTCACTCCCAAAGGGCATGATCCAACCAGATATTCAGACACCTGTATAACTTCAACACACTTCTAAGGACTGCTCTGAACTCTGGCAAAAGTAGGGAAAATAAATTTTGTTAAAGCACTACTTTATTTCTTTCAAATCTGATTTTTCTAGAATCTTGACTGCAATGCATCACTTCAAATATTTCCTTCCTCATGCAGAATATTTGAATATTAAGCCAGATATTTTTATATTTCCACAAATTAAATGCACCATGGCTGAAGGTTTGACAGAAGCTCTAATTTGCACATAAAAAGGTAGAACGATTTCAGTTTTGACAGCACAGGCTTTTGATTTGTTAATAAAGGCAATTCTTTCTCAATTGTGAACATACTTCCCAAATAAGACAATGCAGTTTGTAGCAAATAAAAAAAACCCAAAACATCTTCCTGGTGTGGAGAATAAACTTTTGATCCAAAGTTAGTGTAGAAATTCAGATTTTATAAAAATAAAAGAATGAAACTCACATTCAAGCTTTAGCTGTACCAGAGCAGGGATCAGAGGAAGATCCATGTTCCTGCCACTTTCTCTGTACCAGTTGCTGGAAACATAACCTACCTTCAGTGTCTTTGGATGAAGTTCATTGCTAGAAAGTATCTGTGAACAGGGGAAGTAGTTTTGGGGTTGGGGAGGTGAGACAGATGTGTGGAAATGGTTTGGGTGAAAATTACCACAGATTTTCCTGGCCGTATTCTAATCAAATGCAGCCTAAGAACACCAGGATTTCAGACTCTGGTGACAAAACCCAAGCACCACCAAACCAAGAGACAACCGAGGCTAAGAGACAAGAGGCCACACCTTCAGAGTGGCCCCTCTGTGCCCATGTCAAAGCCTCCTCTTCCCCTGAGACACCACAGAGGAGGAGAGAGGGTAGAACCCCAAAGCAGTGTGGGCAGAGCCAGCCATGCTTAAGCATGGAAAAAAAATAAAATTTGGATTCGTGATCTGAGATCAAACTACTCTAAACTTTTCCCTGTGTGACAGCCAAAAGTGTCAGGATGGAAGCAAAGTTGAAAGTGCCCAGACTCTGTTTCAGGATATAAAAGGGTAACAAAGCCCCTGCCCAAGGGCCTGCCAAGGGCTCAGCTTTTACAAGCTTGGCACGGACTTTGCCTGGCAGCAGAAGTTGAGTGAAGCTTCTGCAGGAGGTGGGGAACGACTCCAAAGAGCCTGAGGCACAAACCAGCCAGTGCTGGTGTCACAAGCGCCCACTTTGGGGTGCACACAACCCAGACCCCCACCACGAGGGCTCCCGGGTGCCACCTGTGGGCACGGGCAGAGGGAGGAGCCAGCACAGCTCCCACATCCTGGGAAACCCTTCCATGGAGCCATGGCAGGCGCTGGGCAGCCTTGGAGCCCCCGGGCACAGCGGGCACTCGGCAATGCCTGGCAGCAGCACCTCGTGCACCCTGGGCCCGACACAACCTGCTGCCATCGCTGCTTTACTCTGTCACGTGTGGCACTTTGCAGTGCCACTTGGCACAGCGCTCCGAGGCACTGGCCCATTTAATGCAAAACCTCCTGATTTCTGTTAATTCAAAGCTTTTGTGAAAGACATTTTTGTTTTCCAAACAGTGTCCCCTTCTGCTTTTCTTTGCTTGCATCTCACCACAGTTGCCTCCTAATCCAGTGTTGGTGAAACAAGGCTGAAGGTATTTTGGTCATGTTTTCACACTCCTGATGTACACTTGCCTTGTCTCCTTCCACTTTCCTTCTGACTACACTCTGCTTCACAAATGCAGCCATCTGGCACAACATCGCAGTTTTTTTCTGTCGACACCTGAGTAATCAGAGCCCTTTTTTCTTTCTTTTTGTTTTCATTTTTAAATTAAGCAAGTGCTTCCAACTCCAGTGCCCAGGCTTATAACAGGCAAGCCATTAATAAAAATATCCCATTAATAAAAAGCAGCAGAAGTGGGAAGTCACTGGTACTAATGCTAGAAAATATTTAGGGTGAGATGAGAGAAAAAAATTAGCACCCAGCATTTTCCAGCTTTAAGAGCACTCCTTAGGAAACAGACTGCTTCTATACATTGTCTGTGTGAAACACACCTATGAAACATTGTTGGAAAAGCTGTGGCCCCAAAAATTCAGATGAGTCTCACCACACATTGCTGTAGAGCCAAAGCTGTATCCCAAGAGTTTCTTGTCTCAAAGGATCCCTCTAAGAATCGCTCTCTCATGCCACACTCACCTTTCCCATGGCAGAAATAAATTTGATAAGGTTAATTTGATCTCCAGCTGCCTGCCACCTCCTCCACACATCTGATCCTGCCCCTGATCTCTGAAGTAAAAGATGGCCACCACCCCACAAGCCCCAGTGACCTGGACACCCTGCACAGAGGTCTATGGGCAACAGAGCAGCTGTGCCACAGGGAACTCCCAAATTTCACCCTTGGGCACTGGGACAAAACACAGGGGCTGCCTCTGCACCTTCCCCAGACTGACAGCTCTGTCTGCAGCTCCTCTCACAGCCCTCACAGCCTTCCTTCCATGCAGCAGAAATTGCATTCTACCAGCTCCACAAGGGCAGGGTGGGGACAAGGGGCAGGGCTGCGTGGCTGTCCTGTGTCACCCACCTGGCCAGTCCAACACAAAGCAGCCATGGCAGCACCTGGAACACAGACACAGCTCCATAGGCCCCATCATTCCCACTGTCCCAAAGCACAGGCATCAACAGTGGAATTTCTGCTCTCAATACCACTTGGGAAGTGCCATGGATAATGTGCCAGCACAAGCCAGTAATGTGTGACTCTACACACTGAGCCTGCTGTGAAACCCCTGCTTTTCTTCCCATTTGTTCCAAACAGAGCTTCCCAACAGACTCTCACCAGGCACAGCCACACTGGGCATTAGTGCCACAGCAGCTCAGGGACTCTGCTTTTCTGGATGAGCAAAGATTTTCTGATGGTAGGAGCAGCCTCTTCCCTGCGTGAGCGGCCAGCAGGAGCCACAGCATCCTTCTGGGATGGATTTACACCATACGGGGATGCCAAATGGGAGGGAAGAAGTTTAACATAAAAAGCTCAATCTAGACCCCATCAGGACCTGAATGCAGACTCAGAACCAGGGTAGGACAATCTGGATTTGGTGAAAAATACCTGTTTTTCAGATGCAGCCACCTGGTAGATTCCCTTCTTCTTTTTCAACCTGGAAAGAGAGATGGAGCAGTTGATGGGGGAATAGAAAGGGTGTGCAAATTACAAGCTCTGTGGAAAGTTTCTGTGCAAATAACAGTTTAACACTAAGAAGTTAGGTTAAAATGGTTTCAAAGTCTAAAATTAGTTACATTTAAAACTAACAGCATATGCTTTTATTGTCTCTGATCTAAAATATAATCCCAGGAGGCTGTGAAAAGCATGCAAATTACAGAAAGCTAATTTGCTCCAACAGCGACACCTCCCATGTAGTTGGGAGGTCTATTAGACCCAGTGTACTCTCCATTATTTGCATATTAATAGCACCTGCTGAAATACTTTGGGATTTACTTTTCCTGCCAGCAGAGGGACGAAACAAACAAAAAATTTATATAAAATTCCTTTCATACAGATTTGATGAACAATAAACTATTCAGACAGTGCAAAGAATGCCAAATTATTGAGAGGCAATGGGGTAGGATTGCAATGCCATCTGTGATTTTCAGAGAAACTGGACTGCAAGTCTGCTTCAGAAAAAAAGAAATATCCCAAACCAAAAAAGCCCCAAACAACAACCAAAAAAAAAACATCTCTGGAAAGTGCTGGGTAATTTGAAATCGCTCACTTGGCTCGAGTCTGAAGAATGGAAAAGTTGAACTAAAGAAATCCAGACACTGCAGCAAGAAAAAATGAAAAACATGACAAAAAAAATCCTACACGTCTGCAAGCCCCGAAAGCAGAACCCCCCAAAGTGGACCTTGATTAAAAATCTACAAAACCCCAGGCTTTGATATTAGCCAGGCCTGCAAGGCCCAGTCTCCTGCACATAAAACAAAAAATAAATTAAAACCAGCTACAGTCTGAGATTTACTTAACAAGCCAAGTTCCAGCCTCTGCTCATGACCACTGCTTCCCCTCCTGGGCCCCGAGCTATAAAAAAAGCCCCTTGTATATTCCTAGAGCTCATCTTCCTCAGGGTGAGGGCGAGAGCAGCTTCCTCTGCACAGTAGCACATGGAAAAAGCTCCTTTAGCAGCGCCAGGCCAGGCTGGAGCCGCGGGCGGGATGTGCGCCGCGCGCCTCTCCCCGTTGAGCGCGTTTGGGAAACCGACCGGGGACACCGCGACATTCCCAGCACCTCTTTTTCCAAACAGGCAGTTGGTGCCCCTAAAGAAGCACCAGCCGTGTGCTCATGTACCCCTCAAGGGTTACAAGGGGCCTGTATTTCTCTGTATTCCCTGGGCTTTAATTCTGATTATGCACCCTCTTTTGAACAGGCATGGAAGGGCCCACCAGAGTTATTCACTGCTGGTGTGCCAAATTCCTGAAGCATTTTAACTACCATCATATTCACAAAGAGGGAATTGACTTTAATTTAAAATGTTTAAATTGTTCTCCACGCATTAAAAAAAGTAGTGAAAGAGCATTTCATGCAGGACAACAAAGCAGGGAAAAGTGCAGCAGCACAGCCACTGACTCCATCCTTGGCACTCTGTTACCTGTGCCAGGGGAGTGGAGAAAAGCAGGGAAATACATTATTATTGGGGAATACATTATTATTGGGGAATACATCATTATTAGGGAATACATTATTATTGGCCTCTGCTCACCACAGACAGAGCCCTGTGTGTCTTTGGTCTCCGCACAGCCAAGTGAGACCTCTGAAAAACTTGCTCAGTGTCAGTGCTAATTACTGGAGGAGGCAATCAAACATTCCAGCGACAGGGACCCCTGAAATGCTGCAGACAGGCAGCTCCCACCATGGCCCTCAACAAATGCTAATTCTCGTTAATGCCCACGGACTCCGGAACGCTGCAGCACCGGCAGGGATCACCATTAGCTGGGAGCTAATTAGCAGAAAGTTGTAGGACTGGTTAAAGTTGCAGGATGGCAACCAGATGCAAACCAGAGATGCGCTGCTGGTGGTAATTTCCAGCACATTTTTGTGTAGAAGGAGCCTCTAAATAGCTGGAAGGGAAAGGAGTGGCCAGAATGGTTCCTGGGAATCCTCAGTGGTTCAGGGCACAGAGATCCAGATCAAAACTGTTACAAACTGAGGCCACAAGCAGCACTTGGGAACCCCCAGCAGATTCCTGTGTTTGGAGAGGTGAAGCATTGAGAAGGATCTGTCCTCTCACAGCCAGGAGCAGATCCTGCCCTGGGATACAGCAGGGCCTGGAGATATGTGCTGGTACTGCCTGGCATGTGCATGGCTAAAAATGCCCTGTGCTGCTCCACAGCCCCTCTGTGAACTGTGCTCCCAGCCAGAGAGAGATGGGCATTTGTAATGATAGCAATAAAAATAATAATGATGGAAAAAAGCCACCCTGGGAAGCAAAACCCAGGCCACTCCTTATTACAACAAATCACACTGGATGTTCCTTACCTGAAATTCCATGAGCAATTAGCAAACGGAGTGCTCCACAAATGCCTCTGCCCCACTCTCCTTGTGGTGGTTTTGGCAGCCACATTCCCAGCCTGCAGTTTGCCATCCAGCTGCTTCCAAACCATAGCTTTTTCCTCTTTTTTTTTTTTTTTTTTCCCTGATGAAGTTCATGGCAGTCAGTGTTTTACCACCTGCACGCTGGGGAACAAAAAAAGCAAGAGGGAGAGGATCAATACATACAGTGTGTTTATATTCAGTGAGAGCATGTTGCAGAGTGGGGAACTGTGATGTGTGTGTTTGCATTGTCTGGGAAAGGATCCTTAGTGGCACTGCAGCTGGAAAAATTAATGTTAGTTCAGGAGACTGTCTTCAGTGACAAACTTTCACTTGGTAAGTACAGTTCTTTTGTAGGAAATGATGCCTTGGACTGCAACTAATTTGTGAATCCCAGGAAAGGCTGATTCTTCATCAGGACTGCATGACCTGATCTATAAAAATTTGGGCCTCAGCAGGAGGTTGTGGGAAAGTGTGATTTGCATTTCAATTTTTAGTCAACCACAACCTTTAAATCTTCCTGCAGCACTATCACAATGCAAGTTTTTGGTCTCAGTGTGCTCAAAACACATATCAAAAAAATAAAAAATCCTGGTACAATGGCAGTCATTTGCTAATGGGACAGAAAGTAGCATTTATGTTCAAATTGTTTCACAGAACACCATTACATCAGAGTCTTTCATCATTTTATGGGGATCGAGTCCCCCGACACCATCCTTGGGGACCCCATGTGGTGCTTGTCGCTATCATTCCACTTGCACAAACACCCTGGCCCTTTCAATTTTTATCTGCCCAGAGCCCAGAATATGTTACATTATTTAGGTTTTGTTCTGTATGAAGAACTCACAACAAATAAAAGCCACTTCCCTGGCAAAATGAGCCTGTGAGTGACGGTTCAGGGAGTCTCAGGCAGCCCCCTTTGCAGGAGGGGCAGCAGCTCTGCCATCCCTCCCGCTGGCTCATGGCACCGCTCCAGCCCATCCTCCACGGAGCAGCCACAGCACTGGCACCGATGGCAGGATGCTCACTTATTTCCCTAAAAACTGCCTGGGTCAGGCTCTGAACCCCTGCACACGCTGGAGATGAATTATTCATGGGCCAGGAGGGCTTCCCTGTGCTGCTGCTGAATCGGGGAGGAGGCTTTGTGGAGAGAGGGGGAAATCCACTCCGGAGTCCTTTAGCCAAGGAAATGCTCCCTGAAACGCTCACAGCCTTTCACCCCCGTTCAGAGGTGGGTCTCCATGGCCATCCTGGGGGCTTGGGAAGCCAGCTGAGGTGAGTGCTCAGAGCCATGGAACAGGGATATCAATGTCCTGACACAGCTCAGCTGCCTTTCCTTGCTCTACACCGAGCCAGGTTTTGTCCTGAAGAGCTGCACATGGCCACAAATTGAAATTTACATTTATTTTGGTGAGTGGATACCTGCCTTCCTTTTTGTAGAATATTACTGCCTTTTCCTCAGGCATGGTGACACAGCAACCCTTTCTGGGAATATGCTATTATCCAGCTAATGAAATTTCCAGGCTCCAAAGCTCAAAGCCCAAGGCAAGGCTGCAGGAGTGTGGGCACCACATCAACATCCCAAGTGTTTCCAAGTTTTCTTCTGCTTTTGCTGTTTCTGGGGTTGGTAGCTTTCCAGTGGCTTGAGAGGAGAGAGGCTGAACGAGGGACATTTTTTGTACCTGTTTCTTAAAGGCAGTTCCAATCCCTCTCCCATGTGTGTTGCCATGCTGGGGCCCGGGGATTTGTTTCCTTGCTGGCACTGGCAAGATTGCAGCTCTTGGGCTGAACTTCCACCCCAGCTGCTCCCCTGTAATGAATGGAAACCAGAGCTCCACACTGAAAGTTACAGCCCTTCCTGAAACGCAGGGTGAGGGTGCTGCTCCATAAGGAAAAGTCACTCCTGTACCTGAGCACGTCTCTGCAGAGACATTTCTAGGGTGATTCTGCAGGGCAGTGAGACCCTGACCCAGCACATCCCCAACAGCCACTTTTCCAAAAGCCTGCTTTTGCTCCACTGAGTGTCTGAGAGCCCAAGTTGGAATAGGTAGGACTGAAAAAGCAGTCTGGTCCTGAACTTCCTGCTAAAAATAAATGAATAACAACCTTCACACGAAAGCAGGATAAATAATTTTTCTTTTCTTTCAGGACACGTGTTGAGAGCACAGAAAGCAGTCAGAAGTACAGCTTCTACCAACTGCTCTGCTGCTTAACATCTCTGGCATTCAAAACATACAACTTCTGTGTTTGTACTACATTTCCCTAACAGCTTACATCGAGGCCAAACACACAGCGTTCTGCAGAGGTCTTCTAAAATAAGCTTATTTAAAAGAGCAAGGTCAATGCCCAACACATGTCAGATTCTGTGAGCAGAAATCAAAGAGTTCGGGGCAAATGGGATATGTCAGGGCTCGGTGGATTCCCATGCCAGGCTCTTTTACCAAGTTCACATTGTTGCTGCCAAAACCAGTAACAATCTCATCATGTGGACTTGAGCTTTGGAAAAATGTCTTTAAAAACCCCAATCTCTGCACACGGGCTACTCAGCTCAATAAAGAAAACTAACAGACAGATAAAAGTGTTTATCTGGACGTGCTATTTATTGTCACTCTAACTGTTTTTGTTTTAATGGGACATGTGCTGAATCCATGCTTCAGCCCTAGGCTCTATTAAAATCAAAGTAAAAGCATTAGTAATGTAGTTAATTACATTTATAATATGACCATCAAGTCAAGAGAAAAGAGAACGTTAGAAATTATATATATATATATATATGGGATTTAAGAACTTTTTGAAAAAAAAAAACATAAGTTCCATTTTGATCTTTTTTTTTTTTTTTTTTTTTTTATTAAAAAAGGAAAAGTTTTTCCCGTCTTCAGATAGAGTAACTCTGCCTGGTCTTTTAAGCCAGAATGATAGTTGTGATTTCAATTAAAATATTCTATTGTCACTTTAGCCTCCCTCTTTGGTATTTTAAATTGATCCTAATGGCTTTGCCTTCAGTGATTTGCGTCCCGTAGTGAATCCCTGTCACTTACAGCACCTCCCACTATTGCCCTCCCGAACAATCATTCCCGATAATCGCTCCTTCCCCTTCTCCCGGCTCTCCTGCTCTCCCCCCGGCTCCTCACGCTGCTGCAGGCTGCGAACTGTTGGCTCTTCACCATCTCTGACTTAGGGCTTGCTCTGGCTCAGCCAGGCACGGAAAAGAGGGACCAGAGCTCTTGGAGGAGGCCGAGCTGGCGGCTCCGGAGGGGGAGGAAGGGAAGGGAGGGCTGGGACTGCGACCTCCCCGGCACCGTCCTCATGTGCGCTCACCCAGCCCCGCTGGCCGCTTCCTGACAGAGCTCCGGGAGATGGAGAGCATCCCAGAGCTCTGGGAGATGGAGAGCATCCCAGGGAATCCTGTCCAGGAATGCCGAGCTTCCCCCGAGAGATGCCACCACAGAGCCCCTCCAGGCTCTGTCTGGGAGCTGCCCCTGCCCCGCTCCCGTCCCTCCACGCCGTGGTGGGGACCAGGAGCTTTCTCCTTCTCACAGGAGCATCCTGTCTCCTTCGCCTTTCATGGATCTCATTATTAATTGAAGAATCATTTAGTTTGCGTAATTGTCCTCTGCCATACATAATTCCAACCTTTCTCTTTAAATTGGCTTATTAAACTAAATACAGTCTTCTGGTTTTGTGGCTCCAGCTATCAAAGCTTCCTGGATGGACAGCCAGGGTGACGGGAAGAAAAAAAACCCAAACTAATAATATTAGGGAGCATCCTTTTATGTACATTTATGAGATCTACCAGCAGGTGACTCCATTCTAAAATATCTGTATTTTCATAAAACAAAATGCTTTCTTTCCTACACCCTGAACATCGTCACAATGCCCCCTCCATAAGATTTAGCACTCTGAAAAAAACAGTGTTAAATAAATAGCACTTTTGCTTAAGCTATGAACTATTTCTTTTTGAATAACACATGAAATTGAATTAGAGAGATTCAGGGATTTCCAGAACAGCCTGATGTGTTCCTGTCTAATCAGACCTGATTAATTCAAATCAAACTGCAAACCTCAGTTTTATTTTGCTTTAAAAACTCCAGCTCAACAACAAATCAGCAGTATGTAGATATCACAGAGGCAGTTAACAGGAAAGCCTACATATACCGAGCCTTGTAGAGTCAAACGGATATGATTAAACATTTGGCATCATTTATTAATATTTTATATATTCAAATATATACAGAGGGGATGGGACCAGTCAGGGAGATGCTCTTCACCAGGGACAATTATATTTATGCCTAAGAAAAGCAGATCCAGCTCAGGTGTCAAAGGATGTTTCTTCAAAATAGAAAAATTATGAACAAATAACAGGGTTGAGTGGGACGGTTTGTAACACAGAACTGCACTAAACCATGCAATGATCTACACAGATAATCAAAGTGCTCCTGACATGCTGAGTGCAGCAGAATAAATTAAGATAAAACAAAATAAAACAATCCCACAAATGCAAGATTGCAAAAGAGGCAGCCGTGCAAGGGGTATGCCAGAGATTTACTGAGCCATTATTGCTGTGCAAGGCACCCTCGGAGAGGCTCCCAGACCTGACCACTTTAATCCACATCAGAGCAGGGACACGCGGGGTCGGGAGGCTGCCTGGGTTTGGGCACTGGGCACAGCTGTTTTCCTTAGGTGCAATCCACTTGTCACTGGTGGTGGCACTTTGCATTTGCTGTGTGGCAGCATATGTGCTTGCCACGTTGGGGACCCATTATATCCCTTCAGCCTCCAGCCACTTCCCTTCTCATTAGCTGTGTGTCCATGTATCCTTCCACACTCCTGCTGCATGGCAGTGCCCACTCTGCCTGCTCCCAGATTAAAGCCATCTATAAGTGGGCCAGAATTATTCTATGCATTGCCAAATTTACATACGTATATACACATCTGTAAATATATATATATATATATATATACACACACACATACACAAATGTGCAAAAAAAGGATTCATGTCTATTCCATCACTTACCTGCTGAGAAATATTTTTGCTACCAGACAGAGCTCATAGAGACAAGGAAAAGCTGAAGAATATCCAAGGAAATCTTTCAAACGTGGTGTGAGCCCAAACTAAAAGTGAAGGTGTAAAAAGGGGAGGGGTTGGACTCTATGTGCACGTGTCAGGCTCTGCAATGAAACCCACGGTTCTGCCCAGCACAGACCCATTAGTCCATGTGGAATTGTTGGCTTGCAGGTGAATCAGTACCTGCCCAGACAGGCAGTTCCACGTCTCTGAGGCTTTGCACTCACAGTGGCGTGGCCAGGACCGACTGCAGGGCCAGCCTGGCTCAGCGTGGGGTCACTGCACACGACAACAGTCAAGATGAAATTTGGTTGATGTCTCATTTTGAGGGGCTGCACTGCTACACTCCTAACTCCAGACACACAGGGATGTGTCCTGTGACATACCAGGATGCTGGGACAGAGGGAAACCTCTCCAGTCTGAGCAGATGAGCTTGCCCAGCAAAGTTCCCAGTTAAGCAGTGCCCAAGCCTGGCAAAGGCTCTTCCTCGGGCTTCCTGCAGCCAGGACAGGAACAGTTCCAGATAAAAGAGCTCTGCACTCCTAAAGAACATTATAAATGTGAGAGCCCCTGATGTACATTTTAATTGCTATAACAATGTCCTCAATGACTGGGATTCAGGTAAAGCCAGCTCTATTCCTCATCCCCCTCAGAGCATCCCATGCTTTGGGAGCTTCTCACCTGGACTCAGGGATATGAGCCAGCCTGGTGGAGAGGCCCCTGGGACACGCAGATCCACATTCAGGTTTTTATTTCCACATCTATGAGCAAGTTTAAAATCAAAATTTTCACTCATAATAACCTCCAAATTCTAATTAAACTGGTTCTTTAAAACAAACAAACAAAAACCGAACAACAAAAGAGGAAAAACTATTCAGCTTTGATCTGTTTCTTTTTCATTAAATACTTCTTTTAGCATTTTCTAAAAGTCTCCTCCCAAGGAAGCAATCACAAAAACCCATTAAGGTTATTTTTATACCACAGTGAGAACACTGAATTACCTTCCTGATGTAGCTCCTGTGTGGGTAAGTGGCACAGCCAAGCCTAGGTCTGCACGTCCCAAACACCTGCTGGGTTTTGCTGCTTCTCCAAGGCAGCAGTTGGGAAAATGCTGTTCCAGCCATGGCTGGGGTGGGTTTCATCCCAGGGAACACCGTTCTTCTCAGCAGCCCAATCCCTCAGCAGAGGATTGCCTTGTTCAGCAACAGGTCAGGCCAGAAAAATCCCTCTCCTCCAGACTCCCTGAGTACCAGTGATGGGGGACAAACCACCCCTGGCTTCTCTGCAGCCCCATTACATTAATGAATGGCACTGCATAAAAAAACACAGTGACAACTAAATTCTTTCATAAGTCAGAATGCTTTTAGACATGTCCCTCCAGTCTCCCACCCTCTGTTACACACAAACAGGAAAAAGACTAAGGAAGACCCAAAATTCAGGGTAAATTATGTCTTTTCTCTGAGGCAACTTTGTGAAACAGCACAGAACACAGCACAGAAAAGTCTGCTCACTTTTGGACGCAGCTGACTGGACAGAGACAGAACATCTGCAGGTCAGCCCGAGACAGGTTTTCCACTGGTACCTGTTGCTGCAGGAAAATTCACAGCTGGGTCAGGAGAGGTGAAAGGATGGAAAATGCCTGTCCTGCTAACGTAAATAGTTACACTATGCACATACATTCGTGCCATCCCACTGCCCTCGGCCCCACCAGGAATGTTGAGGAGGTGGGAGGCCCCTCTGAGCAGGGCGGTGTCCACAGCTCACAGCAACACCTCCAAGGAACAGCCTGGGAGGAAGATTTTGACTTTTAACTGTGGTTATCCCTGGCAGAGTGGCTGATCCTCGGCGCTGCAGGGGTGACAGAGCACCGGGCATCCTGCTCCGGGGGAACGAGCTGAGGATGCTGAGCTCTCCTCTCCGGGCTCTGCACACAGAAACATTCTGTGCCCCTTGCTATCAACAGAAAGGTTCTGCCTCTTGGGTGATTTCTGTTCAGCAGCCCCCAGCCACACCACAGCAACAAAACTTTGCAAACTCCTCGGTACTGAAGCTACAACCTGTAACCCGGGCCGAGGTTTTATCAGCCGGGAGATCAGAAGGGGAGCAGCACTTGTAGTACATGAATGGCCAGCTCAACTGCTCGGAGAAAGGAGCTGATTCACGCTGCCAACGCTGGCTCTTACACAGATAATAAACTAGACTGGCCTTTCTCCTGACATCACACTTCAATCAAAAACTTTCTCGCAAAATGTCACTTTCAAAGTTGCAGCTTAAAAAAAAAAAAAAAAAAGGTCTTTATAAAAAATTCATGGCCACAATGATCTGATAATGCAGCTTTCTGATACCAGCAGATGTTTTGTCTAACATGTTCCCTGAAGCTGTACTCTGTGCCTTCATATCTTTCATTTCCAGTTGCTATCTGCTGACTGTGGGATGTCATGTACGTACCCTATAGCGATGCGCAGCCATCGCAGCTCACACCGCCGCACGTAATGAGCTGCACAAGATGCTTGTCGCAATAACTCCGCACTTCCCCGACCATATGGAACACAACACTCCAAAGCCCACAGACACTTTTTTTTATTACAGTTCAGATCCTTAAAACATAATCTGTGTGATGTCTAGTGAATGTACGTGAAGAGCTGCTGAAAACAAAGTTAACACTTGTTCACATCATCTGTTACAAATGTCCAATTTGGGACAATAAATTTCTTCGGAACCTGTTCTTTTGCTGACTCGTTGCTTTATCTTTTTTCTCTTTCTCTCACGTCGTTTTTTTTATGAACTATGCATATGTATTAAATGGGATTTGTTGTCCCTAGATACCAATTTGCATAAAGTGCAAGCCATCATTGGTTGGAGAGAAGCAAATTACTTCTCCAGCAAGATCACACTTCTTTTTTTTTTTCTTTTTCTTTTTTTTTTTTTTTTTTTTTTTTTTTTTTTTTTTTTTTTTTTTTTTTTTTTTTTTTTAATTTTAACAAACCGCAGGCAGAGGCTGTTAACAGCACTTAGCCAGATATGCAAAGTATCACTTTTCTCAAAAGCAGCTTGATCAATGAGCCAAAAAAAAAAAAAAAAAAAAAAAGAAAAAGAAAGAAAGAAAGGAATTATTCAGTTAGGTACAATGCAGAAATGTCCCAAGACTGAAGCCATTCACCTGTAACTTGAGCTGCCTGATTCCCAGTAAAACATAACCCTGGCATGGTTTAGCACACAGGACACAAGGCAGAAGAGCCCAAATGACCAGAGCCTCTCAGGATTACTGTTGCATCTTCCCAGTATCCCAGTGTGCTCCTACAAGTCCCAAGAGTGCTGGTTCTTTCAGCAGAAGCCCTTCCTGCTCCTCCACATCCCAACATTTACCCATGTTGGACTCTCCTGCAGGGCTGTGCAAACACGGGCTTGAAACGCCTGCCCAGTGCCCTCCCCTCACTGCAGTGCCTCCCTGGCCCAGGGATGCTCCCAGGATGTCAGCTGCCATCCCAGCAGGCCGTGGACAAGGGCAGTCTCCTTGTTTCCCTTCTGCTCTTCATTGCACACACCTGGGACACACTGGCAAGAGCCTGGGCTTGTAGAACGTGACAGATTCCCAGGTTCAGAGCAGCCCTGCAGGAGCCCTCTGCTCCTGGCAAGGAGGAGAGACAGAGGAAGGGATTTCACAAATTCTTCAGGAATCAGATTACCTAAGCAAAGCTTTGGTGCACAGGATGATGCACAAGAGCACCAGCCCACCACTGAAAGGATTTGCAAGCCAGGAGTCAGGCTCAGTTAAAAAGTGTGAGAGAATAGAATCACCAAAGGGAACAAATCAGCAAAGGAAGCTGAGCTGCAAAGTTTCCAGCTAGGTCTGAACTTCCCAAGAATTTAGTGCTGGGAAATTGCTGGGGGTGCTGGGGAGGAGGAGTCCTCTCAAAAACATAATTTCTTCTACTGAGCTCTCTAAAAATGACTGCAGGGTCTCTCCCTAAACATTCACTCAGAATTCAATCCCAAATCCATCAATGGGATGTGTTTGGATTATGTTACTTCTGCATTTAATGGACAGATGATACTCTCTCAATAGTGGTTCCTGGGATCACACAGAACATTGGTAATTAATTACAGACACAGGACAAGTGATTTGGGCACTGGTGGTGACTTGAGGTGTCTCTGAGGGAGCTGTGGGTGTCAAAAGAACAAATGAGGACCCAGGGTATGGAAATTCTCAAGAGAGAGTCTGTATTTCCTCACTACCTTTAGCATTTATTCAAAGACACACAAATACTCACAGATTTTATGCTGCATGATGATTTGAAGGTGAAAAGAATAGTTTCTGTCTGCAAAAAATATTGGCAACTTCCTGCAGCTCTTGCAAAAAGGCTAAAATACCACGATTTCACACATCTCTGCTATTAACGTGTGCTGCTTTGCTTCCATGTTTATATTTGTCACATTTAAAAGGAATAAAATAGAGTTTAAAAGAAGATCCTGACTCCCAAATGAGCGCAAAGCCACAAAGAAGTCATGCAAAGATTATTGAGAAAAACTCACAAGAGGGAATTAAGTGGAGGCTTTGAAAATGGGGCTTTTTTTCACAACCAAGGGCACTGTTAACTATTGGAATCACTGTGGCACCAGGAGAAATCCTGCTTGGGACACTCCCTCAAACGGAGAGAAGCACATGGACCTTGTCTCTCTAAACCTGCTGCAGGACAGGCAGGAGGCTTTCCCAGGCTTCCCTCACTGGAAAGCCCCAGAACACCCACCTGGCAGCACAAAGGCTGCTGTGGGTGCCTCAGAGCAGGAGCATCCACAGCCCAGCCCATCCCTCTGGATTCAGACATAGCCAAAGGAATCCATTGCTAAGCTGAGCTGAGCCCTGCCCGTGAGACCCAGAGCTCGGTAACACGATCATGGGCTCCTGCTGCAGCAATTCCACATAAATCCAGCCTTGGAAAGAAGAGTAGCAAAAAAAAAAAAGTGTTTTTCTCCTTCCTTATCTGTACCCACTCCATTTTACCTAAGGCTCCCTATTAGCTCAGCTGGTGATGTCACTTACTCCACTGGAACCTGTTATCATGGCAGATTCCTCACAGGATTTTCTGTTTCGCCAGCGTTGCTCTTTGTGCAATGTTGTATTTCATTCCATTAGATAAAGGGTTAAGGAATTCACATTTTACCCATATAGACTAAGTTATACTCCCTGTGGGTTGCTGGCTTCCCATTGGCTGGAACAATGACCTTGGAAACAGACAAAAATGATGCATTGTTGCAATAAATATTATAGCTTGCACCTGTTTCTAATTAAGTCTGCCAAACAATTTCAGAGATACTGAAAAGAGAAATGTGTTGGCTTCTAATCGGGTGTTCTTTGCTGTTTGATCTGGATTTTCCAGCCCCCCATATGACCTCGCCTTCTTGATTCTTGTTTTTCTTTTTCTTTTCGGACTTGTAGAAAGCACAAGATTGAAAGAAATCTTCTGAAAGAGGAACATCTCTGCCTAAAATAAATTGAAACTAAAAACCTGAAAATTGATGGATTTGCACCAGGGCTGAAAACAGTTTGTGGCAGGATACCTCAGAAATCTCTGGTATGGCTTCTTGGTTTCATAGATCTATTCTGGCCTTCTCCTTTTCCTTCACCTCCTCCTTCTCCTCTCACCTCTTTTAAACTTCAAAACTCAAAATAATTCCTATTAGCAATCGGGATCAGCATCACTGGGAAACTGGATGTTTTTGCTGCTGGACTTCAAGATGTTGGAGAAATAGATGAGGAAGGATTTTCCTGCTAACACTCACCAAGGAAATGTAAAGGGAGCAGCAGTCCCTTTGCCTTCCAGAGTTAAGGATACCTTGGGAAGACTCTGGTAGTCATTGCTGTTTGATGCCTGCTCTAAGATCCAGCTCCATGGACAAATGCAAACATGTGGCAAATGCAGCCTTTTCTCCTTAACAGAAGAAGTAAGGAAATAAGGAATTACTATTATCTCCCTTTGGCAAACGGGGACTGGAAGCCAGAGCTCAGCCAACACTTCTGGCTGTCAGTGACAGAAGCTGCCCAGTCCCTTTGGTCCCTGTGGGGTCCCTTTCCTCACGCTGGGATAAGCATTTGTGCATCTGTATTTTGGAACTGACTGAGGAACCTATCCATCTGAAAACTAATCCAGGAAGAAAAAAACCCAAACAACAGAGTTTTTATTTCAGCCACATCAAGTTCCTGATTTTGGTTTGCAGGCAGCCTGGAGGGGTGGGACTGAGCAGCCAGGGCAGAGGGAATGCAGTGCAGGAATTTTGGATGGAATTACATGTTGTGACCTCAAAAAGACAGTGTGGGTCTCCAAAACCCACAGATGCCTCTGTCTGATGTAAATGCCACCAAACTCCCAACCCAGCAGAGGTTTGCTGCCCGGGCACCCGTGCTGTGAGCCATACAAGGGTTCTTGTGTATGGGAAATAGATCTCAGAAGTCTGGTGGAATTAACTGAGCCTCTGCCCAGCCAAAAATGGATTATTTGGGGCTGGAGGCTGCAAGGGGGTTATTTCAGCAGCCATACTAATGAAGGTGGGATAGAATAGGTTAAAAATAAGCATAGACACAAGGAAGGTGTGGGACGGGAAGGTGTGGGACGGGAAGGGAAGGGAAGGGAAGGGAAGGGAAGGGAAGGGAAGGGAAGGGAAGGGAAGGGCTCAGCCTGTGTGGTGGGATGATGCACTGCATCAGGATTATGGCAAGAGTTTTTTCCAGGAGGAGAGATGCAACTACAGAGATATTTTGTAGGGTTAGCACGTTTTCCTCTGTCTGATACACTCTCTCTTTTCCACTTTTCCCTTGGTGGCAGGTAATAAAATGCCTGCTGGTACCCCCCATGACTGGAGGTACCCAGAGTGGTTCAGCCCATCGTGAGTGCTGTGCCAATCATTTAACAATTCCCACAGCTGCCTTTGTGAGAAGCCTCTCTCTTAAGCCTCTGGTTTAAGAATTTAGAGTAATCATGTAAAAATGATACCCCTGTGCTCTATGATCCGCTGAATCTCACTAATGCCGGATCCCAGAAGAGGGCTTATTAATGAAAAGATGCAATGCCTCTCTCTCTGCTCATGTTTCACATGAATATCTCTCATGGATTCGGCAGTAAAGCGCACTGCTGATAAAGTGAGTATAATGAACCTCCGTGCTCCACGAGAATGGAATCTCAGACTGATGAAGTGGTTACCTGCTCCACTTCCCAGCACAATGGCAGGCTCCAGAGGCACAGGGAGAAGCACCCAGCTGCTGCAGGAATAGTGGTGCAGCACCAGCAGCTCCCAAACCCGGGCTCTGCTCTGCCATCGATGCCTTGGGCTGTGCGAAGAGATCAGGAGTTTGGAAGGGAGGAGTTCGTAATTAGCTGAGAGAAATGAAATTATGTTTTACTGTAAATCACTGAGTCAACAGACAAAAGGAGGGTTTTAAAGGGGCAGCAGCACCTTGAGGCTACTCTGTGTCCTTCCAACATCACACAGGAGTCAAAAACCCTGCTGGCTCTCACCACTTCAACAGCTTCCCAGCAAGGACAAGCACCAAATGTTCTGCAAACAGCAGGATCCTGTTTCCAGCCCCTGACATCTCACTAATTTTCAAGAAGTCACTGAAAATACTTTCAAGTAGTGCATCTGTCCTGAAGCTCCTCCACTAACAGCAGCTGATTCTGCCATCAAGAATTTCAAATTGTTATAAATCCTTTTGCTGTAGCTGCTTGAAAACAAACAAAGCAACCTCCCACACTAACAAGAGGAAAGGTGGATTCCATGTCTACCCAGAAAGCACTGGATACAAAGAAAAGGAACAGGTAAAACACTGTAGGCAGCAGGGCAATCAGGCTCTATATTTCTCCAAGTCCCTCTGTGATTTATGATTTCCGTTAAAGGGAGCACATGCCTTACAAATCACCCCTAATCCCAGCATCAGTGGGATGGTATGGGACAAGCAACAAGAGTCTGGAAGGTGTCACTGGAGTATCCCAAAACAACCACAGAGACCAGAGTCAAGTCCAACAACCAGACTGTAGCTGCTCAGTGCATCTCTGATACCCGGCTCACCTTTGCAAAGTCAGCCCCATGCAGCCAAATCCAAACTTCCCAAACCTCCTGAACACGGAAAACTATCACAGAGGTTGCAGCACTGAAGAGTGAACATAATCCCATCTCAAACCCTAGCTGTCATCCTCTGCATGTTACCAACCCACGGAAAAGGGAGCAGTGTCCCTCGCTTTCAGGGGATTCTCTGGTTACAGAGAGCTCAAACACCCCAAAACTCAGCAGAGCCTTAAAGCAGGAGCTGCATTTTTCTCAAGCACCTTGGGCACACCTCCCTGTATTATTCATTCCTAAATGCCCCATGTGTTGTCTTTAGAGCGGGAGGCAGCCACACCACCTTTCTGTGTGTGCTTTCCTCCCTTGGCTTTTACATTTCTTCCACACACAGAATGTACTTAACTCGCTGCTTATTGAATGAAGGATTAGTATTATTTTCCTTCCTCCAGTGAACTTTGTTTCACTTCATCCTGCATACATTTGGCTGGGCTGTGTTTTCCTGCCAGCACACCACTGTTCAGCAAACTACCGTGCTTAAGGCCAGCCAGCTAACACAGTGATTCCTTTTTACTCCCGAGGAGTGTTTCCGTAATCACGGCTGTGCTGGGGGATGAATGACAGCTTACACCAAGGAGCACAAAACGCACTTCCAGGAGCTTTGCTGAGCTGGGACAGAGCTAAAGCAGCTTCAAGCTGCCAAGACATTTGAGACATCCAGAGGAAGACATGTTTGGAAATAGAGCCTGCTCCTTAGCTCCTCTGCTAGCACAAACACTGACCAAGGACTGGGAAGGGAGCAACTTCCCCATCCTCTCTTTTCTGCGCAGTCACATCTCATGTTGAGCCAGACTGTGAAGAAAAATTAGTATAGAAACTAATAGGTAACAAATTGCAATGGTTCTGTAATTACAGTCTCTCGTTGTTGTTGTGGTTAAGACTGGTTATGTTGCAAGGAGAAAAGAAGGGTTTCTTTCCAGCTCTTGGAAAACCAAGTTGGAAGTTCCTGTTCACATCACTGCAGCAATGCAGACTTTCTCTGGTGGAACTGTTTTCTTTTTCTGGTGGAATTATACCTCAAGTCCTGCTAGGTAGTTCCTCTCTTTGTTGCTGTGAGCCAAGATCATGCAATGCCATGCTTATAATATAACCTCGCACTAGAAAGAAGATTACAAAGGGGGCAAAATGCCCTCGAGGGTTCCCCTTTATCAGAACCTTCCCTGTCAGTTTGCCTTCTCATTTCCTGAGCTCTTGTCTGATTATTAGTGTACTGACAGAATAAAAATAACCTCATATTCCTACATGAATCATAAATAAAACCCTTTTATTTCATCAAAGAGGCTGGCAGGTTTATAGTCCTTTGCAATGCATGCACGATGTGAATGACATACCTTTAATTTTGCTGACAAGCTTGTCGGGGTCCTAATGAAAAAGAGTGAAAAGTGGGTGACTTCTCTAAAGGTTTAGCAGTTGCTTTTTGGTGAGGATATATATTTCACCTTGCCACTGTAATCAAGGAGCCAACTGATCTTGGTAATGAACTCTTCAATTACAGTCCACTCCTAACTCTTCAGGAATGCCTCAGCAACAATACCACAGTGATTATTGCTGATATTACACATTAAAGCAACCAGGGGAGGAATAAAGAGGGGGAAAAGGGGAAAGAAAACCTGAGCAGCATCTGTGGTAGAGCTACAGGTATCAGGGTGCACCAGCAATGATCACATTCCAGATTTTGGCCATTCTAGTTTTATATCCATGCTGTACACCAGCCAATAACAAAATCACCATTCCCACCTGGATGTTGACAGTACGTATTCCTCCCCAGTTGTTCAAGCAGACACTTTGCTTTTAGAAACCAGTATCAAGAATAGTAGAGAGTACCTTGGGACAGTCCTACTAAAAAGGAGGGAATAGTGCAGAGCATTCCTTTTGGTGTCTCTGACAAACAGGTTTCCTGATAAAGGCTGCACAAAGAAAGAAAGGTCCAGGCACACAAAAAACAGGCACAGCACAAACAATCAGGAAGTCTTTCCTATTCAGACTCTTGCACAGAGTTAAAAGGTTAATTGGTCTCAAAAGAGGGAAGCAAACAGTTAAAAATATATATTTTTAGTAGTATTGAGAGTTCTTTCCCCTTCTTCAACACATCCTTTCTTATTTCTCCTTTCTTTTTTCTGTCTCCTATTTTGCTCAAGTAAAAGTCAGGAAGAACACAGAGCCCCATGTTTGCTTTCTGACCACAAACAAACAAACTGTCAAAGCCACAACCATTTTCCCCTTCATAAAAAGATTCCTGCTTTTTTTGGAAGTGTCTCAGGTCTTCACTCAACAATTCTGAAAGAAATTAAGAGAGTATGACACGTTTATTTGATCTCCTGAAATTTATCCTTTTTTTTTGGTGGCAATTCCTGTCTTTAGCAACACCTCATCAGAGAAAGTTTGGGATTTGGTGATTTATAGTGGTCTGATTGATGCTCTTTTTTGATTTTTTTTTTTTTTGTTTTTTTTTTTTTTTTTTTTTTTTTTTTTTTTTTGGTTGGTGGGGATGCTGAGAGGGAAAATGAGAGGGACATAACAAAGATCATCTGAGCAGAGAAAGAGACAGGATTTTGCATACACAGGGAGGTGGGACAGAAAAAGGGAAAATAATATGGACACTCGTTTCCGGATTGCTGTCTTGACAGTATTTTACAAGATTCCAGAGCTGCACTTTTAATTTTCATTACTTTCCATCTTCCTTTGATAAGCTCAGGAGCAGTATCTAATTTTATTAGGAGCTTTTCATCAAACATGGATATCTTCCTTCCTGCAGGGATTCCCTAGCCACAAAAACATCAGGTTCTGTGAAACATTAGCTAATCCCAGTTAGAGTTACTTGACCCTATCAAGCTAAGAAATAAATTTTACTCTTCATGAGAGTCCCACTGTTTACACTCGAGACAAAATTCTTAGATCTCAAAGTTTTCAGAGGAAAAACATATTTCATAATGCCAGAAAACTGGCCTGAAAGACCTGGGCCATAGAGGCCTGAAACTGTTTCTTGTTTCAAATTAAATACACTGACAGACTTCCTCCTGACTGTGCCTGACACCAGGGCCTGATTTTCTTGGCATAAAACCTAAAAGGGTGAGGGCAGGAGCCACATCCAGTCCCACATTGCTACCTCTGGCCCTCAGCCTTCCCCATGCAGCTGCTCACAGATGGAACTGGTGAGAATCAAAGCCCTTCTCCCTGCCCAGCAGGAGCTTGGGGTTTGGTGAACCTTTCAGAGTGAGGATTTTGGTGGGGAGAGACTGCCCCAGCAGGAAGGTGCTGCTGGCAACCAGCACAACCCCAGTGCTTTGGAAAACAGAGGACCAGCCACTCTGGCTGCAGTGCTGCCACTTGTTCAGTTGTTTGCAGTGTAAGGTCTTGCTAGAAAAGGTTAAGAAAAGACTCATATACTCCAAAATTATCAGTTTGTTGTCACTATTACTAATAATTTATAGTACTTAACATGCTACTTTTCATCTTCAAAGCACTTTGCAAATATTAATTAATTCTCAGTCTGCCTGTGGGGTAAGCAAGTGCTGCTGCTCCCAGAGCTGAGGCACAGGGTTAGCTGATGTTCTCAAGTCCAGAGGGTCAGGATCAGCCTCTGCACATCCTGCTCTGGTGCCCAAAATATTTAAAGATGGTGTTTCCCCTCCTCTTGGATGGGGTGGTGAACGTGCACCATTTTTGTTGTACACGAGATACTTTCTTAAAGTGCTGGCTTGAACTGACAACTGCAACTCCAGCAGCTTGGACAAGGCTGCAGCTTTCTCCGTTCCCACATATTTCTGCACTGATGGGAGAGGTGGGCAATTACTGCCAGCTGATTGAAGGACTGGGATCATGAAGGAATTCTAAAACTACTCCTCAAGCCCTGCTTTGTAGCGGAGAATTGTGTGCGTGTACACAAAAGTGATCAGAGTCACAGCTTAAAGAAGCAGCAGATTTAAGATTTACCAGGCCACCATCACTGAGACATAAGCAAAGGAAGAGTTTCACTGAAAGCAGCCCGTGTTTGTGAGGACTGATTAGCATAATGTTTGGGTTTTCTTCACTTGTGGGTTTGGGTTTGTTTATTTCATTTCTAAACAACTTCCAACACTTTCAGTGCTAACAGATGAAGAAAGGTTTAGAGGGAAGGACAGGCCCATGATGTGCTTTTATTTGTCCATGCTTCTTTGAGTTGGTAAATCACACTGCAGTGCTTTATTGAGTGTCCCTTTAGGAGTATATTGGAAAAAATTCTATCTGCCACAATTAATAGAGTGCCTAGTGCATCACACAGCACAGCCCCGGCGTCGGAACTCGGCATTCTCCCGGAGCCCTTTGGTCCCACACTGGATGCCAGAAAGGATAGTGCCTGTGACATGTGATACAACTGCTGATAAATGATGGTGATAATGCAGAACAAAAAGGCTAATGAGTTCTCCCCAACACCACACTACTTTCATGAAATGAATGTGATGATGGCCCTATTTGCCACTTTTTTTCTCTTTTTTTTTTGGCTAGTGAGTTACATATCCCTGTACCTGCATGTTGGTTTTATCTTGTCTGCACAATGCCATGGAGAGGCAGCCAAAATTAATGTCAGCATCTGCCTTCACTTTTAAACTATAAAAGAGCCTTTGAAGGTAGAGTAAACCAAAGAGGCCAGTAACTAATTATAACCCATTGTACTGGACTTTGGGAATAATGAATAGAAGCTATTCCCCGAGCGCTTAGCAGAGACAGTGGTGCCTTTGTGGTGAGGGAGATCCCTTCACTGGACCAGAGAGAGGAGAAATGGGATTGTTAATGTATGTAAGAGGCAGGAGGATTTCTATGGTGCTATTTCACTGCAGAGGCAGAAGGGAGCAGAGCCAATCATGGGAAGCGTAAAGGTGTGAAGGCACAAAGATGGAGAGTTGATTAAAAGCACCGTGGGGAGCGCGGGCGAACAAATCAATGGTAATGACGGAATTATGCCCGAGCGGAACCCAACAGTCTGCGGTGTCCTGGTGACTCGGAGCTGGGGATTAAATGCTGCAGGAGCAGAGCTGGCCCTTGTCCTGCCTGTCAGCACTCAGGGATGGGCTGATCCATGGGATGGGCTCTGCTGCACAGCGGGGTGAGCGCTGGGGTGATGCCCAAGCCCAGCACAGGCACCTCTGCACCCTGGGAGGTGTGAGGGTGGAATCCTGCCCTGGGTGTGGCAGCACTGGGGTTGGGATGCCCACACGGCTGTCACGCCTGGAGTGGGACAGGGCTCAGCTGGGGGAGCGGAAGCACGAGGAAAGAAAAAATAAAACATGAGGGAAGGGGCCCTGAGGGTGCTCGTTGAGATCAGGGAGGCAGGGAAGCAAAGCCACAGAGGATCCTGGTGGAGCAGGGACACGAGCAGGGTAGCCGGACAGGGCTCGGAGGCACCGGCAGGAGCTGAGGGAGCACAGAGCAGAGCTGGCTGCAAAGGCACTGAGAGGAAGGCCTGGAGCAGCCTGCAGGGAGGGAAGAGAGGATTGGAGCAGCTGCCAGGATAAATGCAGGCCTGGCTTAGCTGGGGCAGCACAGGCTGAGGGCTGCCTGCCCTCCCTGATCTTGCCCTGCTGGCTCTGACACCTCTACAAGCAGAATTACAAAAACACAGCCTCAGTTCCCTTCTCCTTTACTCCTTTAAGGATTCCTCTGCTGGTTTGAGGCACACATCTTTATGCACAAAAATATCCCAGAAGCCCCTATGCCTATGGCAGTCACTATTCCCACCTGGCTTTGTGGTTGGTGACCTCAGGAGAGAGGATGTGGGGACTGTCTGCCTGCCCCAAGCTGGTCACACAGCGTTGCCAGAAGAGAACTAAATGGGTGAAGAACCTGTCAGGAACAGAACCTGTAAGGACAGAGGTATGTCCATAAGGGACTGTGCCAGAACACAAAGCAACCCAGACATTTTCTCTCCGATGGCATCAGCAGCACCAACCCAGGGCCGGCTGCAAGGACAGCACTGCCCGTGTGAGGAATGCAAGAGGACAGTGTGACCTTGGGTTCTGCATGGCAGGAGATCCTCCCACACCACACAGCCAGAGCCAGACCTTTAGCAAACGTAAGGGCCATCATGTCTGGCCTTTTGGCATGAACTCATGACAAAAAATAAGTGAAAGCTAAACATTTTCAAAGTCAAATATTTGCCCAGTGGTGAAAAAGGCCACTGCAGCCAGAGAGAAGCTGTTCCTAGGTGGCCTCAGCCTGAGCAGATCCTGCAGGACTGCTCTGGTGGTCTCAGTTAAGAGACCTTCAGATTGCTGGAGTCTACTTGTGCTCAGGCCAGCTGGGGAGGAGAGAGCCAATTTTAGTCATCCAGAGTCTCCAGAAATAAAATTCTCGAAAGGAAAAGACAAAGACTCACAAGTAGAAAATGCACAGATTCTTTCCAAATGGTCTTAATGAAGATTATTTAAATATGGAGAGTTAAAATATCCCATATGTTAGCTCCCTTATGGATCTCTTATACAGACTCAAGCCTGAGCACAAACTAATAAACCCTTTATCGAGAGAGGAGCTCAATACCAAAAAGCAACAATCTGGTGTTTGGCTGCTTCTTTGCTTTTTCCTAAAAATAGTGTGTGAAAAGCCTAAAAGAAAAGTTTAAGGCTCAGAGTTGGGCTTGGGCACGTGCCCCCAAACAGGCCCAGTCTTCACGTTTCCTTCACTCTTGAAAGCAGCAACACCAGAAAGTGAAGAGGGAGACCTAGACAGGCACAAATATGAAATGTAAATACAACACATTCCAGCACAAACCCTCACTGAAACAAGCCCTAGAGCAAAGCTCTCTCTTCCTGTTGGTGACAACCAAAGGACTTCAGCATAATGGTATTTACTCAGTTAAATGAGAGCTGTAATGCACTTCAGCCTTAGAAACAAAACTTGAGCTATTTAAGTGTTCCAGTTTCAGACCTGAGGCTTTATTTGCACGTGGCTGTTGCCTTCAGCAGGAGTCACCACTGCCACCAAAGGCTCTGCTCTGAGAGTCTCCTCAGCAGGAGAATGGAATGGAAAAAGCCCTTTTGCTTCAGCTCAGCAGAACCCAGAGCAAGGAAGTACAGACTTAGTTTAGATACAAACAGAAGTCACTTCACCATCTTTTACTTCCCTTTCCCTTCCTTTTCCCAGTTTCAGTAAATTGGGAAAAACCATATTCAACCTCTTGAAGATCTCTGACTGAGAATTAAATGTTATTATTGTTAGGTACACTCATACTAAGGGGTGATGCTAACATGGTCAGTACAGAGCATTTTTTTGCACATGAGGGTGCTGGGAAGTTTTAATGAGCACCTTTTCTTTTGCCTGTGTACCAGTCAGAGCTACCTACTTGTTTAAAATGGATTTTGGTATTTATTTTTTAAAACATTTCTTCTTAAGCTTTCAACCCAGAGTACACAATTTTAGTTAAACTCTCGTGGTTGCGTTCATTCTAAGCTCAACTCCAAAAACTGACCTCTCTTGGGATGAAATTTTCTTTAAAAATATAATGTGGTAATTTCATTTTTAGTAAAGACTTCACAACTGTCTTCATATATGGAAGGCACTTGTTACAAAAAACCCACTTTTGTTTTGTATCCAGCAACTTGAGAAGTCAGGAATGAGTGAACAGTGGGCTAATAATTTTGTCACCATTGACAAGCAGGGAAGGAGTTAATTATCTGCTTCTTTTCACTAATTCTCTTGCAGAGCTCAGTTGTGCATATTAAATGTCTAAGTTACCAGATTTAAAGAAAAACTTGATCTCAATTTGGCTACATATTAGAAGTGCCATTCCCTGTTGTCCTACCTAGCACTGTTAATTGCATACATTTAGCCCTCTATTGGAGAATAATTTAGCTTCAGATTGAAAAGAAACAGCCCTGGCCTTGGTTATTTTGGCATACAAGACTCCAGTATGACTCTGTTTTCTAAGCAGACATTAATGATTCTAAAACTAATATTCATTGTTTGAAGAGGCATAGCAGCCTTGGCATTTACTTAACCTTTTGTCTCATGTATGAGACTGAGTCAGCCTAAATCCTTTTCTTAATTAATATCTATTCTTTTTTTTTTCTGTCCAACATTATTTATTAAACAATTTGCATGCAACAATTAAGAGTTGAGAGATTAGAAAAAAAAAACCTCACTGTAGGAGCAAGCTCACTTGGTACAACAACAACCATCAAACTGGTTCTCCAGCTCAAACAAAGCTCTGAGCAGGGATGAGAGAGGAATAGGGAGTAAGGAAGGTCAGGTAAAAAAAAAAATAAAATCTGAAACCAAGTCCTACCATTCACCTCTTAGCCCTAACATTAAGCTATTCTGTACTAAAAAAAGTAATAATTCTAGAGGGAAAGAGATAAAATACTACTGCAAAAGCATAAAACCCTGGGATTTGACACCTCCAGTGAATGTCAGTGATGACAGTTATGGTTGTGAATAAAGTGCAATCACTGAAACTGTTTGCTTATTGCTGTGGTAGAAAGAAATTATCATTTCAGCTTCCTGTCGTGCCTCACAGGACAGCAGTGCCTGCTCCACATGAGCTGCCCCAACAGAGCTCTCTGCTTCTCCATCCTCTTTTTTTCTGTGCACTTCCTCACACTCTTGTGGTCACAACTGCAGCGAGTAACTTGCTGAGTGTGCCACAAAAAACCCTCAGGAATGCTGGGATCTAGTGGAAGTTGGCAAGGACACCTTTGGCAATGGCAATAAACCATTCTGGGTGGCATTATGAGCTGTGTGACACTAACACAGTGCAGGATGGCAGTTGCATACACAGGGAATCCACCACAAACAGAGGCTCCAGCATCTCTCCTCACCTTTTCTCCTGGACAGTAGCTTTGTGGAGTCACAGACACTTTGCTCAGGGGACTGTCTGCAAGACCAGAGCTGAACCACCTTTATATGCTACCAGGGCTGGATGACAAACCAGACCTACAGGAAAAACTCAACGCTTTCCCAAAAAGCACAAGTGTGATAATATGAGCTGTATCCTGCACCCATCAGGATACCCATCCTGATACCAGGAAACTGATACAGTTTAGTTTCATACTTCATGGGCATCAAAGTCATCCTAAATCCTCTATTAGCCAACCCCTAATGCTCTTGGCATCTCTTTTCTAAAAGGCTTTAGGAGATCCCTGGGCACCACACAAAGCTCTTGACCCACACCTTTCACAGGAACCAACAGAGAGTGAACTCTCCTACCCTGTGACGAGGGCAACACTTGCTTGGGGGGAAGACACAGTGAAGGCAAAACATGGACCAGTGCTTAGAAACTGTTCTGAGAGCTGAACTGGACCCCTGCTGCTGTCTCAGTGCTCCCAAGAGAAACACTCCAGGGATCCAGATGTGTCACTTTCTCCACAACTACCTCACCAATGTGACACTACTTTAAATATTATTTCAGACATGGAGTGCAGCAGGTAATTTCAGGGCATGAACTTTGGCAGCAGGTTTTAAAATCCAAATGCATGTCTATAAACCCAACATATTAATAACTTAACAGTTTTCAATAAGACATCAACATTTGCATGCATCTTCCTACTTGTTATGTGCAGTACTACATTTTTTAATGTTTCTTGGATGCTGGCCAGAGAGTCTGAGTCCCTAGTCAGTTCAGCTATTACTTTCTTGCCACAATAGATCTGGGTCTTGGCCAAGTACTGGACTCATACTGCATGCAAAAACAAAATTCTCTCCCTTGTCTGTTGATAGTCTTCACTTCCCAAGGAAGGAGAAAAAAATTGCATAAATTAAGATAAATAAGTAAATACATAAAAATTCAACACTAACTGTAGTAGAAGTATTTTTAGCATTTTTTAACACTACGTGTAATCAAAAGATTTCCTCATGTATTTATCCCATTTTAGTCTCCCAAGAGTCTAATTCATGACTAGCCACCTGAACGGGAGAGGAAGATCTCTTCTTTAAATCCCTCCTGGAGCTCCTCAGGCTTTCTACAAGAGTGAGCAAGGTTACCTGACCTGAAATAAAACAGGGGAGGAAGAGGCTTCAGTACCATCCTTCCTTTTTCAGTGTTTCTCAGCCTATGGACTATGGAGGGGTTTAAAGAGGCCATGAAGGGTGAGAGACGGCCTCTGTTTTACATTTGACCTTTTTATCCCCTACTCAGAGCCTCTGGTGCCTTCAGAGGAAGACGGATGAACACAGAGGAGATGCCTTTTGAATGAGGTTTGGAAACATTGTCCAGCACAGCTCTGGTGGCAGGGCAGTGAATGTTGCCTTTTATTGTGGGTTTAAGGTGGCAAACTCATACTTAGATTAACAAAGAACAAGAAAAAGTAGCGGGTGACGCAACAATCGCAGCTGTGGCTTCCTAGCCACGTTAATCCCCAGCAACCTGAGCTGCCCCTGAAAAGGCTGGGCCTGCCCACCCGCCCGGGAAGGATTTTGCCCACTTGAAGATCTGCATTTATCAGAGAACAAGGAGGCTACAACTTTCCCCGACCCTAAAAACACCCCTCGGTGCCGCTGAGCACACGGGATCACCGCGCTCCTCGGAGCGGGACAACGGCAAGGGGGTTCCTGCCCTTGGTGACCACGGAACCACCACAGAAACACCACAGAACCTGAGCCAAGGCCCTGTGGGGCAAGGCCAGGAGCAGCAGGGAAGGCATCCCACCTTCCCTTGGGCTGCTGCCAAAATCCCATCCCAGCCCACTTCGCTGTCAGTGTAACACTGATCTCAGCAGTCCTCTGGACTGACATGGAAAATATTCCTAACAGTATCAAAGTAGCTGAAAAGGTAATAGAACACAATTCCTGTACCTTCTGCTGGAGCTGTGTGAGTGTTTTTTTCTGTTCATTTGCCCAAATAAAGCATCAGTGCCTTAATTTCCGTTGTTTCAGAAATTAGATCCTCTTGAAGAATAAAAGGATGCTGTGTTTGAGAGGGGGAGCATTTTTATGAAGACACGTAATTAAAGGAAGCCATTAAAGATACTTGTAAAAATGATTCAGATTTTTATATATGATGACTAACTCACTTATTATTGCTCTTCTTGGTCAGAGATTAATGGGAATTTCTTAAAAGACAGAGAATTATTTAACAAGCTTCAGGATATACGGGGCTTGGAATACACTATAATAATGTGAATAATAGGAAATGTTTATTCCCTTAACTAATGAACCAACACTAAATCCAGAGATAGCAAGATGTCAAAAAAACCCAAGCTCCAAACTAAAAAGAACCCCAACCAATACCTAACAAGCAAGTAGATGTTTTTTACACAAATCTAAACATAAACTTTAGCAAGAAATCCCTCCCTTTAAGAGAATCTGGTTCCCATGTACTCTAACTCGAAGTGGTAGAGCAGCACACCAGCATGATCTCAGAAATGACTGAGAAGCACCAAGGACTATAAAGAGAGAGCTTAAAATCAAGGGATGCTGAATATTCAACCACTCCTTGTGAGGAGAAGGAGACAGCAAGGCAGAGAGAACAAAGCTCTACTGCCTGCAAGAGCTTCAAGTGAAGAAATTGTCTTTACAGAGGGGTGACAACAATGTGCGCGGGCAAAGATTTCTGTGCAAGCAAACCTGACTTCTAAGATCACAAGTAGCAGAGTCATGTGATGGTTCCCTTGATGACAGCCCACATGGACAGCTTTCATTTTCCCAACTGTTCCAGGTTTTAAGTGACCTCCACTTTAGTGAAGATTACATATTGAATATCACATCCCCTCTGGGCTGGAAGCTGTGCCAAGAGGGAGTGGTGCATCTCTAGGCTGACATTGGCACTAAGGGAGGGGAGCAGGTAACACTTCAGGAGAGAAGGAAGTGGAAGGCAAACCAGTTTCTCAGGCAGCTCAAAAGAGTGTTTGGCTTTTTTCACAACAGATTTGACAAGTGTTTTCTGCAGTAACTGCTCAGAGCAGCAAACTGCAGTAATTCCAGTGCCCAGGTGAAGCAGCAACAGTTCCCTCTCTCTGAAACAAATAAACACAAACCAGCTATTTTCCAAAGCAGATCCCAACCAAGCCAGGCAGTAGCAGTGAGCCTTCTGCAGCCTGACACCCAATTATTTTAATATCCACTACATCTTCCTCCCCTCAGGGCTCATTGGGCTTTTTTCCTTTAACTTTCTGAAGGCGCACAAAGAATTGAATAACCTTTTCTCCGCATACCTGGCTACAGCCACATCACTGAGGGGGGTCCTTTCGACATTTTAAAGGACCTGAAGTGTGTGACAACATGGCACTGCAGTCAAGAATCTTTCCGGGAAACAGAATAAGAAGATTTATTTTATTTTTAATATTTGAAAGATTTCAAAAAGCATTCAACTGGATTTCTCACTAAGAGGATGAGTGAAGAGAATCCTTTGTAACTAAGCTGGGAGGCCCAAGTCTTTTATCCATTGTTACACAGTTTTTCCCCAGGGCAGAGTTAGGAAGGCCTGCAAGCCCCAGCAGCTTAACAAGGCGAGTACACTGGGTGGGCTTTTCTGCCATTGCCTAAGCTTCTCCCGAGGAAGGAGCCGCTGGAGCCGAGCGGGTCCCGCGCTCATCCCAGGCGTTATTTGGGAAGATCCTGGCGGCAGCGGTGCTCTGCCAGCAGGGACTGTGCCCAGCCTGCCTGCAATGCACACACACCCTCTCAGTGTCCAGACACCTCTGCCTCCTCAATAAACCAGGAGCAAAACCATTCCACACAAGATTAGCAGCGAGCTGGCACTTGGATTAACTGTTGTGCATCGGACTTTGCAAGCTGCCTCTTCCTGTCGGCTTTTTTAAACCCCCACACACAACTGGTTGGTCAGAGACGCCTTATCTCTTCCAGGATAGGCCATGCAACAGGAGGAAACCAGTGTAACTGTGCTGCTAACGCCTTTCTTTTCTTCCCTTTTGTGCTTTTAACATCTGTATGTGAAAACCCTTCAGACCTGATGGAAATAGCCCAGTGCATTTTGATGACATGGACTGGGATATTCCCTGAGCTTAGTTTACAGCAGGGATGGACCCACCCACCTTTCCCAGGGATGTGTGGGTTTGGCTGAAAGTGAGAACTTCCCTGAATGATTCCCAGCAATGTCAAAAGGAGCTGAAGCGGGACATCCAGGACATGTTCTTAACCCCAACCCCACAAACTCTTGTTCTGGGACTTGTCCAGCTTATTACAAAGCCCTAAATATGCAAGATCCCTGTCAGTTGTATTTTGCTTGGCAGTGTTTCACAGCCCTGCCAGTCTCTGAGAGAGGTACAGGAACGAGGAGCAGCAGAAGGCTGAGGATCACCCTGTCCATTTGTGCCTCAATCGAAGCCTCAGAACTCACCATTCAAAGGTACTCTCACATGAAAGCTGAAATAAAAGATTACTTCTAAGTAATTAAGCCTCTCTTTTCCTGACTTGCTATGAAATTTGCGGGACACTAACATGGCAGAAATTTTGAGGGTAAATGTCTTATGTACAAGTCTAGAAGCAGAAGAATGAAGAGTTTGTAAATAACAATGGCAATGTTTTCTTCCTTGATCCCGCTGAAATAAATGGTCAGTGGTTTAGGTATGTCAGTGCCATAAAGCAGGATATTCATGGGAACTGGGTGCTCCATGTGTCAGTGATGGACTTATGGAGTGGCAGTGGCCATTTCAAGGTCAAAGTTAAAGAAGGGGTTTTTCTTTATGCTCAACTCTCCTGTTTATACTCCAACAAAAAGCTGAAGAAATTCCTAAGTCAGACCTGGAGCCACGGTTGAAATTTTTCTATAAAATTGGAAAATTATTCAGCCAGAAACTTTCAAATGATGGCACCCCTGAAAAAACACAGCTCACAAGCACAGACTGAGCCCTCCTGGCTTTTCTCACACAGGGGTGAACCTGGATATGAGCAAAACTGACAAAATTATTGCCCCTCCCAAGTCTCTTTTCCACTAAAGCCCAGCTCTCATTCTCCAGTCTCACCATTCCCATGGAGATGCTGGAACAACCCAGGAAAAAAGCATCTTACTTATGTGCTGTATTTTAATGTTTATGGTATGGCTTTTTGTATAATAGGAATAATCGCTATTGCTTTGTAGTACACTTACAACAAATAGCTTCTGAGATTGCTCAAACACTTTAGCTCCACTTCAGCTCTTAATCAAACTCAGCAGCTGTTTATTGCAATTACACCATAAAGCAATAGACATTATCCCTTAACTAACTGTCTTATTAATATAGGTAGTTACACAGCTACTTCATAGTTAGTCTTAAATAACTGCTTTTAATTATTTTATTAACATAAATAACCATCTCAATAAATTTAAATTAAATGCATATGTGAGAAAACGCAATTTAAAGCATTGCACAGAATTGCATCTGTTTACTAATGTTTAAATTGATGTCATTGTGTAATTCAATTAAAGTGGAACTTTAATTTATTTCAATTTTTGATGGCCATGAAACACCTAAGAACCAGAACTTCCTAAACATTGAAATGGGCACTCTCTCCTCTTTTTGTGCTGCTGTATTTTCTTGGCAATATTAGTTTGCTGCCAGGCAAATGAGATTTCTCTTTACCCACAAAACTTACAATTTAATATCCCCATTTAATTGTGCTTTCTTCCCATTCCCAAGGCAACAGATGACTGGATTGCATTTTGCCTTTTGGTTCAGTTGTGCAACTCTGCTTTCAGTGGAGAACAGGATTTCACTTTCCTGTGCAATGCTGGATCCTCCATGCCTTATGCCATTTGTTCTGCTGGGATCAAGCTCTTTGCCTTCAGCTAAAGGGAAGGCAGACGCTGCCTGACCTGGCCTGAAATCCCCTTTTTCTTCCTCAGAGGGGCTGGTTTATTGTTCAGGGGGCTCATCCTACCCCAAAATCCCACAGTGCAGAGGAAGCAGCACCTGCACAGCAGCTTTCATCCCCCAGTGCCACCATGGAATATGCCTCTGGAAAGGGACCCCAGCCCAGATTAGTGCATTCCATCCCTCATTCCCCAGAAGGCTCTGCCCAGCACACCTGCCTATTCAGATTCTCTTTGGGGAATGAAACAAACATTTCCTCTCCTTACTGTGGTTTAGATGCCTCCCCTGAAGGATAAATAGGAAGATGCTTGCTGGGTAACAAGGAGAAAAGGAAAGGGACTCCCTTCCCCCCTCAGAGAGAAGAGGTGATGGTAGGGAGTGCTGGGAGAAACTAAAAGTGGAAAGTGTAAGGCAAGAACGGGGTGAAAATGAGGCTGGAAAACAAAGATGCAAAAGGAGGGGAGGAGGTCTCACATACTTTCCTGCCAGTTCAAAACTTTTAATTCTGTAGCTGGTGTAGGCACCTGCCAATGTGAACTGCTGCCTCTCATGTCACAGCAAACCCCTGAAAAGCAACTGGGATATATTGAGAAAAAGTGTTGAAGCCAGGAAAACGTAAAGCAAAATTTCTCAGAGGTCTTGATTGGGATCTCAGCAGCTTTATAATCTTCTAAACTGTGGAAACCAAGGATATTTGGCTCTTGGATGTCAGTCAGTGCCAAAGATTTACAGGAGAGCACTGAAGGCAAGAATTTGGTGCAATAATGGTGACTGTTACTAAGTAGCAAATCCATCCCCTACTCATCAGAGGACACAAGCTCCCTTCAGGGAATCATTAAAGAATTTCAAATCAGGTTTCAATGCATTTCCGTGCAGGTACACTCTTTGTCAGGAGAAAGGTGCCTCAGTGACACCAAACCTATGGAAATGGGGAATATGGCTGGGAGAGCAAAGCTGAAAACAATACTTTATTGATTTTAATACTTCTATCCAAATGCACCAGGTAACGTGAAGGAATAATTACAGGCTCCATCAGAGAGGGGTTGTGATCTGGCAGACACTCCAAGCTCCCAAGGAGACGAGCTCTTAAAACTTTACAGACTCCACTGGGCAAAGACAGGTGACTCAGTACAAAGGGTTTTTACAGAAAAATGTAGAAACTAGAGTGAAAGCAGACATGTTTAAACTTCAGGTAACTGAGAGTGATCAGGGGTTGGATAATTGAAGTTCCAATGTATATTTGCCTACATTGTCGCTCACCTTTGAGCCCTACCTAGGCATCTTGACATTTATGTAGTCTGAAGTCCTGAAAGCTCTGAGTTTAGACAACTAAATTGTTGCTTGTCAATTTAGCCTTGACTGAAAGACAGGTGTTTTGTTTCAGAGTAACACTCCTTTCAGACTCCTCTATTCCCAAGCTCACATTACTGAGCTAAGGAACTATCAAAAATGAAATAACTTACAAGCAGGCAAAGACATTTACATACCTTGAACAAAGGAATTCTTTGGGCAAAATAGGGATTTTTAATTATTGCTTGTTTTTTGTCATGTGGGATTCTCATCACTGGCTCTCTGGTGGGAGCTGGAGGAGCTTGGAGACTTTGAAGGTTCCTACATTTTTGGTATTGCTATGCAGTTTTACAAGCTGAATGCAAAATGCTGTCTGAACACAAATCCAGCTGAGAATCGGAACCAGAATTCTCCAAAAATGCAATTCTGGAAGCAGGTATACAACACACACAGCCGTCCAATGGCAACAGGGTGAGCAAGGGGTACCTCTTAGGCTCATCTTAACTTTACCTCTAACTCAAAGTGGGTCATTATTGCCAGGCCTTAATTATCATGTCTAATTCTTCAGGCTTCTGGGCATTGTGGCAGGGCTTGGACCCCAATCCCTTCATTTATGCCATTAAGTGTGCTGAAGGCAACAGAAGACAGGCTTAATCACAGTGACCTGCCAATAACCTCAGCTGTGACCTGGAGGGATCCCCAGTTTTGGCATAGGTTAAGGGTCTCATCTCATTCAGAACTTTAAGCTGGATTTGAACTGTAGCCCCAGAAGTAAAAAAGCCAGCGTTTTTATCTGGGAAGCCACATGGCTCTGGCTTCCTGAATGGTACTTGTGACATCCCAGTATTGGCAAACCAGGGACATGTTAACTGTGTGCTCTGTTTTCTGCCCTTAATTATGGCCAGCCAGTCTGAGTTTTCTTTCCTTTCCCTTTTTTTTTTTTTTAAAAGGATTTGAGTGACAAAGTGACTATGCATATCATTCCACATTTGAACTGTAAGACTTCAGTATTTCTACCTCTAGTGTGTAATTGGATCAGCTGCCAGTTACAGAAAGGAGCTGGGTGAGTATTAAGTGTGTGGAAAATGAAGAAGAGTCCAAGTGTGAAGGGGAGGAATAATTTGACAAAGCCTGCAGTGAGCTGTACGTGGTTTTCCTGTTCCAAAATGGAGTAGGTTTTGAAGCGCATGAGAAAAAACTGGCTTTGATTTATTAGCTCTGGTTCACAGAATGCCAGCCACAATCTTGGAGCAACTCAAGACATATGGAAAACCACAGTCCCTGCCCCAAGGAACTCACAATACCCACATTATCATACTGAGGATGGAGCAGTGCCAGCCTGGAAAACACTCTGCTTTTCTCTGGGTCTTGGACAACCTTGTCAGGCAGGGCACAAAGCTGCTGCCAGGGCTGGGGCTTGGTGTGCCCATGGTGTGGTGGCCCTCAAAGCATCACACCCAGTGATCTTTTGTAGGTCCCCACTGTAACACTGCCCCACTTGAATCCGGAGTCTCTCAAAGGAATTAAGATGATGTAAATATGAAACAGCCTAGAAGCAACCACAAAAATCCATGGTGCAACTCAGCCCTTTAGAAGGGTGATAAATGGGTGAAGACTGTGCAGTCAGAAAGTGACAGCTTTTCTGTCAGGACAAGAAAGTTGAGTTCCAATACTAAGCACAGGTAAGGCAGGATCACCCAGACAGAAACAGTTCTTTATCCAGCAAGTGTTCCACCATTTATATCTTTAGGAAGTGCAAACAAAATCCCCTCAGGTAAGAATTGGGAGTCTGTTTGACCCACCAGGTCAAACTGCCCTAGTGAGACCCAGAACATCCTTCACTTTGCGTTCAAAGATGCAACTCAAGACAACAATCTAATCATGAGGTGGCCAGTGGAGAGGATTAGGAGAGAGACCTGCAGCCTGAGATCAAGGAGAATGTCACAACATCCAGAACAGCTCATGAAAAAAGCAGAAGAAATGGCAATTACCTGGAAACTCCCAGACAGTTGTCCCTCAGCTCCAGAAATGTTCCATAAAATCCAGCATGCTGATCTGTAAGGAGTAAGCAAGAAAAATTTATTAGTGATGGAAACAAAAATTACAGATGTGCCAGGTGACTGCCCAGTGCTGCCCAAAAGGTGGAGACCAAAAACCAATTGAGATTTGCTACTTCCCAACTCTAGGGGGCTGCCCCGGGTGGTTTGCTGCCCATAGGGCCAAACTGATATCCTGGGATTTGGAAATTTCTCTGCTCTGCCTTCAGCAGTAGTGACTAACTGAGAGGAGCAGTGTCCTAAAGGGCCCCAAGGTTATGGCCATAGAGTCCTGTCCTTTCTGGTATAAAAGCCCTGCAGACAAGTCGATCAGGCAAAAACATAACAAAAAACCATCTCAAAATCATTTCTCTCTGACTCTCCAAGGGGGTTAGGGCATTAAGACAGAATGCCCTACCTCAAAGGAAGTCAAGATTGGATCAGAACATCTCAGAGAGATGGAGAAGGAGAGATGGCAAGAGGCAGCAGTGTAAAGGTTTTATCAGCATGAGTTGGGGATGACCACATTACTCATAGGTCACTGTGCTTTCCAGCTGACTAGCAACAGATGAAATAAGGAAAACAACAGCCTCCAGATTTCCAGGTAGCAGCTGCAGCCAAGGCTGCCTTTTCAGCTGCCCTTTTAGCATGGAATATGCAGGCACTGCTCAGAAACCTCCTGACTTCCCATGCAAAAGGGAACCTGAGGGCCCACTGTCAAGGAGAACACCAAGGTAACATTTGTGTTATTAGAGGGGGGAAGCCTTCAAATGCAAGGCACCTGTTTTTCCCTACAGCTTGCATACTTCCAGCGTTTCCTAAGACTGAACCAGAAGTACCTCAGAGATCCTTGTGGATCTCCAGCAGGAAGGCACCAGGGACGGGTTCATTTATTATCCTCATGTCAATTCACAACTGCTACACCAGAGAACAGGTGCAGTTCTTCATGTCCCACAGCAGCAGCCACAACACAGACTTTGTTACCTAACAAAGATGTTAGGTATCAAATAAATCAAATAAAGATCCTTTATTTATAGCAAAGTGATGCCATTCTGCCAGGCTGTGCACAGAGACTTTGTCACAGACCGCTCGCGTTCCTGGAAGGTGCCATCTATTCGGATACACACCCGAGATCCCGACAGCTGAGGGGAAAATCTCACTGCCACTCCTGACACTTCTCAAATTAGCAAGAGCTTATAACCGTAAGGACTTGTGGGATCCCTCTCCTGCCAGGGCTGGATGCACACGGGGTAAGGTAATGCCCTCCTGCTCTCTGCTGAATTCTCTCACCCCGCACTCAGTTGTTGTTTCCTGTGCTCAGAGATCTCCTACTTGTGTTTGAACTCTCTGGATACTCTCTTCAGCTCCACACAAGGAGCCAGAGGCCTTGGTAACCTTCTACCCCAGCAGTTCTTTTCCTGCAGTCAGGAAATTAGCTCTCTTTTTTTGTTTGGCTATTATTTTTTTTTTTAATTGAAAAGAACTAGGGGAATTCCCCCTTCCTGTGCCTGGTTTCATACAGGGCTCTGATGGCAGTGGTTGGTGACAGCAGCAGAAAAACCCAAGCCATGCCACTCACAAACAACAGTGCCACACTTTGTGTAGGGTTTTATGTCAATATTTTGATAATTTCAGCTATTCCACATTCTTACTGGTATTGAGATATCTAGAAAACAATTTGTGCTTCAAGTATTTCAGAAAGCATCACGATGGGCCTGTGTGAACACTTTCTTCCCAAAAGAACTCAAATCAGGTTAAATTCTGAGACTTGATTTTCAGCTGATGTAAAAACCCTTGAAGAAAATGTAATTACTGGTATGAAAATTTTCACTCTGAAATGTCCTGGCCCCCCTGTTTCCTCCATGTGAGCAGCGGGAACAGGTACCAGCAAGGGAAGGTTTCATGTCTCTGCCTCCCTGGTGTTGGTTTGCACCAGGAGCTGATTTTACCCCAGCAGGATTTCTTTTTCCTTCATTCAAGAAATTGTCTTTTTTAAAAAAAATGTAATCAACAAGAGAACTTCCCTTTCTGTTGTCCAGCTTTGGAAGAGGAGCCTGATTTATATTTTCAGCTAAAAATCCTCCCAAAGTAATGAGAGGATATGGTGGGAAAGGGATTAGAGAGGAAAGTAAGTGGCACCTCTAATACATTTTACCAGGATATAGGAAGAAGATAAATATGAGACAGACAAACAAGAAAGTTTAGGAAAGAAAGGGGAAAACACATGAAAGGTGTAGTAATAAAGGAACCCCATCAATAGGAACAACTCGAGGCGAAAAGAGGACTGATGGATAGCTGGGCTAGCATGAGTGAGGAAGGGTAAAACAAACCTTTCCAAAGCATGAAAAAAAGAAACCAAATTGCATTAAAAAAAACCAAAAAACAAACAAACTAGTGAGAGAAAAGTCAGAAGACAAATGAAACAGACAGGAAGGATTTCCAAAAGTACAAAAGCGGAGGTCAGTGCCCCATGGTCATTTCCTAAGAAGAGAGGAAGCAGAAGTGAAGGAAAATACCTAAATATTAAAAACTCCATATAAACAAAGGGCACATTGGCTGCTAGCCCATGATTTTTGAAGGTTTGCTATCAGCATATCTCCAATGATAAATGCCTTCATATGATGCCAGCTCTCTGCAGGCATAACTGCAGCAAATCAGTTCTGCCAGGCTGCAGATGAAGTGACAAGGAATCACTTCCCCCATTGCACGTGGCACGCCCTGGTCCATGCACAGGCTGAGGATAAATCCTCAGGAAAGGAGCACTGGGCAGCAGTGTCCAGCAGAACAGAGGAGGAGAACACAAATGGAGAACTTAACTGGCAGCCTGGAGCTTCCTTCCAACAATGATTACACAGGTCCATCTCTGATCAAAGCTCCTCATTCCATGTCCTGCTCCAATTGCTCCTTTTTGTGCCTTGGGCACGGGTTTGTCTAGGCAGAAAAAATACTTCTAGATTGTTCTTGCCACACCCACCAAAAGTGAAAATTGCCAACAGCATCATCTGAATGGCAATGGCATCCACAAAAAGAGTGGAACGACACTGACACGAACGTGTTCAGGAGCTGTTTGGTGACTGCTGAGCCCAGGCTGATGCCCTGTCACGACAGTGACCTCATGTCATTCCTTAACTCCCTAAGCTCAAAGTAATGTCCCAAACTGCCTTCTGAGTGCCCTGGAGCCCAGCTCCAAGCTCAGTTTTCCATGGAGAGAGGAGCACCTGAGCCACCCCACTGACCTGAAGAGCCGTGGTAGGGATGTGCAGGCCCAGTGCTGGGCAGGGATGGGGTCCCATGGAAGAATAGTGGATGGAAAGGCTCCATTTTAAAAGTAAAGATGTATGGGTGACCCTCAGAATTTGTGTAGAAGCTTGATGGGGTAAAAGTTGTGCCCACTTGTTTCCAAGCAAGCCCCAGGCATTATCCTGCACGTGTTCTCCCTTGCATCCCATCAGTGGGGTTCTGTGATTAACACAAATAATTTCAAAGGCAATATTCTGCCTATTGATCAGAGCCCCATTCAGGGAGGGAGAGATTCAGACTGACACTGAAAGCTGAATCTGCAATTTGTCTCTGCACACTGACTTGCCAAAAAAGAACCACAGATAGCCCTCTGTTCATCTGTAAAATCCAGTTAGATCCTGTGGTATCACCAAAAGACAACAGTTTGGCCCCAAAGCCTCCACTCTACAAACTCCCACACTGTGCTGCCACAAAGAGGAGGATGAGCAGATCTTTTTCCAGATCCTGCAGCCTTTACTCAGACCTCAACTGCCATGGAAGTATTGCCTTAACTCACCACAGCATCTTCACCACGAGTACTTCTGTCCATATCACCTTTGCCAAAATAAACACTGCTTTGGTTTGGGGGGGTTTGGTTTTCTTGTTTAGTGGATGGGGTGGGGAAAAAAATGGAGGTTAATTTTTTCAATAGCAAAAAATGTAGATAGAAATCCACTCTTCTTTTTTTCTTTTTTTCTTTTTTTTTTTTTTTTTTTTTTTTTGGACAGACTTTTTTTTTTTTTCTGGAACAGACAGCTGAGAAACACAGAACAGCCTTTTTCTGTCCCCCCACACCCTTGCTCTGTGCACCACCCCTGCTTTAAGATTAACTGTCAGTCTGTGCTACCCTTGAGGCCAGACGTTCTTTGAATTTGGTTATTATATCAAGGTGCATTTGTGCTTCTAAATGGGCAGCTGTACTGTAAATGGAGCACAAAAGAGCAAAATTCAGCCTGCTCCAGCGTGGGTCCAAAGCCCAGCGTGTCTGTGATGCTGTAGCCTTTTGTTTCAAATGCAGATAGATAAACTACAGCCTTTTTTCCATGACGGTTATAATGCAGAATATGAAAAACTCTTGGGATGGTTTAAGCTGCAGGGTATTCTCCCAGAGTTCTGTCCAAAAATAATCTAGTAAAAATGTGGACAGAGAACCATCGACCTCTGCTTTCCCCCGAACATATGCAGCTCTGATCAGTCTGGTATTTCAAGAAAAACAAGGTCCTGAACCCTAATCCTCAGACACATAACAAAGCGCACTTCACAGCTGTGATGCACAGCTACTATCAGCTCCGAGGCCTGAGTGGGTCCCAAGACAATGCCTCCTTTATCACCCAGAGGACAAATATCTAGACAGCAATATTTTCTGCTTGAATGCTTCAAGCATCTCTCGCAACTCCTGACTGAAAGAGAAAACTGAGCTGAGAGTGTTTGCTGAGTGATTATTTTAATTTACTACTTGATGTAAATCTAAATGAACTGACATCCAGCTTGAGATGGACAGAAAACAATCATTGTGAAAAAAGAAAGAAGGCTAATATTACAATATCATTTGAGTAGCACAGGTTTAGGCAACTTTAGCAGTGGCAATGTAATAGATAGCGAGGCACAGTTTGCATTTCCTTTTCTTCACTCAATTACCATAATAAGTTCTGTAATTTTAGGGCTGTTTATTTATCAGGCGACGATAACAAAGACGCTCAGAACACGGAGTCTGAATGCAATAGTACAAAGCAGCCCAGTGATGGCCCCTGCATGCAGAGGAATTGCTGATTCCCACACACCTGATTATCCCTGTGTACCTGTGCTCAGAACCAGCAATATCCCCCTTTTTGCTAATTGCCAAAATGGCACACGCTCAGCCCCTGGCCTCTGGCAGAGCGAGGGAAAGGCACAGGAAAGGAAGAAAACTTCCTGGTGAAGTTCTCCAGTGCTTTAAAAACCTGTCATGTCACTCTGCTGAGCTTTCTGGTATGAACAATAGATTTGGGACCTGGCCTGCCTGCACCAGGGAATCTGTCACTGCTGCTCTCTGATCTGGGCTTCCAGCGTTTGATGGCTGCGCGGTGTCACAGAACAGCTGGAGGAGAGGCGCCCCGGCTGCGCCGGAGACGGAGGGGAAAAAACAACAAAAAAAAAGCAAAAGCAGAAGTTTCTTTGTGAGGCAGACACCCGGTTCTGGGCTCTGCCAGAGCCAGACGTGGCACCTGCGGCGTGGCCTGTGGTGCCCTGCACTGAGAGGAACGGGCACTGCTGTCCCAGCACCCGTGGCCAAAGGAGTGCCAGGGAGAAGCAGCAACACAACCCCATGGGGAAGTCCAGCAACAGCTCCCTCCCAGGGGCTTCACCATCTCCTGCAGCTCCTCACAGCACTTTCCCAGTGGAGACCACCTCCATGGGCCCCTCCAATGGTACCACCAGTGTGGATAAGCAGGTGAGAAGCACCACAAACCCATCACTCTGTGCCTCTCTCAGCACATCAAAGCCCATGTTGCACCTCCAAGAATGACTGAATGGCAACTATTCATTACACTCTGAGGTGCTCGTGTCAGTTTTTGGGGATTTGTGGTTGGAAAGACTGATCTACATGCCTAATTTCTTGCCCATTGCCTTAGAAATATGAACCTAATTTGAAACAAAACTGACAGAGTAATGTCCATTTTGCATATACCAGGAGTGATGGAAAATCCCATGACTGAATAGGAATAAACAGAGTTGAATGAAAATGGAACTCAATGGGTTTCTGAGAATGCCACTCAACAGCCTGGAGGTTTTAGAAGAATACCAGGCCTTCTTATTCAAGGCCCTGAACCACTACCTTAAAGAAATCTCTGCAGTTCCTTCTTAAATTCTACAGGAGGCTCAAAAGCACGTCGGAAATATTTTCACTCCGTACCATAAGATGTTTTTCATCAGAGTAACATGCCTCTTAACCCATAGCCATATATTCAATTAAATTGCATGGGCATATGTGTGTTTATTTACATAATGTGTAAATGTATAGCTGGGTATATATAAACAAAAGGCTTTGCTAACAGGGAGGAACACACATGGCGGTGTAATTTGTGTATACGCACACTGTGCGACTGCAGCCGCTCACGTCAACACCATCCATCACCTGTATTCACCAAAACCCCGGCAGCTCTGCTCCACACGCTGCCTACAAGTCCACCACCATGATAATCTCCTTCCTCAATTAATTAAGGACAATTTAAATATTTTAAGTGAATTACATTAACATGACAAAACAGTTACATTTAAATTGTGGAGCTGCGAGGAGGAGAAAACCTGTGACAAAGTCCCTCTTTCAGCACAGTTGCGGAGAAGGATCTTACAAATTGACAGTGTACATTATGCACAGCCTAACTGTGGACATTTTCTGTCAAGCACTTAAACAGAAAGACACAACAACGGCTCCAGTGTGAAAAAGGAATTATCTGTGGGGGACTGGTCCTCACTGAGGGCAAGCTTGACAAGTCCAAGCAGGCACCTGGAGCAGCATTTAAAATAACCCTGCCACACCAAAGAGGTTCATCATGAAGCCCTGTCTAAATTACTGTGGGTTTGCACAGAACCTCCATTAACTGCCCTTATGGAAAAACACTGTTAGTCTACAGAAAGAGTATTTTTAAGTGCCTCTGTCAAATACTGCTTCAGTAACAGGGCTACAAATACATGATATGAAACGTCGCAGATGGAAATTAATTTTTTTTGTTAGTTCTGTGGGGCTTCTTACAATGAATCTGAAATTTTACATCCAGGACTTGCCAGCGAAATAACATTTTCCCTTCTAGGGACAAAATTCTGCAAGGAAAGTTTTCGAGAAATCCAGCTTGTATTTATATCCTCCCCGTGCAGCCACTACGGATCTCGCACTCCTTCCACCGATGAAGCGACTGATTAACACATCCCGTTTCTGGGATTTGCAAATTAAAGGCTGGATCCTGCCACACGTCCCTGAGTCAGCCTCAATCACATGAGCAGCCCCCAGCAGGAGCAGGGATCGGGCCCTTCCAAAGGAGCAGATCTTCATGAGCCCCTCCATGTGCCTTGACAAGCAGGCATGTGCCAGTGGAGAGCGATGATGCAGGCACAGCCAAACTCAGGTTACTCGTGCCACACATCTGGGAGGGATCTGGGAATTCCAGGAATACAAGCAGGTTGTGGTGGGGGCCAAGACCCGTCCACAGAAGGGCCTGAAACTCCTCAGAGCTCTGCTGCTCTTTCTCCACCAACCTCAACCGTGCCCAGCGCGTGATGTCATGTTGTAGGAATTATGTGATGTCACAAAGCACGAGCTGAAATCTCCTGAAAACCCAAATTCTGGCTGAAACCCCCCAAGGTGGTTTTCCTGCCAATGAGAAATGGAGAACCAAGTGCCCCACCTCTGAAAGAAAAGGGATTGCTTACCCAGGAAAAAAACATCCAGGGTGCCAGAATTTCACTGTGAAGACCACACTGCATTTCCTGTTGGCAATTCTTAGCTGTAATTATGGAAACTATTGCAATTAGGTTATTCTAATTATGAAAATCTATTTCCTTTTAAAGATTTCAGAGCAACCTTTTTTTTTTTTAATGAAAAAGAACACATAAAAACACTGAAATCCTTTGAATTCCTTCTCATGCTACAGAATCTGAGCACAATTTATCTAGATAAGTTTTAATTACAGCCTTTCCAGAAAGACAGTACTCTGTATAAATAAAAAGAAATATAATTGATAAATGTAGTCAGATGGTACCAGGTTGTTTAAATAGACCATTAAGCTCAAAATGTCTAAAGTTAAATTAGATTGTATTCTCTTTCACCTAGGGCTTTTGTAAGGCACAACTGGCATGTATAGTCTTGTCCACATTAATTTTTACTGCCACGGTCAAAAAGCAGCACAAGTCTGCAGCTTGTGTAGAATTTTCTGTCTTTATTTGACGTGATCATAGTGGATGAATTAGCTCCCTTGGTGCAGAGAGTGAAAGAAGGTTAGTTGAGGGAAATAAGGAATTTTCAGAGGAAAGAAAAAGTTTGAGGGAAACATATGGTTTAAAGGCTCTAGCCTATTTCAGATCAAGCTGAGAGAGTTGAGATCTGTTGGTTCAGAGATCCAGTTCACTGCACATTCCTACTGTGCCTGCCTACTAATTGCATCCCATGTTTGTCAATCAAATATTTGCAATTAACAAAAATATTCCCTTAAGAGACATATAACAGAGGCTGCTAAGGATCCATTGCTTTGCTATTAGACTCGGCTCAAAAAAAAAAAAAAAAGTCTTTAAAAATATTCTGCTGATGATGACACTGCCAGACACTTCCAGTCAAAACATTAACAAGCAGAATAGGTGGCATGGGGGCTTTTCAAAGAGATTTTTTTCAAAGAAGAAAAACTTTGATCTTAGTGTTTCTGACCCATCCTCCACCTCTGATTCTTCAATCTACAAGTACATATAGTGGTTTAATTTCACTCAGTGCATAACTTGCCTAAGGAGAAACGTTGATCTAGATTTTTTTTTATTTAACTCCAATTTAACTGATGCTCTAAAGCTGCCCTATCAGTGCGTAATGCACACTCACACGAGGTTTCTAAGCAGAAACTGAAGAAAGAAGACTAGAATAATAAGAAATGCACAAGGTTCACAGGAAACATTAATTTGTAAATAGGTAGAAATGCCAGTAATTTGTTGGGAATTGAAGACCTTCTGTATGAAACAGTGAAGCTTAGCAGCTGTGCACTGCTGTTTTATAAATCAATATTACATCTGAAGGAGGTGTTTGAATGCTTGTATCATTGTGGTTTGAGTCAAACAAAGTTCTGTGATAAGAAATGATCAAACAAAACAAACAAAATCCCTTCCCCTGTCTCGCCGGATAAATTCCAAACATAATTCCACAAGAGGGATAGAACATTGAAATCATCCACTTTTTTATAATTGCCTAAACCCCTCAGTCACAGAAAGATGATTGGATTGGTGATGGACTATTGTATTCTCAAAGACATGGCTGATGCCAACGGAGAGCTCCTGCGGAACGATAACAGCGCCAGCATTTTCCCTGTGACCTGTGGTGGGCTTCAAAGCCCATCCCAGCCAAAATGCCATGCCCCAGAGTGAGCATCACTGGGACTGGGGGCTCCAGCCTCCCCTTCCACCTCCACAACTAATTCCTTCAGTGCCGTGAGCAACCTCTTATCCTCACTGCTGCACTTGCTGCTGCTAAATGCAGAGTATAATGCACAGCCAGCGAGAAGAGCTCACGCTTCGGCCAAGCCTAGCCAAGGAAAAATGTGCCAGTGCAGCCCGGCAGGTACAGCTTGATTTGCAGATTTGCCTCGTGTCAACACAGCCTGCACCTGCAAACAGAACCTTTTTCTTGCCATCTTCCAATCCTCCCACAGAAAATGAAGCAGAATCCCAGCAATGTTAATGATTTTCCCAATCAGACGTGATCTAAAATGCTGTGTGCCCCCATGACTGACATTGCTTCCTTTCCTCAAAGGCTGTAAGTAATCATGAAATGTTCTGAAGGCACAAAGGAGCTGCCTTCCCTTCCCTTGCCTTTTCTTTATCTTTATAAACCATTTCCTTAATTTAGGCTGTGGCTTAAAAAAAAAAAACACCTCAGCATCACAAAGCTATGTCTTTGGGGCTGTAATACTTGCAGAGAATGGGCAAAGCGACAGCATTTCTCAAAACCCACCAAGCCCAGTTTCGGGAGCCTCGGGAAAGAGAGGGAGTTGGGAGAGCAGTGTCTGCAAAGCAATATCCTGGGAGACATCTGCTGGCCACGCCGAGCTCCGGTCCCCCACTGCAGGCGCTGAAATTGGGGCTCGGGACTTTGGGAGTCAAGGGGCAACTTGGTGGTCACACAAATCATAAGTGCACAGGAAACAAGGATCAACCAACAGCCCTGCCTTTGGGCTCCATAAAGGATTTAGCAACATCCTTATTGTCTGACCGATTGCGAAAGGAAGCAAATCCATCCCTGTGACTGCAGGGAAGGCGGGACAGCTGAGCAGCAACCCACTTCACGGCCGTGGGCACCACTCCAGCCCAGTGACCAGGGACACTTCCCTGCCACTGCTGGATAAACACACTCCAAAGCTGGCACTGGCATCCCCCAGCTGCCTCTGTGCCCCTCGGGAGGCTCCAGGCAGATAAAGCAGGACACAAAGCTGGGCGGCACAGGGAGCAACAGGGACGAGGCAGAGCCTGGCCAGCCTTCACATGGCTGCTGCTGCTGCTTGGGGGGATTTTTAATCATGGGCTTGCATCGAAGAGCCCCGTTTGTAAACACCCAGCTATCATTTGGCAGGGGGTTGTCAGATTACAGAATCTTATCATCAAGTTTGAGGTGGGAAAAGAAGAGGAGGAGATGGAGGAGGAGGGTATTTTTGTTCCTGTCCTTCATTTCCTGATAAGGAGACGCTTTTGATCCAAGAGATTTTTTTCTTTCTTCCTTTTTTTTTTTTTTTTTGGGGGTTTTTTTTTGGGGGGTTTTTTGTTTTGATTTTGTTTTGGGATTTTTTTTTTTGTTGTTGTTGTTTTGTTTTTAATTTGGTAGCATAAATTCGTTTCACAAGATGCAGGTGTTTGAAAAATTTCAGAAGTTCTGTGGTTTTGTATTCCTGGGCTCATTGATGAGAAAGCTTGCGCGTGATGACATGGTGAGCTGAAGCAATGATTAAAAGGCTATTGCATATGCTCTTCCCAGCTGAGTTGTTGTTCTCCTTGTTGTTTTTAGAGCACACAGAAAGTGTCTGCACCAGCTGCTAATAAGCTCTTTTGCGACTCTAACATCGTGATCTGATCACCCCAGAAGTGCAGAGTGGGAGCTGAAGAACTCGGTCTCAGCCATTTGCCAAAAACATCCTTGACATATTTCAGCTACTGTGGAAAGTTTGTGACACCACAAGGAAGTGAAAATGTGTGTGGAAGGTTGAACAGGAACGTGGGGCTCGTGTTTGTGTGCGCATGAGATTTAAAGGCATGGGCAGAGCAGGGCCGTGTGTGTTTTCAAAGGCACAAGTGGGAATTAGACACAGAACTTCTGTCGACTTCCAGTGACAGAACTATTCCTCATGCCTTTGAAATTCTCCCCCTTTATTTACTGTACCTTGGTAAAACCAAGGCTGAAAATCTAGTTTAAAAGGGATTGGAGCTGGAGTGAGGCTGCTTTGAGATTCTAATTGAGAGGCACAAGAAGAAATCACCCCAAGACACATTCCATAATGTCCCGAAAATCAGCTTTTAACACCGAGTGCTCAGAACTTCAGCTCTAGGGCATTCTAAAAGTACCACTTGACCTGTCAGGGAGCCAGTTCAGGAATTCCCACTGGAGGGCAGAACTAACTGTTCTCCCTTGCCGGGCAGGAAGAGCAGGGCAGTCACACCTGAAGGTCTAACCCGTGGAATTGTCCCAGCTAAACCCAAACTCCAAGAGGAGGAGAGAGGTCTGTGCGTTGAGGGCAGGTGTTCTAAGGTGGTTTTGGCCCTGATTTTGGTGAAGGTGGCAGGAGCTGCTCAGCTCGTGTGCTCACAGCGTCGTGCTGTCTCTGCAGGACGGCTGTGAGCAAACAGTCTGAGGATGTTTTAGCAGTGCATAGAGCTGCATATATTTGCCATAAATAGGAGTTTATTCTTTGGCAGACAAGCCAGCATTAGAGCTGCAAAAACACACAGAATATAGTAAGTGCCGGGAAAAAAGAAAACCAAGCAGAGAGACAATCTGTGAAGCAAAGGAAATAAATAGAGACTGAACAGAAAGAAAAATAGAAGGATGAAGGGAAAAAACTAAAAAGTTAAGGTGAAAAGGAAAGAGAAAGAGAGGAAAGAAGAGAAGTCAGGAAAATTTGGGATTCCTCACTTGTGGGAATGGTACAAATCCATCAGTGATGCTTTGTGTAGCTCTGGACATCCCAACTGCTTCTTTACCCAACTTCTTAAAAAAGCAACTGATTCCCAAGGCAATGGGACTGAGTACATAATTTTTATTAATCCTCATCCATAATAACTAAAATTGACCTATTAAAATAAGTACCACTGGATTTGGGATTTTTTGCTCTTTTTTTTTCAATGAAGAAGAAGAAACCAAGAAAAAAGGCAAACCAAAAGTTTTAGGAGGACAGCCAAGTCATGATGAGCAGCACCCATGAAGTGCAAATGTCCACCTGTACTTAATCAAGAAACCTGACCAGTACAACATGTGGACATTAACTGTCCCTACCCATTCCAACACATATAACAATAAATTTAAAAAACAATTTTAAAAAATAGGTCATATAATTCCTAATTTTTCCTGGTGTTTTTTCTGATTTTCAAAATCCTGTTTAAATGAGCGGGTTACCCATTCCAACAAATATAACAATAAATTTAAAAAAACAATTTTAAAAAATAGGTCATATAATTCCTAATTTTTCCTGGTGTTTTTTCTGATTTTCAAAATCCTGTTTAAATGAGCGGAGATGACAACGGCAATTTCTGCTTGAAGACAAAAATCTGAGCTCAACAACCAAAGGCCAGCAAAACCCCATTCTTTTCCTAGGCAGAGCTGAACTCAGCATTAATTAATTTAGGACACAACTTTCTGGAGCTCAGTTATTCCCTTGGGCAACAACTTTACCTCACATTAATTTACAGTTCAATGGCAATTTTATGGATACTTGAACTTTTATTACTGTCTAACCTATACAACCAGAGTTGAACAGATTTTGCTAGTAGGATAAATGATCACTTGGTTGTAAAATGAGTTATTGGAATTGCCTTTTCCATACATTACAGACAGTCAGAGGTGGCTTTCTCTGTCCCTGAGACCAGGGAGGGGACACTGCCCCACGGCCCCAACACCAGCAGAACAAAGCTCCTGGCTCCCTGTGACCCAGAGTCTCAGTGCTCAAACCCAACATTCCCTTACTTCAGAACTATATAAAAAATTAAATAAAAGACTGAAACAACCCCCTGTTTATAAACCAGGCAACTTTGGGAACCAGGTGGCCCCAGAGCCACACCTGAGAGCACTGGTCTGTGCTGGGTGGTGCAGATGAAGAGCTGGCGTAGAAAAGCCTCTCCCAGAGCTCCTGTGACTGTTAAAAATGGTTACTATGGGCAAAATTATCAGTAGCTTGCTATTCTTAGCTCAGAGTATTTATCCTATGATATTGATTTTATTACAGAAAACTCCTTTACTGTGTAATAGAAACAATTAAAACTGCTTTGTGCAGCTGGCTTAAAAACAGCCCTATAATATTTAAAATAAATGTGGGACAAAGTGTTTTAAGATTTTGGAAAGGACAAAATCCAGTGCGGGGTAAAACACCACTTTTCAAGAAAGGAAACAGTAGAAAATATTAATACCACCTCAGTCAATACTTCAGTTTTAGATAAAATTCACCTTGAAATCTAGCCATCAATTTCTTATAACACCAGAATTGATTTTTTTTTTTTTAAATCTAGTATTAACTTCATTTAAATCCAGTCTTTCTAAGTCTGTTGCACTTCAGAAAATGTAGCTGAATGGAAAAATGTTTTTTTCAGCTTTAAATCCCATTTGGTGAGTAACAAAAAGAACGCAATCTGCACCTCGACTGAAAGAATCTGTGGTGCACATGACCTCCTTGTGGGATCCTCCAAAGGCTCCAAACATCCCCTTGGTGCAGGATCACTGCTGCATGGAAGGGTCTGAGATTTTCAATTTTAAGAACTTGGGAGATCCAGATGCAACAGTGAGAAGTGGGAAGGAGTTTGCACTTGAGGGGAATGGCTTTATGAAACCCTTCAAGTATTTAAGAATTAGAGCTATTAAATGCATGATCTATGACTTTTAAAGCTCTGATCTGCCTAATCTTTCTTGCATCCCTCTCCCCCAAAGGCATTAATAAAGCCCAAATTAAGCCATGCCAAATCCTCATTTTCCATCTGAGTTTGATGTTTCAAAGGCTCTGCTGTTCCACCTTTGTTTTGACATACAAAAATGTCACCTCTGCTAGGAAATGTGCATATTTGGCAAGAAAAGAGGAAATAAAGGCTTCCCCTGCATTGTAAGCTCTGTGTTACAGTCTGTTAGCAATCAACAGGGGCAGATGTTAAACTCACCATTTTCTCCTAGAAACTGGTCTTTAATTAATCCAATGCCTTTCTCTCCCCTAAGGTATCTCTCAACCAGGAGGTCCAGCATATCCATTAGCCATTTTCTCCAGAGGTGTGATAACAAACTATCCCAGACTTAGATGGACCCAAAAATCACAAAAAAACCAGTCCATGTCTAATCTACACTTCACTTGAGCTGTGCAGACACATCAGCACATCATCAAAGGCATCCTGGGCTTTCTCTGACTTGGGAACTAAGTGGAAGCTTTTGCTTCCTTTCAGACCCAAAGAATGACTTCTGTTTCCCAAAGCTCTTCTTTTCCCTTTCACAATTGTTCCACAATTCCAATTGGCCTGATAAAACATTTTATTTCCCTTCACAGCATGATTATAGTCAAGGAGTATAAAGGCCACAGCAGCATTTGACTAATCCAAATAAGATTATCAGAGAAGCACCTTAATATTTTGCAAACCAAAGTTTTTTACCTTCCACACACAGGTAGTGCCACTTCCCCACCATCACTTTTGACTATTTCAGTGGAAAGGAAAGAGCATGAAACTGAGAATAGAAAGAGTTATTCCCACCTGTGCATCCCCCAGTGCCACCTTTGGACAGGAACCATTCAGCAGCAGGCTCTGAACTCCAGGAGCTGGTCCTTCCAAAGGTCTTCCAGCTGCAGCTGGACACCTGCACCCTTTATTTCCTCTCTTCCAAGCACGTTGTGTTCCCCACCCACCCCATCAGGTCCAGGCCAGCCCTAAATCCCCAGCTGAGCACTGAGGAGCTGCACTGGGGAGTGCCCACCTGCCTCTGCACAGTCCCTAAATCAGCAGTGCCCATTCCTCCTCTCCCCATCAATTAATCCACTGGAGGAAGGCATTTTATACAGTGAGCTTTAGCATCTGTTATTTGATGGTAATCGATTAATTTTTAACTATCTTTCAGCCCTTTGATGTTCTATAAATAGCCTAAGCTAATAGAGACTTCTTTATACTCAGAATGCAGATCCACTGTGAGGTTATTTGAAAGAAAAGAAGGAGTCTGGTGTAGTATGTTTGTTCAATGTGTTATTAACTCAGAAAGGAAATTGAGCTATAGTGAACTATGTAGATCTGATTCTGACAGCTGCAAACAATTCATAGTGAAAATGACTCAGCCTAATTCACATTTTTTAATTATTTTCTCCCCCACTTTCTTCTGCAGACAGATAAAGGGTTCAAAATGACCTTGAATTGAAAACCCTGGATTTATCTTAGTATTTTTTTCTTTCTTAGTGCTGTATCCAAAACTTCCTTACTGGGAAGTCAGCAAAATCAGGAAAAAAACCCCAAACAACCAAACACCTCTTGTCTGATGCACCTCCTCATTTTACTTTCAATACTTCCCCGACAGTGCTGTGGGCAATGTAAGTTGCTCTTCAGAAATTCAGTTTGGAGGGCTGGGATAGACACAAACCCTCAGCTGTGGTGGGGAACTCAGAAACATTAGTGGCCTTTTTTTTCTTAATTTACATTTTCCCTGTTAGTTCACCCTGAGATCCCAACGGCACGATTTACTAATTAATTACTATTATTAGCTAATAGCAGTGAAAACTGAAATTACTGCCTGCCTTAAGCATAACAAAATTGACAATAAATCTGTGGTGTGCGAATCACTTCCTTAACCAAATGCCGGCAATGGTGGCTTGGTGCTTTCCACAAAAACACCTGGCACACATGGAGGCACAGCCTTCATGCTCCAGATCACGACTGGGGATGGGCATTTGCATTCCTGCCAATACAGGGGCACCACCAGCTCTGAGACGGCTTCATCCTCTTTTTCTGACCAAAAAACGTGGGTGCTGCTTCTTCAGAAATATGGGCTGGACTTGCCCCTTGAGAGCAACAATAATTTACCTCCTGTTTGTCACAGCAAGTGACAATCTCCGAGGTGGCTGCAGCTACTGGCACCAGCTACTTGCTAAATGCATGCAAACATTTCAGGGTTTACACGTGGGGCAGTTTTAAATGTCCAGATCCTTGAACTCCCTCCAGATGCCCAAATGAGCACGCTGGTGGCAGAAGCACCAAGTGAGCCCCTCTGTGACAGTCTCCAGGAGATCTGCTGTGCAAAAGGAGGTGTCCACCCTGAGAGCAGGTGTGTGGCTTTGTGTCTGCACGCCTGGGGATGTCTGTGGAACAATTATTTTCTCTCCCAATCCCGAACAGTGGGTGGTCACTGATGTTAGACCGAAATCAATAGGTAGAAAAGAGATTGTTTACAGAAGCATGACAATGACTGGGTCACTCCAGAAGGAAGTTTGCATCGTTCTGAGAAGAAAACGCTCAGAAGAGGGCTGTAATTTAGTGCCTGGATACCAGAGTGACTGGGAACTGCATAGACAGATTAGGCAAAAATTAAATTAGTTTAGACAGATAAGATGCGAGAGTCAGATCAAAGAAATCAGCTTCAATGTAGTGCAGGGAATACTTTCCCACCTTCAAAAAGTGTACAAAAGAAAGCAAAACCAAGAAGCTGCCAGCCAAAATTACCAATGCAGTTCCATTTAACAAAAAATCAATATTACAATAAGATGCCAGTAATGAAAGAAAAACCGCAGCAGTATCTCAATAAAGATTACAAATTACAAGATTATAAATGGAGAGCCACAGTCATTTTGGACAGACAAATATGACCACAGGACAACTGGAGGCCAAATGATGGTTTAGGAAAAATGCCTGCAGCTTTCAAGAAGGCCAATGGGAGAAGCAAACACGCATCTCAGGGCAGGATTTGGCTCTAGGACTCACACATGAGTAATTGTGGCAGGGAGATACAGAATATCACAGAAATAAAAGATCTGCTCATTAGAAACCCATCCAGCCAAACCCATGGGGACATCCTGACGTAAAATCTCCATCATTTGTTATTTTCAAGAACCCGGTGCCAGTCTTGAGGTATTTTTAAGGTACCAAAACTAGGGGATTTTAATGGTAAATTCCCTTTCGTCCATAGAGCTCATAAGTAATTTACAAGTCTTTGACAAATGCTCCAAAACCTGCCCCTACAAAAGCCAGGGGTGAGGACGATGCTGCAACGATGCTGGATCCATTTCTCCAAAGAGAATAAAACGGGTAAAAACACACAGCTTGTTCTAGAAACTAGAGGAACCACAGCTAAGGAACATTCCAGTTGACAGTCTTGCAATGAGGCAGAAATAAAGGACTGACCATAGGACTCTTGGCTTGCAATCAACTGCCTTTGCCCATCAGCCCATCTCAGCTCTTGTGCAAAAGCTGATTTAAACAAGACAAATGATGAAAACAATAAAAATCCCCACCTCACTTTGATTCTGGCACATCCTTTTCATCCAATCACTGTGTAAATAAAAGGCAAAATCTGCCCTGTAGAACTGCGACTCCTTTCTGTTCTTGCAGCGTCACCCAAGCCCACACTTGAGAGATGTTTGTTCATTCTTGTCCTCTTTATTCTATTTAACACACAGCAATAGTTTCACAGCACAGAATATTGTCAACACGTTTATTTCTCAACAGGCAAGCTGAAGAAAGCCCAAACCAAACCAGATTAGAGGGTCAGGACAGACACAAAATGGAATCATGAGAGGGAATGGTGGAAATGACTGAATTAAATATGTAGATAACAGCTCCAGAGCGAGGCAGAAAGTGCAGGTGGTGCCATCAGGGCAGCACACAATACAATGGAGTGGGAGATACGTACCAGAGCTGGGAAGAGAACAGATCACAAAGAAAATACGGATTGAAGCCAATAAACTGCAGGAAAACTAAAATCAAAATGATAGGTGAAAGAAATGCATGTATCTGCATTGTGAGGAGTCCATTGAATTGAGCAAATGATACTCCTCCTGGGGGAATGATTCATTACCATATGGAAAAGACCTAGCCTATGATAAAGGATGGGGGGAAACCACTGAATAGCAGAATCTACCTACAGAAATTGAAAAAGAACGTTCTTGTTGAATTGTGGCAGAAGTACTTCAAAATTCCAACGGGCCTGACTAACGCAGATAGGGAGGGGAGGGGAAAAAAGCATGTTAAAATATGTGATATCATGCCTACAAGCAAGGGTGAAGGTCGAATCAGAGAAAATTTAAAATGTGCCGAGAAACAAGCAGCATCAGCAAGAGCGGTGCCAGAACGAACAGATTTTATTCATCTCTACTTCAGGACCAAAAGAGGGGGATGGGGGGGAAGAAATATTGGAAGTCCTCCTTACTTGGGGGCTGTGTCTCCATGCCACTGACCTACTTCTACTTGAAGCACTCTGCTTGGAGAGACTCGCTAAGGCTCGAGAAAAAGGTCTTGTACCACAACAATATTGTGCTACAACAGTGCCCACAGTCTGGCTGCTCGGGGATTTATAAGCCAAGCTCACAAATAGACAGTAATGAGTTACCCACCAGAGGCTGTCAGCAAAGTTGCTAATTAGTACAAATGGTAGTAGATCTTGTAATGCTGTCCCCTGCTTTAGTGGGAACAGTTCCAAGACCACCTAACCTGTATCTCACCGGATTAAAGACAGATTGGCTCCCTTTAGTCCAGCCTGGCATTTCTGGGGGTTTTAAAGCACGAGAGTTATAAGGAGAACTCAGGAGCAAACTTAACCACGCAAACAAAGTGACTCAGTTCCTGGGGAGACACCCCACGTGCAGAAAATAATTACTCCTCCCTCTCCTCACGGAAGAGCCGATGCACCCATGTCAACAGAAGCCCTTCAATTGAATTTTGCAAGAACTGGGCCAAGTCCCAGGGCTGTGAGTGCCAATGCTGCCGTGGGGAGCAGCACACCTTGAGCTCCCCAGCCTGCAGAGCTGACAAAAACCTTCTGCTAACCAGCAGCCCTAAAGCTTCCAGTACAGATAAAACCACCAGAAAAGGCAATTAAATGGAGCACAGTTTTAACGTGTAGCCTTCAAACAGGGAAACATTTCATCTCCTCAGAATTTCACAGAACCATGGTAATAAACTGTTAACATGTTAAAGCCACTCTTAAGAAATATGATGCTAAAAGGGAAATAAGAAGAATTACTGACTGGTTATTGCAGTTTAAATATATTTATTATTTAAGAAATGCACCAAAGTTGCATTCCTGTTCCCTCTGCCAATGAATGTACAGAAAAACCAGCACACCAAATTTTAGAGTTTTTCTGGTACTACTTCCTACAAAAAGAACCAGGTTTTAAAAATCACGGACCTGTCTGGCCATTGAAAATGTAAAACATTTGCTATTAAAATACGTCTTTCTATCAGCAGAAATATTTTCTGTAATATTTTCTGCTGTAAAAAGTCCTAGGAAATTAAAGCAGATCAAAACCATTTAATATGTATTAAGAAAACAATTTAAACAAAAGGGGTCAGTAATGGAAAGGTGAGATATCTACGACTGGAGCCAAGTTACAGAAAGGGTGAGCCATTTGTAGCCAAGTTAAACAAGACACAATTAAGGTTAACTTGGCTCTGCTGGTTTGTGTAAACCCACACATGAGGATTGTGGGGGGCTGTGACAGTTTCAGTGCGACTTATTTGCCTTGGCCTTTTCCTGGACTGTGTTGTAGGCCGGCTCTGTTTGGAGACATCACACCTTTCCACCCATTCCTCACACCTGGCCTCTTATCACACCCTAAATGTTTGCCCAAATAGTGTATTTTGTTGAGAAAAACAAAGGCTGATGGGGATGGCAACCAAATGTCTACCAAAATATATTTCAGCAGCGCAGACTTTTTACTAGATGAAAAAAATTCCTCCAAAATGGTTTATTTCTACTAGAAATCTATCTATATTGTAAAAAAATGAATACATTTCAGTTCCATTCCCCTTCCACAGCAAACAGGTGTATTTTATACAGTTCTGTCCCGTGTTATCTCACAGACACATCCCGTGGCAATTGCCTTTTACCACTTTGCTGCCCTGGCACAGCACACATGGAACCACAGAATGTCATCATGGAGGGTCCCTCATCCAAGGACCTCCAAGAACCTCATTTCAGGAGTACTGGGCAGCTGCCTCCCCTCTCCAGCCTGGAAGAGCCCCAGCACAGACACAAAGCCTGGCTGGGGAGTTAGAGCCTGCAGTGTGCCCAGAGAAAAGAGCAATGTGCTACAGTTCCTTGTAGTAACCAGGAATAACACACTTTTTTCCCCCTCTGTTCAGTGATTTCATTGCAACTTCTAAATGCTTTTATGGATCCAGGCCAAGACATATTCAGTAATAGATACTGAAACAGATTATTTCATGAGCCAGTTCTGTAGGTTAATTCACATAAGTGAGAAAACAGTTCTGATTGAAGGGCGGAGTGATTTTTAAAAATTTGATTCATACAGAAGTGTTAACAGCCTTTTGCTTATACCCACAATTGCTGAACAGAATAGAATCAGTGGAAATGTTATTTCCAAGTGCTGTGGTGTAAATAAAACCTCCTCTCTCTGACTCACATTGTGAGTCATTTTTGTCTGTACGTTTTTATGCCGAGGAGGGATATAACTCCGAGCATTCTCCTCATAGAGAGCTTCTCGTGTCTCAGATTCTCTGTTGCTCTTGGGCTTTGTGGACTCTTAAAACCTCTGGCTCTAATAATTTCCCTCTTGTTTACTGTAACCTCATCCCACTTGTTCAGCTCGCTGGCACAAGTGAAAAAAAGACCTGAAGTTATATCAGTTACAGAGTTGGCACTTGGTAGGGAATGATACAGAAAATGATAAAATAAGCAGGAAAGGCTGCATTAGAGCAGCAACACCTAGGCAAATTTACACCTTGTGTGTGCAATAACTGTAGGGCATCACCAATTATTTCAGCTGAAAATGTCTCAACATCTCTTTTCTAAGGACCTTGCTGCTCACGCTTTTCACCAAACCATCCTCATTTGTGCTCCAAAGGCTGGCCCAGCCCGTGTGTGAAGGCAAAAGAGGAAGAGGAAGGAATGGGAACTAAATCCAGCTACATCCCCAGCACACATCCATGAGTGTTGTCTCTATTTTTAGCCTCGTGAGAGCCCTGTGGGACAGTGAGAAGTGACACACCTCACAGCAAGGATGGGGAGTAGATGAGGCTGTCCCCATCCCTGCTGCCATGGCTTTGTGCTGGTCCAGCCCCCACAACACCAGCCAGGCTCAGAGCTGGGGCTCAGGATGTACCTGCCCCACACGTGCCACAGGTGAACAGGTTTGGGACAATTGTTCTTTCTTCAAATACCCAGAATGTTACATGAGACAAGAATCTAATGTGGGGAAATTCATTGTTGTCAGGTGCATATGAATAAACATGAAAAAACAGAGCTACATTCAGGAGAGAGTCTCGATTAACAAGTTTAAAATATCATATTTTATATATATACATCTTCAAAACCCTCTACCCATATACACACCAGAGACTTGGTTTGTGGAGAGGGTGCTTCCAAATCTACATTACCCAACACAAGGAAGAGTGATGCTAAGCCTCAATTTTTTGCCTTCTGTAAAATAAATGGGAGCCAGGACAGGTTTTGAACAAGTCAATCTTGTTTTCCAAACAAATCAATGGTTCAAAAAGATTTCAAAGGACATTAGCAGGTGATGAACTTTCCTGGTTACTGATTCTTGGTGAGGAAAAAAATTAAATAGTGGGTACTAGAGGAATACCACGTGTAGCAACTCACATGTAACGCACGGGGAGGGCATGAGAATACTTTTAGTTTACTCCCCTGAGTAGATCCAGCTTTCCCCAGGGCTTCCACAACAAAAGCAGTGTGTTCCAGTGGGCACAGCTCTCTAGAATTCCAGCCGGTGGATCAGCTAACAGCCGAATACATGAAATATGCACCAATAAAGCAGCTAGCAGGTGTCATCTTGGAATTCCTTAAGTGTTCTTAGCAAGCCAGGTGCCCACAGGAAGGAGGCAATTTAGGTATCAGTTATATCTTTACACCTGTTTGCAAATGCTGATCCAGGCCCTCACACCGAGCACTTAGCCAATAGGAAGCTAATGTACAGCAGTGACTAATTGATAATTAAAGAAACCTTTAGGAATACCATAAAATATCTGGCACAGGATTCTCTCATCCACTTAGCAGAGGCTGCTCTGCCATGCACTTATCATCCCGCTCTGCTAGTTTTCATAACAATTAAGATGGTGAATCTGTGTGAATCAGGGGTTCAGTTGCAATTTACAGAGCACTGCCTGTATTTTATTGTTGTCTGATGGCTCCTTCTTTAGTCTGCGGAGGGGATCACTCTATTACTGTGCTTTCGACGGCTCACAGGTTGGCCCTTGCCCCTCTCTTTCATAAAGTAAGTATAATTAGATGATAATGCCCTTCTTGTCAAAACTTACTGCTTATTTAAGCCTGCAGTAATAATTTTGATTTATTAAAGATTTATTCAGATAACATTATTATCACTGTTTATTCAAACAGACATTCTTTTTTCTTTTTTCTTTTTCCTTTTTTTTTTTTTCTTCCAGGGGAACAAAAGAGATAATTCCTGCTTACAGATGTAACAAACCTGTCAAGTTCTCAAATGGTTAAGTTGAGCATTTTACTTGGAAAGGCTGACAAATTTTCTTCACTTCAAAATATCATTAACACCAATAACACATTTGCCCAAGCCTATTTCTAAGTTGTAAAAAAAGATTGCTACAGATTAAGACCCTTGATATAATGCTATAAGCTCCTAACAATGGTATCTTTTATAGTGAAGAGCAACTGCAGACACAAATTGCCCCCTTTCCTGCACCTTTTTCACAAAAATCAATATTAAAGTAGTAGCTGCCTTAACTCTCCCATAGACTATATGAGAAAAAACCACAGCCACGCTTAGGACAGTTTAGGTCAATAAAGAATCAATACTGTGGTTGAATCTGTAGAAAGATAAAAGACTTGGAACTCACTACACTGTGCCCTATTGTTTCTCTCTATTTTGAAAAGAAACTCAAGTGCTCACTTTTTTTCCCCTTAAACCAGCAATGAATTTTGTGTTTGTGGGAAGCGAGGGAGGTCACTGGAGGCTGCATGTGGCTTCAGTGCCTGCAGACGAGGGGTCTGATCTTGTTCACCCACACCTCCCAGCCAGTTCCAGGGGAGCCCAGGGGGCGGCAAGAATGCGGCGCTGGGCCCCCGGCGGCCTGGAAAGCAAAACACTGCTCCGGCTCCCATCAAGCCCAACTCATTTATTAACCATGGAGAGACTGCCCAGAGAAGCTGTGCACTGTGAGGGTTCTTATCATGATTTCCAGCTCCCTGTCTATTAGGAAGAGGAGAGCTGATTTTGAGCAGAGAGTGCTCTCGGATGTGCGTGGCAATTGCCGGGCACGTAGATCCTGCTCTAGGGCTGAAGGCAAGCTCACCCTCCACATCCCACATGGTGATTAGACCAAATTTCAATTCTCCCGTGAAAAAACACAGGTTCAGAAGCAAATAAATATCTCACCAGGCACACACACATCTCCCTACACGTGGTTTGGATTTGTTTCCCTCTGCTTTATCCCTTTCAGTGCACTGAGCCTCCTTTATAAGCCTGAGAACTGCAACCATATACCTGTCTGGAGAGTAACTGAACATGAAAAAATATTGGTTTGTGTGGACTGGAGAGTTCAGATAAAAACAATTTATGAGCCCAAATCTTCCAAATTCTTTACTTGAAGAAGCACTTTGTTATCCTACAAGGGGCAGCTTCCAGCACTTCTCAGCTTACAGCCATAGCTCCTACTTGCAAAAGCTCAGGGAAAACCTAGATAAAGCTGGAACTGCAGCTCCTCACAAAGATTGGTGAGGATGTGGGTAGCAACAGAAAGGACAGCAACAGTTTTAAATGCACTTGGCTGCTGAAAGAAATGGCAGCACTCTTGGAATGCTGGGGCTCTCAAATTCACAGGGAACACTCCCACCCTGATCCATAGTTTAGTTAGGATTAGAAAAAGCAAACGGGTGTTTTTAACATTGCAGACTGAAATGTTCCTGCCTCCAAGAGACACTAAAAAACAGTTAACAACAGTGTCTCAAGGACTTTACATGAAGAGCAAATGCAATTCTTCTATTCAGCATTAACAGGATTTTTTTTGCTAAATATTTAGTTGTTATTAATAATAATTAATACTATTAATATTATCAGGGTAAAATTCTCTTTCATTATATCATCTGGCTCTTTTTCTACAGCACAAGATTATCCTGACCTCCTTCTTTCCCACTGCAAATACTGGAGATGTGGAAAAAGGGTGGCAGTAAATGTATATCCACAGCCAGCTGATAAAGGAGTGTCTGAGGTGCTCCCAGTACATCACACCATGGAGAAGTCTGAGCACATCCACTCTCTGTTCTGGGAAAGAGACAGGTAAATACACAAACAAGCAGAGTCTTAGGGTTAGAGTCTCCATGGTTTTAGCAGGACCTTGTGGAGTTCCAGTGGAGCCTTCAGCTAAAGTTGCTTTGAACATCCACCACCAGAGAAAAAAAGAGCAGCATCTATAAATCCAACCATTTTACGTCCAAGCCTTGGACTTTTTTTCCTATCAAAATACACTCTTCCTAGGTCTTTGTGCCTAAACAATGTTTTCTTTCATTATTTTGCCATCTCCTTCCCACCCAGTTGCTGCTCATCTCTCTCCCTAGCCCTGGCCATGGTTTTCATCCTCACTGACCATTTTCTCAGCTCCTTCTTCAGGGTCTACACTAAGCTTCTTAGACCTCTTCCAAATTTGAGGTGAGACTGCCACAGCATTCCCTTTGGATGGCTCTGGTGACATCCGTCTGCATGCTGGTGTCCCAAAAAGGGCTGGACAGGGAGATGAGCAGGGAGGTTTAACACAACTTGTCAGATGGATTGGGCTCCAAAGAAATCAGCCTTTGTGATGGGAGCTGGGGGAGAACAGCAGAGTGCAGTGACCTCTTTCAGTGTAATGAGACAGAGATGCAGCTGCTCTGCAAAGAGCTGGTGTGGGTTCAGATTTTAGGGCCCTCCAGTTGATTGTTACCCCTGGTACCTTAAATGGCCAGGGAAAGCAGCCCGTTCCTTTTTGTGCTGAGGCAGCTCAGGGAGCTCTCAGACACCCACCCACCCGGGTGACTGCTCCAGTTTGCTCCCAACAAGGCATGAGCCCCAGTTACGGCCGAGATTTTTTTGGGTCAGTCTCTGGCTTTGGTTCCAAAAAAGGCCTTCCTTTCCTCAACTTGCTACTAGCCCATTTCATCAAAACCAAGCAGGACAAGTTCAGTATTTCAGCCTTGCAGCATGGATCAAATAGCAGGCTCAACAATAGAGTAGGCTCTGAGCAATTCCCCCTCAGTTACTCTGTCCCCAGCTGAACAATGCCAGGACTAATCCTGCTCTCCCTGACTTCAGCAGCACAAGGTCAAGTGCAATATCATTATCTCCTGGTTTGATTTGCACTAAATTATAAAATCAGAGCTTTGAATTAAATAGTGTGCAAACATCAAGAACTTAACAGTTAATTTTCCCTGTATCTCCACCAAGATCTCTTACACTTCCCCTTTTCAATTAACACCACCTTTCTGAGTCAGTTCCTGAGATGCATCTCTGTGCTTGTGTGCTGGTGTACAGGGCATGCTAAAAGTCTGATCCCTATTATAGCCTGGAAGACAAAAATAATTGTAGCCTTTCTTGATTTTTGTTAAAGGCAGAAACAACAAAAATTAATCTTTACACAAACAACCCAAGGGAGCATTCAGTGGGACTTTTCAATCTATTCATGATCTGTAATTCCCAGCCCCCAAAGTTTCCATGTTACAGCTTAATATCTAGGGACTCCATATGTTGAGGGAACACAGCAGAACCAAAATGAGCTGAAAAAAGAATGCATTAGATTCAAACATGGGATAAAACAGTACCCAAGGAGCCCTTGTTTCATTTTCTCTACCTGGAACCATGGGACAGTGCAGCCATCTCAGTCTCATTCAAGTGTAACATTTCTTTTGAATATGACAGTGGTGGTGACCTTGTCATTAACTGATGCTGGTAGCAACACTTCAGCTTTCATAATTCAGTTAATTTTCCAGCCAGTGGTTACTGAACCCCCAATACAACTTCAGTATAATTAAACTGTATTAAAAATAATAATAATAAAAAATCAGCCCACCTTCTGATCAAATACCAGTCAATGCTTACTTGAACTCACTAAAAGAAGGAAGTTTTTGCAGTTATGGTGTAAGGAGAATTTATCCAGAATTTTTATGGATACTAAGATGGTAGACAGTGCTGTCCTAGTGTGGCCAACCTTCCACAAGCACAAAAGTGAGGCAGGAAAGGCATTTCCTACACCTTTGAAAACCTGACTCTAATCTCTTTTTTCATACAAATCCTGTGCTAAGCACACTTAAGATTCTTTCTTTCTTTTTCTCTCCCTCCACAGTTGGCAATGACCACCAGAAACCTGAGAATGTTGCTTATTTCCTGGTGGATTTGTGCTCTCCTTTTTGCAAGACAAGTCTTTCTTTCCTTCCATTTTGCCACTTTGCTCCCCCAAACCAGCACTTCTGTACATGTGCACTCAGTGAACTTTGCAATGCAGAGGCTGATCTTGCTGCCTTTCCTTCATGGCCTCCTCCAGCACCATCCCTGTGCTCTCCCTGTTTCCCTGCACTCTGGGAACACTTGTGGGTTCAGCAGTGGTCCTTCACAGGTGCTGAGCAACAGCACAGTGACATGAGAATTAATCCCAGAGAGGAAGGAAGGACAAACAGCCGCTTGAGAGGTGCCATCAAAGATCTGCCATGTCCTCCTCGTCTCAGCTTAAAGTCTTTCTTGAGAAAAAAAAATAAAAGAAGCTTGCATGAGGAAAATCCAAGGGCCTACATATTCAGCCCTCTGAAAGCTGCAGAGTAATATAAATATTAACTCATCCCCTTCCCATCCTCTGCCTGTAGTCCTGAAGTAGTTACAGGGACACCTCCAAAGGGACTCGAGATAGGTATATCCAATTGGTACAACCAAAATCTTATTTTTGCAGCAACTCTGCTCATCATGTTTCAGCTCAAGGACAGCATTTTGGGGCCAGGCTGACCCCTGTAAGAAAGATGTGAAAGGTGACAGAGCCGTGCCTTTAATTACACTGCTGGTAGCAGATGCACTTCAGCAACACAGACAGAAATTGGAGAACATGGAGCTGGGCTCAAACTAGAAGATGTGAGAGCTGCAATTAACACAATTGTGCATGATTTAAGAAAAATATTCAGGCGCAGTATTTATTTAGCCTGCAGCCAAAGTCCATTACTGAGAATTACTCTTAATTAGAGTTGTTGCGAGGTTGGGAATATCCACTCCTATCATGGTTCTTTCACCCACCACAAGAGCCACCAAGTTTGCTGAGCCTTTGGCAATTCTAGTCTGGTTAGAAAAACAGCCAGATGATAAAAGGATTACTTTAAACATGATAATCTAACCAGTAACACATAGAAAAAAATATTTGCTTTACTTGTCCTTATAATCTGACAGCCAGCATCACCAAAGGGTTTCTGTCTAAAATATTGCCCCAAAAACACATGTGAGAACAAGGTTTGCCAAACACTGAACCACTCTTAAAGAAACACTTTGTCTCAGGTTCTCCTGTCATTAATTGACAATTTCTTCTTCCTTGGATAAAGAAAACCCAGAACGTTCCTTTTTTAGTGGCAGCTTTAAATCAGGACTGGATTCAACACCCAGTGAAATTTTGGGCAGGATAACAAGGATGTGTCCTCACCAGCAGTGTGAGACAGGTATGGAGTGTAGAACTATGGAGGAATATCCAGCTGGGAAGAACAACAAGGCAGGAGCAGAAGTCAGCCTTCATCACTGACAAAATCCAAGAGGCTCCAGAGAGGGCTGGAAGGACTGCCCCAAGAAACTTTTCCACAGACAGCAAGCATGGAGTAACCAGGGAATTAACACTCCTCCATTTTCTGCATTAGCAAGGAAACATAATTACCAAAGAACTGGACCAAAAGGTTTTGAGTTTGGTTCAGATGAGCTCAGGAAATACCAGTATTTATTTGGGACTCTCAGACACACAAAACATGACTTGTCTGTTTCTTACTGGTTTGAATATCCCTGGTCCAGTGGCAGAACCTCATAAAAGAGAGCTAGACAGAAAGGAAAAAAAAAAACCATGGACAAGAAAGAAAGGAAAAGATTGAGTTTAAACTCCTAAGAACAGGCTGGGTTTAAGCCTAAGGGGAGCTTGTGTCATTTCATCTGTTCCTAATTGCTTTGCTCACTCCTGGTGAGAGCTGAGAGCCATTGTCATGTTAAAGGATGGAAAGAGGCCAAAAATTCAGAGCTAGTGACTCCATCATTACCAGGAGAGCAGGAAGCAATTGAAAGCCAAACTACAGTTTACCTTGTTGCACCTCCCCACCCAAATCAAACCTGCAGACACAATCACAGTCCAGATCTATCACTGCTGGTATTGATGCAAACTTTCTTTTCATTTCCCAGGTCTTTGGACAAGCGGTCTATGAAGAGGGCATATCAGTCACCTGAGGTATCACCACAAAACCCTGCAGAGTTTCACATCCAAAAGGTACAAGCACCCTGCAGCACGAGGCAAAATGATCTTCATGTGAATGATTGTTTCAAACCATAGGCTCAAAACCCTGGAGAAAATTTAAGGGGCAATAAGACTTTAAAGTCAGGTAGAGCCAGGAGTCTTGAGTCTTATTAAACAAAAACAATCAGAGTATCCACATTTTTGTAGTCCTACTGTGAAGTTCCAATAAACTTTACCCAAAGAAACTCCATAACACTCCTTACCCAGCTTCATGGAAAATGAGAAGTGATTCCAGAGGTTGGCTGACTCTTTAATACCTCTTGTAGTAGTTAAAAAGGCCACTTTCTTCTTCTCTCTCACACTCTTTTTTTCACTTTTACTGCAAAACCATTAAAGAAAGAACTAGTTCTAGTAATAAAAGGTAGCTATATTCCCACTGGGAGAAGGGGAATGGTGGTTCCTGTGTACCCTTAGCACTCTTGGCAGGGGTACCTACAAAGAAGGTGAAGGTCGCAGGAAAGAGAACAGAATATTTTCTGTTCAATGGAAAATGGAAACTTCCAAATGTGAAAAGGAATTTTAGCAAGTTTTTATTTCTTTCTTTTACAGCCCTGACATCATATTTCTCCACAGTGACATCATGGCTTTGAAGTAACAGTTTCCAATGCTACCAGAGCATCAGAAGCTTTACAAAGCAAATGCATTTGGTATTCCTGATTTTCCAAGACATTGATGAAGTCTAGGCCTGAGCAGATTTTCCTGCTCAGCCCATTTTCTGTGTGTTTACACACTCCTATTCAAATCCTGTGAATAACACCTTGCTGAAGTGCCCAGGACCAGGAGAGTACCTTTTAAAAACGCACAGTTGGGTTCACCCAGCGAGGCTTTATTTTTCCTCTACTCCCCGCTTCCTCAGTCAGTGACACCTAGAAGGAATTCCTGCCAGGACTGCTCCCTCAGGGAAGCTGCATCCAAACGTCCTCTTATTGCACTTTCAGAAGAGCATGGTTTCTGAACTGTGTTGTCAAATTCAAGGCAGCTGTTTGGTGTGAGCCCTGACCTTGAGTAGATTTACCCTGCTGAAATGGAGATCAGGATTTGGCGGCCTTCTGTTCTGAACAGATCTTCTTAGAGCAGGGAATTTGCTGGTCTCTGATGCTTGCTAATAAACAGATGCAATTGCCATTCCCAGTTTAAGAGGAAAGGAGTCAGAGCCAGGCAAGAGCTCCAAAGAGGCTGAACTGCCTCTGTCACCTGTAGGGATGTGATTATGCGTGGCAGAGCGCTCTGGGGGAGCAGCTTTCACCACTGTGCAGAGCTATGAGCCATCTTTCCCCCAAACTGCTGTGCCCTTCCTGAGCTGGAGCAGTCACTGGACAGCAAGAGACAAAGCTGCGCGTTTTCCAGCATGGACAGCACAAACATTCCAGCAGCTGCACTGCTTTCTGCATCCACACACCCCAGAAGTACATGAAATGAAGGTAATGCACTGTAATTAGCCTGCATCAAGCTAATGAGGACTGGTGGTCTTAATGGCAGTTGGCATTACCATTTTCTGGAGAGTTCTTTTGTCACTGGGATTCAGAGAGAAAGGGAAAATACGGAGCTTCCCTTCAAAGAGTCTCTGTGTTTCCAACAGGTAACAGCTGTTGCTGTTTTAATACAATCTCAGGGCTCATATAGATGTGACATCACACAGAACTGAGGCTTGGCCATCGATTTTACTGCCAATATACCTTAAACTGTGGGGATTTTGCTACAAATTTGTATGTTGCATGTGTGACAGAACAAAATCCACAACTGGAAACCTCTGTGCAGTTTCATCCCTTTGTAGTAATTGTGAGCCATAAATTGGTTTCATTTCAGAATTAAAACCTGCATTAATTTAAAGATTAATAGAAGTGAGCAAGTCCAGCACTGTCAGAATTTATTATACATCCAAACAAAAAAAGTTTCAAAATTTGACTGGTAAGCTGGCCAAGCAAGAGGAGGTGGGGATGGTTTGTATTCTAATTTCAAGCTGCAGGGCTCCCAGGTGTATTGTATAGGATTTCCTGTAATTTACAGGCAAAATAAGCAGTCTACAGGAAAATGTTTACCACATCGTACATGCGTATTAATTACACAGCAGGACACAATGATTTCTTTGTGATAGGAAGGGATGGGATCTACAGGCAAACTATTAAAGTGAGCTGGAAATGCAGACATTCTTCTGCCTTTAAAAAGGGCTGTTGGATTCAGGGAAATAAAATCAGCCAGTGTCTTGTCACACTTTGTATTCCCAGACCACCGCCAGGCTCCATGGGTGCCAGGGAAGTGAAATGTCTCCTTCCAAAGAGGTTCTGGAAATCTCTCTGTCTTGGCCATCCTACTTCTGCACTATGAGAAAAGCTTCCCCCCTTCAGTGAGAAAGGAGATTTCAAGACTTCAGGTGCTCATTGTTCAGCATCTTATAATGATGCATTGACTCTCCCCAGGTCCGTGGGATGGATACATCCCTTCACCTGCCACTGAGCTCCAGGAAAGCAGTGCTTTCATCACCTCAGGTTAGTGCAAGGTGAAACTTGGAGAGAGACAACAAGGCACATCATTACCCCTTAAAAAAGATGGGAACTTCTTTTTAGATGTGTAATCAAGACTTGAGACATAAAGGGATATGAGAAGAATAAGTAAAATATTCAGGCAGCTTTTCTCAAGACCAAATATGGGGTAAGTGCACTGGCATGTTCTCACTGTGAGATGAGCAATTCTTATTACATTTGTGTTCAGATGCAATTTCAGAAGCAGAACTTGACTTTTTTTGTTGGTTTCTTTTTTTTTTTTTGCCTGGTAGGAAGCAGAAATCTCACCCTCCACACGCCTTTCCCCAAAGAGCTGGGTTTGCCTACATATGGTTGGCATTCAGGAGGAAGAAGCTCAGAAACAGCACGGGTTTGTTTGACTGAGGCACTCCTTAAAACCTTCCTGGGATAGGGCAGGAGAATGAGATTACACTAAGGCTCACCTGCAGATGCATGTGGGCATTTAACAATGCCCAATATCACTTACAGGCCAAACAACCAGATTGCTCAGAGAATCTGCATTTTATAAAGCTGTGGAGTCATCAGCCACAGGAGAAAACTGTTACAGAAAACTATCAGGATAAAACCTGCAGAACTCCAGAAGAAATCATGCTCCTGACATGCACAAGGTTCTGGGTTCAATACTGCAGCCACTGGCTGAAGTTTTATAAGACGCCCTGGTCCCTGTGGCAGGAGGGTCCTTGTGAAGACCCTGCAGCCCAGGGGGCCCTGGGCAGCACTGGGGAGGCCATGAGGGGAGCAGCACCCACAAGGGTCCCTGGGCCCCCCTTCCTCTTCAAGACAGGAGGGGGGGGAAATATTGCTGAGACAAAATAGAGTTTAATTTGTTGGAGGTGTTTTGTTGACAAGAAAATAGAAAGCATGTGTCTGTGCTTCTCTTATTGTAGTTCCAAATAATGAAAGTATTTAAGGAGGTACAATTATGGACTTGGCAAGCACCTGGGGCTCTTGGAACTGCTTTTTCACACTGAATAAACACTGCAGTTAATCTGTTTATGTTACACTGCACTGGGAAACTATCTCCAAGAAAAGGTTGCAAGTCTGTATTTTCCACTCCTTTCCTTTGTTTTTAATGTTAAATTAATAACTTGTTTAAAGGAGTTGATTTTCTCTCAGAACATGATAGAGGTGTAGTCCAAATCAACTGTGAGTGTGAACAATGTAATTCATCAGAACAGACTAAAATTAAACCATTTTGTACATTCTACAGCAGAGCAGAGCCATAACTGCCCCCAAGTGCAATGTGGCCTTAATACACATGTTAAAAAATATGCAAACATGTCCTTTATTCTGACCTGAACTACAACCACGAGCAAATCTGGAGAACATTACACAAACAGTGCAAGTTAGCCAGGGAATGATGAACCTGAAAGAGAATCACTGTGTCCTGCCCTGCTGCTCTTAGACCTGAGAAAAGAAGGGCCAAGATTTGAAACCGCAGCTAGAAGATTTTCTTTTGAACTCCATAAAGTTGTACACTTCATCTTTTTCTCCCATTTTAGGCTCCAATCCTAGAGTTTAATTTGAGTATAAAGTACCAAAGCAGAAGTCAGCAAGAGCCCTTTTATTGACTTCAGTTGGCTCTGCATTTGGGACTGGGGTTTTTAAAATCAGAGCAGCACAAGGAGGTAAAAACCGCGTGTCCATAAGGTTAAAGAAAAGTGTGTGTGTTTAAAACATTGAAGAAATTCTTCTGAGAACAATTCATCTTTCTGAAAATATGAACCCTATGATGCTGCCAAGGTCAGGGAGAGCTGTGATAATTTAGTGTGTAAGTGCTAGTCATCCAGCACAATGCCACATTTTTTAATTTGGGAACACATTCATACAGCTGCCTGACAATAGCCATGGACGGGAACACTACCTGTGGGCTGGGGTCAAGGCAATGCACTTCAACGTTAAAACAAAGGAGCTAATGGGATTCCTGTTCAACTTCCAGCTTATTATGGGATCCCAGTTACTTCTCTTCTTTCTGCCTCAGTCAGCTCCTCTGGAAAGGAGGACCACACTCTGATTCATGGCTGAAAGAAAAAGGCAATGCATATGCCTGGCTTGTTTGGCCACACTTCCTAATTTCTCTTTCCTTTTTTTTTTTTTTTTTTTTTTTTGCCATTCAACTCTGGTTTGTGAATTCCAGGCCGTTTTCCTCAGGGAGCAAGAATGCAGCTCACCTTGTGAAACGGGAAGGACTAATATTAAAAAGGAGAAGCCATCTTCCGCTGTAAAAATTAGATGCCTTGCTAATGCCAAAATTAATAATACAGAGATATTTGGGGCTTACACTTCATTCTTACAGCTGGCAGTGCACAGAATATTTTATAAAGATGACTACATCCCTTTCCCAAACCCTCATAGAGACAAATAAATGCCATACCCTTTCCTGAGAAGTATAAACACAGAGCAGGGAAAGAGCAATGTGAGGAAAGTGAACAAATTCAGGACTGAAAAAAGTCAAAACTTCCGAATTTTTGCCTTCTTCTTACTAAACTCATCAAAAAGACTTTTCCCTCAAAAATAAAAAAAAAAGAGATTAAATAATTTAATTAAAGATGTAACCTTGTTTTATATTAAATCAGGGGCAAAGTTCTGCTCTGTTTGCAGAAGAGCTGAGAGTCACCCTCTGCAATGGCTGTTGTAGAGAGTGACTTTGAAAATAATATCCTTTCAGCGCACAAAAGGAGAGAGCAGAAGACGGATGTCCTGTGGCTCCACGTGGATGGCTGTCTCCAAGGAGCTCACACAGATCATCACGCCACACTGTCAGAACTCAGCAGTGGGCAGGCAGGAGGGAGAGCAGGCTCAGAACCTGGACAGGCTCAATCAGCACAGAACTTCCAGAGGAAGGCACAGGGAGCCCCTCACCTCACACCCCTTCCCTTTGGAAGTCCTGCCCTCCTTAATCCCCTCGCACATGGAGCTGCCCACAGTTCCCAGAGCAGCAAATGCCAGTGTGTTATTTTGGGGCAGGACCACTGCTGGGTTCATCCCTGTATGCACAAACTGATAAACAGGCGGCTCCAGTCCCCGCAGGCTCAGCTCCAGTTCCCTCTGCAGATGTATTTTTGTTATAAGCTGCGGCGCGCTGCTGTGGCGTGTAAAAAATGGAGTTATTCAAAGAAGTGGTTTTAAATTCAAAGATAACGTCATGTTCATTTGGAATATAAGCATGAGCAACGCACTCCCAGATACACTCTCTGTCTCCCTACATCCCTATCTCAGCTGTAGGCAGGGTGGTAATATATAAAGAGAGAGCAGGTGGGATTTTTTTTAGGTGGGGAAGAAAAAAGGCTTATAGTTCCAAAGCTGAGTTCCCTTCCTATCCCACATTTTGGAAGTGAAAAAAGAATGTCTCATGAATTGAGCAGGCATGCTGCAAAATAAAAAGAAACAATAGTATGGAGAGAAATGCAGGAAATTCACTGATTAAAGCGTAGGATTTTATTTCAAAAGATTTTGGGCAGACTCTCCATTTTTTCCAACTGTTTCTATCACCTGTGTGAAGGGGCCACTGGACTTACACATGCAAAAGCCATTTATCCACTTATGTTTGGTATCCTGCAAGGTCTGAGTCCTGAAGGGGCTCAGAAATAAGGAGCTTTCAGGTTGGCACCTGCCTAAAGAGCCTCGCTCACTCGATGTAAATGGTCTCCGTGCCACAGAGATTTTGCTGAAGGCTTTTGCTCTGTGCGCGGAACTGACACCATTCCAAGGAGCAGGGCTTGGACTCTGATCTCCCTGTGCAGCCAGAGGAGAGGGATAAGCCCCCTAAGTGGGATGAGAGGGGACTAAAGCGATGATTTAACACACTTTCTGTGAGCAGGCAGCCCCAGCCTCGGAACTCCAGCCTCAGAGCCCGCTCCTGCCTGCTGCGTTCCAGAAAATGCTTGGGGAAAACACTTTGCACGTCATCTGCTGCACATCAGCAGTGCAAGACAATTAATCAGGGATTCCAGTGCCACGTCACAAATTATGGCACCTTCTGTCACTGACGCCTGAAAGACAAAATGTGAGAATCTGTCTGTACCGACATCCTTCAGCTCAGGCAGAAGCGCTTTTGGTGCGCTTGGGGCTGGCTCCCTGCTCCGGGGCCTGATCCCGATCCCACTGCTTTGGCCAAGCACGTTACAGGGACGTTTGTCACCTGTGTCACATCAGAATGGAGCCTTCAGCAGGCTCAGTACAATAACACAGGAAAATAATCTCCCCACTACTTATTCCATTATCACCAACTAATGGGAAGACCTGGACAAGTCGCTCCCTGTCATGAGCTGTCCTCCAGCCCAGAGAGAGCTGCAGCACATCCAATCCTCACCACAGCAGTGGGAGCTGAAGTCCAGGCTGCACCCTCCCCATTCCCACTGCCCGAGAGATGCACAGCGAGGAAATATCCCCAAATTAAGCAATTATGTTTAGACACACAAACACACAGAGACCTCCCACTAACTCAGCAGATTCTTTTGAAAGTTGGCACTGTCAAAACAAACACAGTCGCCTGTAGCACCCTTCCCCGGCTCCTGCTGACAGCGCTAGTGAGGAGGAGGAGGTGCTGAGTACTTTGTTATAATGAGGAGGAGGATAGTGTTGGGAAAGGTGTTGAGTTTGACACAGAAGTATCAAGAGCAGGAAAGCGAAAGTCAAGGAAATCAGCCTTGTGCCACCTAAAATTGCTCTGGCACTAAACCTACAAAAATCAATGACTCTGCTTTCACAGGAGGTTTCACATAAACCTGAGGGAGCTTACAGCACGAGCTGCACCAGATGGAAAGTCTCTGGAAGTGGGGAGTGAGACAGGAGCAGTGCTGCTATCTCTGAGCTACATCAAACACAGAATTCACAAACAGCAATTAGGGCTACTCACATCTATCCCTGCCTTCACTTCTGCTGTACCAGGGAGGAGGGAGAGACAGCACCGAGAGAAAACCAAAGTGTTATAAACGTATCTGCAGGTAGTAAAAACATTGTTTGTACTTATGTATTTGTGTCTGTTACCTGAGTAAAAATTTGGTAATACAGCAGTCTGAATTTTAGGTCAAAGTTATTTTTCCTTGGTTGCACCTTTTCAAACTCATTTAATCACAGCAGCTTGTCTTCCTTTGCCCTCCCTCACGAAACCACCCCTCCCCACGCCACATTTTAAACCTTCCCACAAAGAAAACTGAGGGAAAATAATTTTTGTGCAACTTATCCATCTTTCAAAGCAGCTCCTGGCAGAAGGGAGCTGAGAGTGATGAGTCCATAGAATAATAAATAATAACAATATTGAGCAGTTTTGCAGAGCAAATGTACATTGAAAAACTTTTCCTCTTGAGTGCCTGACATTATTAATTTGTTCCCCGAACACACTGGTGAGGGGAGTCAGCCCATTTTTACACACAGGGAAAGTGAGCATATAGATTTCAATAATTGTTTAAGACACAGAGGAGCCAGTTCCAGAAACTGGGCAGAACAACTCCTGGAGATCACAGCCCATATCCATGGCAACATTTGGGCAGAGCCTTGTCACCACAATAATTGCTATCGGCAAGTGACACATGCTTGGGGTTTGTGACACCTGTGAATAATATCCTCCAGGAGCTGCCCTTCCCTGTGCTCCATCCCAGGCCTCAAGGAGCAGCAAAGGCTGGACAGAAGTTCCTGTAATTATTGACGATAGAAGTTTCTCTAAGCCCTTCTCAGCTTCTGCTTAAAAGGGTTCAAACTCGTAGTAATCTACAGCTTAAGTAATATGTGACACCCAAAGATCCCATTTTGAGTTGCACAGACGCTCATCTGGGACATCCTTTCCTGTGGAGCAGCAGCATTTTGATTTTGTACCACAGGGCTGTGTTCTCAGCCCCATTACCACAGAGATTTCAGATGAATTGAGGGGAGGGGGAGAAGACCTGAACTGATCCTTGCTGTATCCACATGAAATGGCTTGTGAGTGACCTTGTGTCCAACCTTCTAACATCTGAGACAAAAGCATGGAGAAGCTGAACAAAGGAAAGCAGGAAAGCTCCCTGAACAGGATGTGTGTGGTTTTTGCTTGTTTGCATAGAGATACATTTTGAGGCTGAGAAACACATACCATATTTTTAAGTCTTTTCATGTTTCACAGTACGCATAGCAGAATCACAAATATATTAAGAATTTCCAGGACCAGCACAACACTGGGTGAAACCCAGGTGAAAATCCTGCCTGTCACACCCACGCTAACGAGATCTCAGAAATCAATGGATTTGGGGATTCCTGTGTGGACAAACATAACTTGCCCCAGGTTCCTCTGACAACAGCTTGGTGAGGAACCCAGCCTTCATCCTCCCTTTTCCTTACAGGATTCCTTATGAGCCAGGTTACAATGCAGAAGTGAGGCAGGCAGGGGGACAGCTCTTGTGTCACCCCCTGCTCACCCTGGGCAGTGGCTGGTGCTGGCACACCAGTATGATCTGCACAAGCTGATGCACTGGGGCTGCTGCTTTGCTTTTTAGAGCTATTGATTTCCTGCCCTTTCTTGTAAAGTATTCTGTGAACTGGAAGCAGTTAAAGGTTAACGGCAAAGATTTTGTAAAAAGAATATTTTAGAACTGTTTAAGATCCTAAATCATTAGTAGTTAAATGCCTACACTAAAAACAGTTCTGAATTTGTGTCTTCAGGCAATGAAGCTCCAAGAGTTACCTGCCAATATAAGCACCCCTGACTCTGCTCCAGCTCGGCACAGGCAATTCCCAGATCCCTGCCAGGATCCCAGCAGTAGTGGATCAAAAAAGAAAAGTTAAAGGGACAACAGGCACTGGACACTCCTGTCAGAAGGTAGGAGAAGTGATGGAAAGTGTGTCTCTGGTAAGACCCCACCTCGAGTGCTGCATCCAGCTCTGGGGTTCTCAAAACATGGACCTCTTGGAGCAAGTCCAGAGGAGACCACCAAGATGACCAGAGGGACGGAGCAGCTCTGCTGTGAGGAAAGGCTGAGAGCATTGGGATTCCAGAAAAGAGAAGCTTCAGGGTGACCTAACTATGGCCTTCCAGTACCTTACAGGAAAGATGGGGCAAGACTATTTACAAGGATGGGGGAATGGGTTTAATTGAAAGAGAGTAGGTTTTGATTAGCTATTAGATTAGGACTTTCCTGTGAGGGTGGTGAGGTTCTGGCACAGATTACCCAGAGAAACTGTGGCTGCCCCATCCCTGGAAGTGTCCAAGGCTGGGTTGGATGGAGCTTTGAGCAACTTCTTCCAGTGGAAGGTGTCCCTGTCCACAGCAGGGGGTGGAGCTGGATCATCTTCAAGGTCCCTCTGAACCCAAGTAATTCCTATGATTCTTTGAAAGGAATTATTGCCTGAAAAACACAGTGCACACCCACATGTGTGTGCATTGAGGGGGATTTCACACACATCTTGTTTACAAGCTGTACACGACAAATGTTTCTGTTACTGTGCCTGTGTTTCCTCATTTTAATGCACAAACCTAGGCCTTTTTTTTGCACAAATCTAGGAAAAAGAGAGAAGTTTGCTGTCTGGGAGCCACTTTTGTCACCAGGGGACCTGCACAATCCATATGTGTTAATTTTAGGAAGAACGTCCTGAGCAGCATCTACTGCTGCTGACAGCACCTGGCAGAAGGGCTACATCCTGCACATCCTTTGGCAGGTTTTCTGGGAAGCAGCTACAACAGAGCTGCAGTACAGATGGTCCTGCATTTGGGGGTGTTTGGATCCAGACCCTTCAGTTGGGTCTGTCTGAAGGGAAGCTGCCTTCAATACACCCAAATATTTTGGGTTTAAAGCTACACGGACGTGGCTCAACTTATTTCCCTTCCAGTTCCACCTCTCATTTGGGCAGTGCAAAAGCTTTCAAAGCCAAAAATCCTCTGCTTTCAGCTGTACATCACCACTGAAACCCTAAAGCTGCCACATCCAGGCTCCAAGGGTAGGACACCCCAGCAGCCTTGGGGGGCTGAAGCTCCCTTGGGGACACTCAGATGAAATGTGCTCTACACTGGGGTTCCTCCATTGGAGGGGAAGCAGAAATGAGGGAGAAGATTATTTAAAATATCCTGGTAGGATGCATCCCCTGCAAAGGATTCAGCCACAATAGGTTCATTCAGACTTCTAAGTCATTAGACTATTTCCAGCATTATTTTTTAAAGATTTGTTCTGTCTCCTAAAGAATTGCTTCTCAATGCAAAAGCAGAATGATGAATACATCTCCCCTTTCCCTGCTGAATACAACTTAGGAAAACATAATGCTTCTCATCTGATTTCCTCCTCAAGTCAAAATAAGCCAACCAAATCCTGCTGTATACACCTATCAATACAAACAAAAGATGCAGAGATGGGGTTGTTTTGTAGCAGAAATAAACACAGTTTAAGGAATGATTTTCCTTTCATGACAGCTTAAGGTCCTTCAAACTTGACAGAATTGATTACTGAGTCAAAGCAAAGGAGGGCAGGGAATGGAATTTTTGTTGCATACACACCTGTAATGTTACACGCTCTGTGGGCTACGGGGAAGGAAGAGGAAGGCTCGAGCTGTTAGAAGGAAAACCCAGAGAGGAAAAAGAACAAGGGATATCTTGGGATTAGCTTTAGCATAACATCCCACAGTATGTTTACTTTGCTTCTCCATCTCATATTTCTTCCTGGGATCAGTCCCCAGCCCTGCAGACCCTCCCAGGAGTACAATGCCCCTTTCGTGTATTGTACGAGTGGCACTGAGAGTACAGCAGCTTCAAAACATAAAAGGAAAAAAAGAGTCTCCCTCAACGCCATCATCATTTTTAAAAAAGGCAATTGATGTCGCCCGAAGCAGCAGCTATGAAGCCCAATTATATCACATTTCATTCAAGTGTCAAAAATTGGAATAATAATAACCAACAACGAGGAGCACATATAGGAAATGATGCTGCCATCTTCTTTTGTTTTGGCCACGTGTTTTCATAAATTCAGGCTTTGAGCAGACCCAGTGCCACATTCCTTCAAGGACTTTCTTGTTCGCTATTGTTTTCAGTTCTTAACAATTGGCTTCCCTGACTACTTTCCTCGTGTTGACAGTCGCTCACAGAGCCTCCATATGCTCCCACTACTTGGGTAGTCAATCATTTGTGAATTAGCTATCCAATCAAAGATCTACAAGAGGCTGGTGGTGTTTATTCGTTGCTGGTGTTTTGAGTGAGTGTATTGCTCGCTAAAGGTGTCAGATTAAACACACAGAAATGAATTTATTCGCAGGATGCGGATTGCGCAGTCGGAAGCATAGACACAAGCACTGGCCAGAGCTCACACGGAGCTGTTTGGGGCTTTATTCCCCTTTGATTTGTTGTGGTTCAAACCACACTTGAGGTAAGATGTCACTGGACTCAGGAAGACAGCAACCACCTGCTTAATTGCAGTGGAATTTCTGGGAAAAGGCTGGAATCCTGGCTGGAAGCAAGGGAGTGGTTCCAGAGGCTGCCTTGGTGTGGAGGACAGAAAGGTTAAAGCAATCAAAGGCACCCTGATGGAATGTTTTCCTCACCTTACATCATGGAGGTGCACACTGCAGCTTTGCCAGACACGTTCCTGTCTGCGCCAGCAATATTCCTGCATTCCCAGCTGCATGGAGAGAGCCCTCAGGACGCCCTGGAAGCACTTGTACCTGATGCTGGGAATGATCTCGGACAAAAGCCGTCCTTCTTTTAAGATCTGCCTCAAAACACCAGCACAATACTCCCCTTAGCTGTCATTTTAGGGGAATTTAAAGGCATTTTAACACTGGCCAACACAGCCTAAACCAAGCAATGCCAACTTGCAGAAGAGCCAGCTTTCATCCAGCAGAGTTGTTCCAAATCAGGATTATCACTTGCCATCAGAGACACTGCCTAATTCAGAGCTGGATGCAAACCTCGACAGGATTTAAACACACAGCACACATGAACTTGCCTCCTCTATAGGAAAAGGGGAAAAAAAGTTGACATAACAAGGTTGTGTTTGGAGATCTCACTTTACAGCCCAAGTTTATGCAAAAAGACGAGTAACACACATCCACAGGGGCTCCACACTGTCACCTTTACCTGACTTAAGAGATCTATCTATAAGCAAAAATAAAATAAAATAAAAAAAAATTAACAGCCAGTCCAAAGAAAATGCCACTGGTGATGAGAGAATCAAGCTGATTTCTTTTCTTCTCATGAATCAGTGTCACAATAAAGGGTCTGCGTGACAACCCTGCCCTTAGCAATCACTGAAAACCCCAGTTCCTTTGAAATTATGAGCAGGCTGGTCCTTATATTGCCAGTACTTGGTGACGATGACAATGATGCACAGGGAGAGATGTAACTTAGCTGCTTGTCATAGTTTTTACTTCAGCTGACTTCCAGCAGCATTTACTATTCTGTATTAATAGAAATTAAAATATTAAACACTTACTCATTAAGGTATGCAGATATGATTCACAGGGAACTGGTAAGAAAATGCCATTTTTAAGTGGAGATATTACAGTGAAGAATATTTCAAGTTAGACCTTCCCAGAAGAAATAAAAAGCACTTGTTTATTCAGTGTCAATTGGAATAACAAAAATGCGTTCTACTGGTAATAGCGCATCAATACATATTAAGCCAATGGCAATTTTCCTGAAGTTTTCCCTTCTTCAGAATTCATGAAGGAAATTTAAATCACTCAAGGCAAATGTCAGTGCGAGGGACAGTAATGTAAAGAATCAAAGTGGAACTACCTGGAATGTACATTAAATAAGAGGCAGAGAATGAGCACTGAGTGAATTTTTATATGTTCACATTACAACAAACTAGTCAAAGATTCTGACCCCTGGCACTGGAGAAATCTTCCCAGTTTTGATATTTGCAATAAGATCATTCCCAAGAGGGCTGGAAAAAAACCCTCTTTCTCTCCCTTTCTTTCAATAAAATGAGACCTCATATGTATTATGAGGAAGAATACTAATAATTTGGTAGTGCTCTGAAGTAGCTTTTATAAAGCTTCTGCTTGGGGTTTAATATTGCCCAGGAAGTCCGGCAGATTTTCCTGGCTTTGCTGGAGGGAGAAACCCTGGATGGAGCACTCAGCTCTCAACCACTGCCAGGAGAACGTGGAGGAGATGTGCTCAACCCTTGTGCAGCCAGCCCATGGGGAAGAATCCAGAGATTCCCTTAATGGGGCACGGGTGGGGTCCCATCTGCCACAGGAAATTTCCTGGTAAGCCCAAAATGTGCTCCCTACACCAGAACGACTCCAGAGCCTCTCCGCCTTTATGGCAGCTCCTCACTGACTACCTCTGGCCTGATCCCACACGAACATTTGGGTGAAGTGCAAGATTATTACTCAAAGAAAGGAAAAAAAAAACCCACAAAACAAGGCAAGAGAGTTGGCAGCGGTGTGTAATAACGAATAGGTGCATGCCGTCAAAACAATTAATGTCACTTTGCAAGGTCTTTTGGAAATATATCAACAGAGGGAACCCACAGATGGCTCCTTTCCAGTGCATTTTGGAAGGGGGTAGGATGGGCTATGCTACTGCAAATCCCAAGCTGAAAGATGAGAAGGACAAAAAAAAAAAAGAAAGAGGAAAAAAAGTGTCTATTTTTTTTCCTCCTGAAATTCCTCTTCAGAAATAAAAGGAAATAAATTGTGTGTGTATAGCCAGGGCAAAGATTGACTCAGAGGTTGGATGGTCTAATGCAACAGATACACCAAGCTGACCCATAATGCCATAAATGCTGGATAGAGGACCAGAATTTTCCAGTGCTCAGCACCAATTAAGGCCAGGTTTGCAGAAAACGTCCTTCCCAGGAGGGCCAGCGTAGCAGAAAGCATTTGGCTCCCTCTTGATGTTTGCAGAAATGTTTTCAGAAGACCTTCTTTTCCTGGCACGCTGCCCTCTTTCTATACCCAGGTATTTAAACAGGCCTTTAAAAGGCCGAATTATCACCTCCCTGATTCTCAGTTTCCTACCATTAAACTGGGAATAAAAATAAACTTCTTTCACAGCCAAGGAGCCAAGAGAATAAAAGCAGAGATGCTTGGTGCTCACACATCTCAATGCTGGGGGTCAGATAAGGATATGATTTTTGCACCAGCAACTCTTACTTTGCTCATGTGGTACCCTCCTTCATTAAGTATCGAAACATTCAGAGAATAAAATCAGATCCTAAAGCAACAATGTTTTCTGCCCCCAGAACTCCTCAATTTCCAAAGAAACTGAGCTCACTCAAACTGTCTGTCCCCTCCAGAGATCCCTCTTGATTCCCTTTCCTTTACCCTCAGTTTGCCCAGAGCTGAGCCCTGCTTTTCCCAAGCAGGCAGCTGATGAGCTGGGCAGGTGAAGAGCATTGCACTGGTGTCTGTGGGGTGTATGTATACATTTGTGCAAGTGCACATCTGTAGATACACAGATTTGCCCACGTTTAAGGCTGGGCCATCACTTCAGTCCTTCCTGAACACCAGGTAGGATGTGTGCCGGGGTGGGGCACGCCCCAGGCTCGGTGACAGACAGCAGGCTGCTGGCAGGGCTGTGTTGCCCTCCCTGGCTGTGCACAGGTAACAATGACCCCGGGTGCTGTAACTCACACGGTGTTGGCAGGCAGCAAACACCGTGGAAGCCAAGCCAAGAGGAGGAAAGATTGTCCTTTTGCTCTGATATTTCCAAGCAGTCTTGCATTTCCTTATTTATCGCTAGTTAGGCAAGGAAGGGACAGAAGAGGTGAATTTACCAGGTACAGCTTGAGCTCCCTCCTTGCCTTTTCCTATAAACTTCCACATACCTCCTTTAAAAAGGGGCCAGTTCCCAACCCCAGAGGGGTCAGGAGCCTGTTGGGGAAGTTATGGGGTAACTCCCAGCTCTGCAAGGCACCATTTGAGCTCTGAGTAAAGCCCACACACAAAAAAGCCAAACTGTACATGGGTTCAGCAGCCAGTCAATGCGTGGTTGGCCCAGGGAGGACAGCAAAGGTGACAAATTCGGGAGAAGATCTGAAGCCCACAGGTGTCTCAAGTAGATTAGGGATTCAATACCCTCAACACTACCCTGGCTAAAACCTGCTAAGGAAGAGTGGAGATAAACAGTATCATTTCCATCACTTATGCCTGAGAATAAGTGGAATTGTTTCATGATGAAAGTCATAACCAGAAAGAGCTTTCCACCATACTGATTCCCCATAAAAACATTTGAAGACCTGTGCACATCTGAAGGAAGGACTCAGAATAAAAGAGGGATCCTCCTCCCTGTTTTAACAATGACTTCTGAAGAGCATTTACCATGTTTTACTTCACAAGTACATTTCTGAACGTGTACTGGTGTAAGAAGTTTCATCAAGTTTGGAGAGAAAAAAGGTAAAAGCTTTTAACATTAGTCAAGGACACAGAGTGGTTAAAGTGATATTTCCTTCCCCCTGTTTTAACCAATTACTCCTGCACTCCTGTACATGATTTCAGACTACTCTGTTTCAGGAAAACCCTGGGAAGAACCCTTTGCTGAGAAAGAAATACATATTTTCAGCATTTTTGAATCTATTTCCTTGTAGTTTATTAAGTAAACTGTGCTCCTTAGCTGGATCCTGGTAAATGCAATGCAAAAGAAGTAATTTCTGCTCCCACACTGACCATCACAGTCTGTGGTGCTGCCTCTGGGATGGGCAGCGATCTCTCCAGGAAGTTTTGCTTTCCTGAGGACACCTCATCCAGCATCCTCTTCCCAGGGTAAACTTTTAGCATTTTCCAGCACCTCAGAGTGCTGCTTGGAGGTGTGTTTAGAACAAGCAAATAACCCCGTGGCTTTTATGGTGTCCAGCACACAGCAGTCCCCAGCTGCTCTCTGGCCTTAGACAGACAAGTGCCACAACCCTCTTCCCTTCTCCCACCTATTTAACATGAGGTTTTGGAGAAGGTTTGTGTCCCTCAATGAACTACGAGCTCCTCCAGCTGCCCCTGTTCCACTTCAATCCTCTCCATACACATTCTAGAGCAGCCCACATGCTCACCCAGGACATTTTGCTCCATGCCTGCACTCTGGCTCCACTGCCCTTGGGGAGGTTTTCCTTCAGGATGTCAAGGCACCACAAAGGGCTCGTCTCTCCTGGACTGACTTCGCAGTGGTTTCCTTAACTAGCACCAGTTTTACTGAGAACTTAATGAACAGCTAACCCAGATAACAGAGTGGGGGCAGAGGGTCACGGGGAAGAGAAAAGATGGTCAGGAAACAACAAGCATGGAGGGAGGAAAGGCAGGCACAGAATGAAGGGAAATGCTCACAGTCTTACAGACAGAATGGTGACAGGGAATGCAGTGGGAGCTGGAAGTGCTCATGTGTTACCTCATCTGGGTCAAGTAAGCCAATATCTCCCTCAACTGACATATTTTTTCAAGATTAATGCAAGGAAGGTTTTGGTGTTTCTTTTTTCATTCTGTGGTGTCTTTTTTCTATTCAGGAGCTTCAGTGGTTTAATTTTTGTTTTTCTTTTCTTTCTTTTCTTTTTTTTTTTCCCTTTAATTACCTTGATCTTGCTTTCCCCATTCCCCATTTGGTCACTGTTTGAACAGGAATGAATTCCCAGTCTCCAAAGCCCATATGTGATTTCTATGGAGTGATCCCAAATTACCTAATCTCAGCTCATATGCCAGTGCACATTCACAGTTTAACATCTTTTTTTTCCTTGGAATTGGGCACAGGAACTGTTAGTTGGCTCAGATGTAAAAATAATACTCAAAACACTGAGGCCAAACCCTGCACAATAAGTCTACATATGTGGTTGGGCACTAACAAGCAAGTAAGAAAATGATCTATTTAAAGACTCACTTCTGATTTAGACATTGCTTTGAAGCAGTGAAAGTAGCCAGCAGAGTCTGGTCTCCATCACAATTTTTCAAATATAAAAATTAAAAAATGATTATAATTATGTATTCTGAAAGCTGGATGGGGCCATGCTACACTGAAGCATATTTTCCAATGTAATTAAGGCTTTCAGCTGATTCCTTCTGACTGCAATTGTTATTTCAAATGTGAATTAATAAATCATGTCCATCTAGTTAAGAATTAAAATCAGTCTCAAGTATTCCTGCTTAGACCAGCAAACTTAAAGAGAGGGAGGGATGAATGCTCCCAAGAAATTCTCAGTGGTAAAAAAAAGAAAAGAAAAAATAGGGAAAGTAAAAGAAAGGGCCTCATCTTATTTAGGGTTTTCCAGGCATCTAAGAAACACACAGGATGAAGTTACATGACTCACACATATGGAAGCATTTTTCTAGCTTTATACCAAGACAATATGCAAATAGTCTACCCCTACTTTCACTCATGACTGGCTGCAAATACAAAATTCAAGCTGAATAATGTTAACTGCCCACATGCTCTGCTCTAAAGGATCCTCAAGGGCTTCTGGTCTCCTGTGGTATCCACAGAGCACTTTAGCTATCACAGTGAATTAGTGTAAGGCCTGGTAATGCACCTTTAAGTATGTGAGCCCTTTTAAGGCACTTAGAGGTCAAGTCTGTGGCTATATAAAGTACAACCTTTGGAACATTTATTTTCACTTGCCCATCCAGAGGCTCGGATGGCACGCAAAGGCGGTGTTTAATTTCATAAGAGCCCTTCAGATTCCAAATTGTCAGAGGCATCAACTGGCTCTGATAGCCAACCAAAGTTTACAGTAATGTAATAAAGCAAGGTAAATATTGGCAATCAGGCAGCAGCTGCTGAGTGTGGCTGCGTGGGGCAGGAGGAATCGCCATTGTGAGAGAAAGTTGTCATTTTGCAAAGGGACCTCTAAAGAGCAAGGCACAAGGCAGAGCAAGTCCAGATGGGCTTCTTCCCTGGAACATAAACACAGACACTCTGCTCAGCCTCTTCCACATTTCTCAGCTATCCCAGACCATGAACAGTAGCTCCCGATGTGCCATCGATCAAAAATTCCCTGCGAGTAAAGAATTCCCATGCAAACATTGATTGTTTCAGACATTACGACAAAGAAATGCCCAAGTAGAAGTTACTAAAAATAAGAAGGGCCCATAAGAAAGGAACTGTAGATATCAAAACTAAAGTTATTTTACACTATTCTCTCAATGAGATGGTGTAGCCCATAAACAAAGCATTGTTTGATCACAGACTCGCTTATAAGAGAGCACAGTTTTACTTTGAATATTGAAGCAGGGTTTTTAATCTGAGAGTAAAAATGAAGTGTGAAAGGCACAGGATGTCCCTGCTGGGAGATAACAGGAGCTACCATGTGTGCCTGGAGACACCTGAGCTTCCAGAGCTGGACAGCTCTGAGCGCTGCCAGGCCAGCCCCGCTCCTGGCAGTGGAATGCTGTCTTTTTCTGTTCTGCTGGGAGGGCCCTGGGCCCTCTGGAGAACAATCCTGCTTTGCTCCAAACAGCACCCAGCCACTCCCTTCTAACACTGGCTTCCCGTGCAGTTTATTCCATACCTGCTTTTGATGAGTCCTGGTAGGCCAGTGTATGAAATAAAGACATATATTAAAAACAAATAAAAGGAAGGGGCTCTCTGCACTTGTGACTGAGTGGGACACTGGCAGAAACATTCAGAAAAACCCCTGTCAAACAGAGGTCAGTACCCTGTGTCAGCTCTTTTGTTACCTTTTGAGGAACAATTCACTGGGCAGTGAGAATTTACTGAACAGATCTGTGGGCATGTGCCAGAGGTACCAGAGCAAAGCTGTCTTCTTGTGTATTTTTTAGGGAATCTCAGTCTCTACTCTTTATTTAGTTCATGTTATTTATTTATTTATAAATATGAAACAGGACTTTATCTGTTGATACTCGAAAGGAAGATGAAGAGTTAGGAATCCGGTCTTATTGATCTGGATATCTGTAATGCAAATGAACAAATAACACCCAGAGAGGATGTTTGTTTGTTAATTCCATGTACTCAGTTATTGTGTGCTGATACTAATCAATGCACTACAGAGTTTGTATAGACTCCTTAGCTGCTTCATCACACAGGAGGTGCCTGGCTGGGAGATGGTGCCATTTTGAAGTTTTGTTCATTATTGAGTGCTTGTCCTTGCCCTGAAAGCTCCCTGTGTCAGGCATGATTTCTGTGACTTGCTGATTTGTAGGATGAGGCTTGCTGTGAAAGCCACACACTGTTCTCTCAGCACTTCAGAAGAGAAGCTTGGAAGCTTTTCTACCTACCTACAAACAAAACCATTCTCCCAAAGTTACTCCAAAGGCTGATGTGAGGATGCTCAGTACCCTTGCATAGTCAAACTGTTATTCAGTTTGCTGAGTGCCACTGCTGTCAAGGACAAGAAATACACTCATGACTCCATTCACTGGCTTTAACATTATGAAATGACATGAAACAAACTGTTTCATGTCAAGAAGCCCTAAAAAAAAAATAAAAAGGTTGAAAGGAAAGGAAGGACAGTGGAAGAAATGCATTTAAATCAAGAGGGGAGAAAAACTGCTGCACCCTCACCCTTCTTGTTCAAGATAATGCCCAGTGGAAATTGGAAATTGTGACACACCACATGGAATAACAGCGGTCAAATCAGTCCCTGGTTAGCACAGAGCCCAGGAACCAGTGCAAGACAGTGCTGCAAACACACAAAAGCTCCCACTACTACACATGTGCAAAATTCATGAGGACAAATACCCCATCAGCTGTGGGCAGTGCCTGTGCCTGCCTTGCAGCAGTGAGCCAGGATATTCACTTCCCGCCGAGGCTCCCTCTCCGAGGCGGGGAAGCAGCCGTGCCAAGCCTCGAGCGACAGCGTAATGACATTAATTTTCCAGGCACGCTGATGACAGCTCTGTGAAGGCTGGAATTTGAGTAATGCAGGTTGCACTGCCATTGTCCTGTCTCGGTGCAGAGGGGTCAGACTCTGGAGGCTGCTTTATTTGCAAGGAGCAGAGCTCAGCCCAAAGCACTCCCTGGAAAAACCCGGTGGAAAAAGAATGAGACGCTGCAGAAAACACGGCGGCTTTGTGGGACTGATGAAAGGTGTCACAGCTGACTAGTAGTGACATGTCCCTAACACAGGGACAGGACAGTCCTTGTCCCCGCTGCAGCTCACAGTTGATAGTTGTGAGATTGCCTGGCTTACACAGGAATGAATGTTTTGGTTCAGCCCAGGCATGTTTTACAGCACTGCTCACTGAGTTCCTGACCTTTCCAGGCAACCCCTGCAACAAACTGACCAATAGGTATCTGGCTGATGGACAAAAATAGTCACATATTCTTGCCTATCTGCACTTTTCCCTTATCCCATTCCAAACTCCATGGAAGCTTTCTCCCTAATATAGCCTCCTGGTAACTTGCTGTAGTCTGTCATCGCTTACAAAAAGCACACAAGACACTTTGTTGATCTTTCCCACTCCGAGTTCAAACCCCCCTGGTAACAACAACACTGTCCAGAGCAATTGCTAATCCTCCCAGTTAAACCTGCAAAGCTCAAGGATGGCCAGTTAAGCTGCCTGCCCAACAGGAACAAGAGGTTCAGCTCAAAAGTCACCCATGATGCAGAACCAGTGAGCCAGGACAACCCTAAAAAACTGCAATGTTATTCCTCTTTTTGCTTTAAGAACCCACCACTGCACATTATTAGCAACATCTTCAGCTTCCTCCCACAGCCATAAGTATCAGAGGGGTTAAACTCACAGCATCCCCCCTAAGCAACACCAGAGCAGCACAGGTTCAGCTGGTAGAGGAGAGCATGGGTTCCCTCAGCTCAGAACTACCCAGAGTGACCTGGAAATCAGGGTTGCAGCAGGACAGAGCTGCCTCGGCCATGGCAACGTAGAATTTGCTTGGTCATTACAGCTCCTATGGAATCTGGCAGCTCAGAGCTACAGCCCAGGAGAGAGATGTACAAGGGTTTGCTGATTGCCATCTGCTACAGAGGGAGACACTGAAGACTGCTCAGCTACTGCTTCAAATCCTGAGCAGATGCTCTACAAAAGAGAAAATGTCTCCAGCTTGCAGAGAAATGTGCCTGCCTCTCTCTCCAAACCTGGCCCACAGCAGTTACTGACCACATGGCACGGGATTGGAAGGTTTGAAGTTTAGCCAAATGAGGATGTTCTTGGCTTTATCATGAGCCTTTAAGAGCTACCAGGTGAATCTTCCTGGGCAAGGCAAGGAGTGACTCCAAGAGCTGTATTTACAGCAGGCCAAAGCAAGTTCCACAGGAAGGATTTTCACAGTTCTCAATGTATGTTACAAATCATCCTGCATTGCTGGTAGGCCATATATGTTATATTTGATCATTCAAATGGTTCTTCCTTACCTATCTCTTCCATTGCTATAAGCCATTACAAAGTAGTTTTCTGTTCTGCCAGCAAGGTGAGACATGTCCCACTGTCCCTCTCAAAGTGACAATTACCTTCAATTAACATAAAAGCAATGAAACAAGCTTCAAGAGAAGCAGTACACGGGTTGTCTCCATAGGGATCAGAATCAAAGATTAAGCAGTTTCTCAGGGCCTCTCTGGTGATGTTTTAAGGAGATGAGAATGAATCTGGGACCTGAGATCCATCAGGAAGCAGCTGTGGAAGACAAGCAATGCTAGGCTGGAGAAGAACAAGGAGACAAAAGACCATCTTTTTGAAAAGGAAATGTATCTTGTGAAACCCAGCATTTGCTGGGAGAACCAGCAAAGCCAAAAGCATTTCCTCCTTTCCATGCTCCCATTCACCACAACCCCCCCCCTAAGATCTGCCTGCCTTATCTTGGGAAGGTTAGCTCAGGGAAAACGCAAGTGAGCAAGTGCAGATGAAGCTCCTATCCCCACATCACACAAACTCCTTCAAACAAATCTATGAGGTTTGGGTGGTTTCCAGCCCCTGCAAATCAAGAAACATGGATTAGTCTGCAAACCTTGTCATGAATGGAACCCCACAGGGCTCACACAGCTCTAATTTTAACCTGCGCCCCCATACTCCGCACAAACACACATCCATGAGACAGAACAACATCCATAGCCCACACTGCCTATTTGTTCATTGCCAGCAAGGAGATTAGAGCTCAATTCACTCTGATTAAAGGATTGCACTGATCAGTGAGCCAATCCTGATTTTTACCCAACACCACTCAATCATTGTTCACTCACTGGCCCAAGCTGATCCTGGCTTTTGTGTGGGCATAAAAACACTCTCCCCTGTTTTTAGTGCTCGCTGGGATGGGAACACGCACAGCCTCAGCCATCAGGCACAGACACTTCCTTTATCTCATGGACCCACAGGGAAAAGGGCCATGCAAAGGGGACTGGGAACACAGCAAGCACATTTGGCATCTGGGGAGAAATGAATCTGCTGTGCGAGGGTGCTCCCTACACACCCACTGCCCATCCCCACAGCTGATCCTGCTGGAGCAACTGGCTCTTCCCACCCTTCCTGCCTCCATACAGGCCCCAACACTCGCAGCACCCAAGGGAAACTCACAGAAAACAAAGCTGTCACAGCCATACCCCATCTGCTTCCATGCCAAAATAAGAGAGTCCTCCCCTGCCATCCGTGTTAGAGGAAAGGATGTGAACCTGTGAGCTCCTTTCACTCCAGCACCAACTAAAATACTCCAGAGGTAATTTAAAAATATCTCCTCGGTGTGTGCAACAGGAGCAGGCTGTATCTGAGCTGCTGTGTTTCTCTCCTCTCTGCAGTGGCCACCTGGGATGCAACCAGCATGCACTTCCTAAGCTCCAGGGGTGGCATTTGCAGCTGCCACAAAGATGCCTGTGACAGCTCACATCTGAGGCAGCTCCCTCCTGCGTTTGTTCAATGGGACAGGCAGGACACATCCCCAGCCCTCTCCTGCTGCCCAGGCACACTGTGTGGGCAGGGAGTGGAGGTGAGACAAATTCAACCGGATGGGAGAAAATGGCAGCTCAGGATTGACAGAAAGACCATTGCTTGGAGCTGTGGGAAATCCTGAGCCCCCAAGGAGAGCAGAAAATGGGAAACTCAGGCTCAGCTTCCAGAAATTCATATCCTCAGAAATAAACCACAGAGTGACTCAGAAGAGCGTGTTTTCATACACTGGAACACTGTGCATTACCCTGCTGCCAGTAATGGCAGTGACAGAAAGGCACAACACCAGGTCTGTATTCCATGGACAATTGTGCAATGTGGAATTGTGCAATCCTGCCTGGCACAGCCCTGGCCACATCACTCCTGCCCTGAAGGAGCAGGTGCCCCCTTGAAAGTGCATTAAACTCCATGTTTATTGTCAGTAATCACCCTTATTCCATACTCCCATATTGCTATTTTATCCACTTGTTCTCTTGTCTTTGTTCACATAATTATATTTTGCTTTTTTTTTCCCTACTAACTCTTAATTCCCCTCACATGTCCCCCCAAGGAACAAGGTGTTAACATGATGTGGCCAAGCATGGTCTTAATCAGAGCAGCCAGATTTCACAGGGGTGTTACATCTCCCTCTCTCTACAGCACCAGAAGCCAGCTGAGAACACCGCAGCCTTTAATTTGAACAGACCCACTGATACTTTTTGCATGTATAAAAATCACTCAATGTGGGACAGATGTTTTAGTCTAGAGATGATACAGCCATGTACACCTGTGCCCAGGCCACATTTGGAAAAGAAAACTGTTTCAGCATGGTGAGCACTGCATCCCATGGCCTTTAGAGCAGCCTTCTAAAGCCAAATCCTTCCTCAACTAATGTTTGTTCTAAGTCCAAGGAAGCAGGAAACAGCCCGTTTGCCACAGGTCCCTAACATTTATGTGCACTCTTGTTCTTTCTCCCCCTGTGTGGTGTTAGTTTTGGAGAGCAGAAATTGTGGGGGGGGTTTTTGGCTGAAGCTGTTTAGGATTCCTTGTTGGACAGTGTTAGCACAGAGTTTCTGGGAACAATGGCAGAAGGAGGGAAGTTTCATGAGGGTGGGTAAAACAATCAGCCTGAAACAGTGCTACCCTCAAGCATTTTCAACAATGGGCTCGAAGGTCTGAGGAGAGAGGGATGTTTCCAGAAGCTGTCATTTTGGCTTTTGTTCCTTTTCCCTGACCCCGTGAATCCTCTGCAATACCTGTTCTCACACAGCCACGTCCAGTGAGTGCTGCATTAGCACATCTTTCTCGGAGAGGACACAGAGGGTAGAGATGAAAAGGCTGTTTTGGACCCATTCGTTATAACTGTGTTTTCTAAGGCAGTACATGAAACCTGTCACTGTCTCTCCTGTCATTTCCCTCCCCCTTTGCTGGCTTTTTTCTTTTTTTTTTTTCCTGGTTGCATATCATGGCCAAGAGGCTGGATCATGATGCACTAAGGAAATATTAATTCCTTTGCTGTTGCATCTAAAAGCTAAGATGACGAATTTCTGTGCCATGCTACATTATACGGGGATAAAGGAACAAAAGGGTGAAGGACAGTGGCTGCATGGTGTCTTAATCAGATGCAGATCAGCCTAAGAGCATCAGACCATCAAATCCCTGCTCTGCAGCAATCGTGCACCTTTAGTCAGGCTCTGAATGGGCTGAGATAGATTCGGGGCTTTATTGAAAGATCATACAGGATGACTGCAAAATCCCATTACTTGTTGATTAAGTATTGATTGCCTCGGTATTAACAAGCCAGCTAATATGAAGTGACCTCTGAGGCCACTGGTTGGAGGAAAAAAAAGACAATTTACTAAAACAGGCAGGCAGATGAATAAGAGGGCTAGATCTGCTCTTGGCTTTTAGCTTCGGTTAAAATGTCACACTCGATAGTGCAGATCAATGCCCACTTTATTTCCTTGCAGCCGTCTTATTACCATCATGAGGCTGCCTCCTTTGATGCTTTTTAATGACCCTCTGAACCGCGTGCTCTGCTTACCCACTGCCTTTGACTAAAAGGAAAGGAAAAGCTTTTTTTTTCCCCTTGCTGGTGATGGAGTGGCTGAGAACATGACATTGTGCCAGTATAAGTGGAGCAATGAGGTTTCTCGGGTCACCGGTGTTGCGACTCTGCTCTTTCACTCGGTTTCTAGCTTTTCTTTCTTTCTTTTCTAGATTTCAAAAAGTCTTGCTCCTTTTCATAACTTCAAAACTGGTGAGATATTAAGAGACCACCTACTGGCAACTTCTGTCCAACACTCTTATTTGTGTTTTTAAGTGCAATAAGTTTAGCAGCTCTCGTTACATTAATTCTCCTGAAAAGCACCTCACCCAATTATTTTGAACCTAATTTTTTTTTCTTGTTGCCACTTGCAAATCGAAGAATTACTTTTCATGGTGAATAAAGAGCACTGAGGGGATACAGTTTGAGTCTCCTGAATCAAAATTGGACCACATTAAGAATTGTGGAAGATCCGAGACTTTCCTCTTCAGCACATGCACAGTCTTTTAATCTAAGCTTATGTATTGAGTCAAACATAAACTACACATTAAAGAGAAGACAACAATTCTATATTGAAGACACTACAGTTCTGTAAAGCATTCACATAAGCATATTTAGTTCTCATTTAAGACATGAACCTGCAAATAATTAGATGTTTGAAGAAGGAGACAAATGCTATGGAGAATAGGGATGATTCAATACCTATTGAAAGGCACAAGGGCTGTTTGAAACTCTTGGATAAATTAAGGACATGAGGAAGAGAAGACAAATTAGAAAAACAGCTATTCCAACAGCAAAGATTTTCTTCTCCTTGTGGAAGCCTGTAAAGCTAATGAGCCAAAGTTGAACGGATGTTAATGGACAAATCTCAGGCAGACATTTGTGGGCTGAAGGCTTGGGGAGGAGGGAGAGCTGAAAAATGCAAAAAAAAAAATTTAAAAAGGATGACTGCAAATACCACCAGGGTGGGCCTCAATTTTATACCAATAACAACAAGAGGGGCAACTTCTGCTTTGGAAATAGCCAGCAGGAAGCAACGTGGTTGTGGCATTGCCTGATGACACCACCTGACCCAAAATCACTGAAGAGCTGCCCACCAGTTCCAGCAGACTGTGGTACTGAGAACACAAAAACATCTCTTGGTTTTTTGCAGTAACAAAAGGACATAATTCACGTGCCTCATTGCTTTAATTTCTCTCTCTCCTCCCTGCCACTCTTCCTTTTCTGTGGTTTTGTGGTAGAAACTTGTATGAGAAAAACAATAAGCACCATCAGGAGGCTCTTTGGGGAGCATGCAGAAGTTTTGGTACTCTGCAAAGCCACTCTCACACTCAACTGCTGAATCAGCCACAAATACAGGATCTGGCTTCTTATTCCCTCCTTTCCCTCTTCTCTTCAATGTGACGCTCTTAAAAATCAGAATAATGCAAGTAATCCTTGGAGTGTGGGACCTTGATGGGATGACATTGATTATTGCTGTGTGACTATTATTTATATAGTGCCATAAAGGTGCACCATGCTTAGCAGAATACAAGAGATCCCCCCTGCACCAAACTGTGCAGAGCCCTGCGTAATGCAGATGGATCATTTCAAACACACACACAGGCACACCCCTCTCCTGGCTCCTGTGCCAAGGGCTCCAGAGCTTTGGGAGATTGCTCTTTTTGGTTTTTTTTTTTTTTCAAATTACTCACAGGAAGTTCCTCTTTAAACTGTAAGCCCAGCTTGAAGGCTGTTGGCCAAATGGAGGCGTGTAGGGGCTCAGATCTGGAGCAGAGCCTAACAGGCTTGTCCATAAACGTATGCCTCTCCAGCATCCTGCCTGCTGCAGCTCTAATTATAAATTACCTCTGTAGACACACAGGGGTTCTAGTGAATTAAGCAAAAAATTTAGACTGGCTGATAGGAAAACAAGTTTTTCACAGCATTCCCAATAAGAAATTATACACTTGTTATGCATTACAGTCTGTGCTCAAAATGCTATTTCAGCATTCTGGGTATTAAAAAAGGAAGCTTATGTGGTCTTGTGGTGAAAGACTGTGAAGGATTATTTAAAGTAAACTGTAGGGAAATATAAAACAAACCCAGTTAATTTATCACAACAGCGAAGATGCATAAATAAGATGTTTATGAACAACAAGGACAGTTTACCTATTATTCCAAAGAATTCATGCTTTCAGGAGCAAAATATTTTCTTTAAAGAAAAACGATGCCATTTTTCCTCAGGTCAACAATATAAAAGTCTGTATGGAAAGCAACCTGAAAATCTTACTTCAATGTACTTTTCACTATTTCTAATTGTAATCAAGACCTCTTGGGCCGAGGGACAGGAGAGCACAGCTTTTGAAAACACCTGCCTTAGATCAAAGACAGGTGCCCAGAGAGCTTTGGGAAGATGCAGTGGAAACACATCAGAACAAGAAGCTCAGCAACAAGAATCAGCAACCTTCACTGTCTCTAACACAGTTTGTGCAGCTCAGGGCAGATGAAGTCCTAGCTAACTGCACATAATCTGTATGGATCTTTAAAACAATTTTAACAAGTGATGAACTCGTACACCCTGTGCTCTAGGCTAAACTTCCTCAATGCTAAAATCACAAATTATGTCAAACCAGATAATCAGGGCCTCAATACCACCTTGACAATACATCACTCAGCTGAATCATGGGTCAGCCAGAAGTGCAAATTCTGAGAGCCCTTAAAGAAGTTTGAACCAATACACAACTGTGGACACTGACCTACATTTTTAGGAGCACACTTTATATCAGAAGTGCCCAATTCCATCTCTGGCTTATTTGGATTTATGCCAAATTGGTGCTGTTCCTGGTTTCCAAATTTTGTCTGCAGCCTGGTATTTTTCCTTCCACATCAGCTGTCCCAGAGGTCACCCCTCTGTCCAGCAGGTGTGGTCCTGGTGAAGGTGAGCTGTGACTCACCCCTGTGAGCATTTGCTGAACCCAGGACTAGAGGTGAGCTACAATAAACTCCTGAGGTTGGGTGGGCAGCATCCTGGCCTTCTCCAGACAAAGGGCATGAGCAGCACATCAAGGCTGTTCTTTTACCTGCCTGCCATTCATCTCCCTGCCTTTAAACCAATCATTGCTCATTTAATAACACGACATGTGCTCCTGCCTTAAGAACTTAGACTTGTTCACAATCTATGAGTTCTGCTGGGTCAGACTTTTATACTGCATTTGTGATATTGAACAGCACAGCACCCTGAGCTCTTTAGAGTCCACACATATTTTTTCCCATCCCTGGAAGTGTCCAAAGCCAGGTTAGACAGGTCTTGGAGCAACCTGGGAGAGTGGAAGGTGTCCCTGCCCAGGCAGAAGGTGGAACTGGGTGAGTTTTAAGGTCCCTTCCAACCAAGGCTGTTCTATGATGATACCACAACACAAGTAAAAAAGCAGGAGATAGGAAGCAGAAGATCTGTCTTTAAAGCTTTATGGCTCCAAGTCAGCAGGCTATTGACACAAATCGGGGCATCTGATTGCCCCCAAGTTGCTGTCTCAGGCAACATTCACAGTCACACAAATACCACTGTGTTGGTTTGCCATCTCTTTCCAGCTGAAAACCTGCTTTCTTAACCACACAGCCTGGGGAGCATCTGGATTTAACTGAAGGGGACATTCAGAAACAGGAAAGCCCAGTCAGGAGAAATGCCCTGACACCAAAGTGCCCCTGAGCCAGCCCAAATCCACCTTGCATCAGCTCTGTTACTTCCTAGTGGAAATGTGGGCTTCCATCCACGTCCTGTGCTGCCCTCCAAGTAGTGGGAACATCCTTGGGTGGTGACAGTTTTTGTAACTCAGGTGGCACCTCCTGACTGGGTGTGTGCAGACATTCCCACCCACTGCAGCTGGCCAGCAAAGAGACAGAGAATGGAGAGATCACATTTCAGTACAATGGCTGCTTCCTCAGGAATGCCAATTGCAATTTTAAAAACGGTGACAAGTGCTTCTTAGCCTGTGAACTTTCCTATCGCTGGGCTGAGTGAAATGGGGGCAGTTTTCCTTTAAATTTTGCCAGTAATGATATGGTACACAAAGTGACAGACTACTGGGTTTGGGTAGAATGCTAACATTGTTCTTTTTCCCTTTTAAAGGTCATGTGCAAGAAAACCTCTCTAGTTAAATCTACCCATTTAAAATCACCATTAGGTCACAGAAAGCAGCCTCAACATGCTAAGAGTCTTCAGTGGAAAACACATGCCAGGGACCAGCTCGTATAGCGCTGCTGCAGGAGGCAATGCTTGGCAAGGTGTGCTCCAGTTCTGCTACAAAATCCTGGATTTGCTTCTCATACCTGTTTTTAGCCTCTCAGATGTGACCAGATTTCAGTCCATATTCATTTTTAATAAGAAAGGAAACAAGCAGGTGTTGATGTGTGGAATAGAATTGCAACAATTCCAACTGCATTTGTCTAATGGGGATGATAACACGTTTCAACAAGGTGTGCACTGAGGTATGATGAAAATAGGACTGAAATCCTCTCCTGAATTGGAATCTTTGGAAGTATAAATTTAAGTTGCACTTTAATTTGTTACAGCATGCTGTTGAAAAGTAACAGCATTTAGAGATTACTGAGCAGACGCTAATGTGGTTCAAACAGACAATATTAATAATCTTGATATTACTTAATAACACGTGTTTTCCCTTCAAAGACTGACTGCAGAGCAAGAAGCACACAGAAACACTGACAGGGAATTCCCTTGCAATGCAGATGGCACATCCACCCCGAGTGCAGAGGGCAGGGAGCTCTCCCAGCGAATATCTGCTCCATGAGTCACGCTGGATGCACGGCTGTTGTGTCTGAGTGAGACATACAGCTCTGACACTGGTGCTGATTAAGAAATAACTTCGTTTTTACTTCCCTGTGCAAAACATTTTAGCAACAGTAGCTGTTTCACAGAAGAAATGCTTGAAAAACCCCACCATTACTTCCAAGGAAGTTGCAAGTGTTCTGTCACCAGTGGAAAACAGATCACATTTGATCAATCCTGTGTTCTCAGTCTCAACTTACTTCAACCTCAGTACAATATGCAAGAACTCATGAGAGAAGAGTTGGGTTAGAAGCAGATCCTCTAATCTAAGGAGTTAAAAAACCCCAAAGCATTCATTGGATCCTTGGGAACAGAAATTCCATGCTGGAACAACTGCTTTGCATTTTCAAATGAAATAATATTAAATACTGTGGTGTAGCATTGTTGGGTTAGCTGGTACTGATTTTATTTATGTTAAGCAGTCATTTACTTTGGAAGTGGCCAAATTTTTTCCAAGAGCTCTGCTGATGTGTGGATGTCTCATAATAAAAAGCACATTTTCTAGTAAGGATCAAAATTCATAACACTTTATACTCAATAGTTTTTAATTAAGTGCCACATTAATGCTGCTTGCATTTCTTTTTCATCATGGACCCAACTTACAGATGAACTCACAGACACATTTCCAAGTGCTCAGTATTCTCTAGGTTTTAAAAAATGCTCAGCTCCCACCTTGGCACCCAAAAAAAGCATAAGTGCTTCAGAGATGAGCTCTGCTAATAAACCTGTCCTATGCATCTGAAATAACAACAAGCACACACATCACTCTATAGATTGCAAACATCTTTTAACACAGCCTCCTGGGAGGTGGTGTACTGGGATGACTGTGCTGTTCACCACTACAATATCTGAAAAGCCCAACTATTTCATTGGACTTGTAGGCTTGCAAAAAGGATCCTGTCAAAAAAAAAAGCTCTTCGGCTTCAGTTGCTGATTATTACAACTTTAAAAGAAATACATCCCACAGAAAACAATTAACAACATCTGAAGATTCCTCTGCCTGCCTAGATGTCTTAATCTGGAAATTAATTATAAATTAAATTTATCACATACATGCAAAAAATACACATGTAGCTGCCCGCCAATTTGAGATAATGCAAACATGAAGGGAAGGACTTCTGTAAAGACGACTGTGTGAAAAGCAAAAGGATTAGCTTCAAATGATTATCCCTGGAATCTGACAAACCCTACACACACCTTACTTTAGCTCAAATTTGCCCTGCCAGTCAGGCTGTTAAATTATGTAACAATTTGACGCCTCTCAACAAAAGATGGCATCCCAGGCATTAGCTTCCATTGTAGCAGTCACAAGAAATTGATGTCTATTTCCTGCCTACAGTATTTTTATTTTTTCCTTAATTTTACATTTTTTCGCAGAGATATATTACTTCTCTTTCTCTCTCTCTTTTTTTTTTTTTTTGTGAGACACTCCATATTCCTTATGTGGTGTTACTCATTTTGTTGTGACCACACACACAGAGAAAAGAAATAAATAATTCTTTTCAGGGATCCAGACAAACATAATCTGTGTTGTGTTCACTTTGTTATGCTTTATGCAAAAGGTGACACAAAACCAGCAGAGCCAATACAGGATCTCAAGATACATATGCTGCCTTTCTGCCTTACACACACCCCCAAATACGTGACACTTGTTAAGTGGCAGCCACGTACCACAAGTACCTCATATATTTTATCTTTGTGTGCTTATGCTGATTATTAAAAACGAGATAAAGAGTTTTGTGAGCAAGGCAGAGAGGAATGGCTTTACTTTGGTTTGCGGGGTGAAAATGCAGATGAGCCAACACTCCATGAAGAGCAGCACTCCTGTGGCAGGAACAAAGGGAGCTGCCAGGCTGGAGAGATGGACAGCAGCACCTTGTTCTCCTGCCTGCCAGGTCCTGTGGGGGCAGAGCACAGATCTCACTGCTGTGCTGCCTTTCCTTGCATCACCCAGAAACCACAATAATTAGAGGGGCTGTGGCTATCAGTTTATATGTTAAAAATGATGCTTCCACTTACCTATTTTCATTAATGGCTTTTGGCAATTATGAATATTTCTGCTTTTTTTCCTGCCTGCTCCAAGAGACAGTGAGTAGGTAGAGAACTTACTGCAGTGTGCCTGGAGGCTGTTGGTCATCGATTTGAGTGACCACATGTGAGGGGCAGGTCAGCCTGAGTGCCAGATAGGATAGTGCACCACAGGCAGGGAATGTGGTTAATGCACAGCTCAGGAAGCCAGAACCCCCTCATGGCAGGCTACTCAAAGGGAAGACATTCTTCACTGACTTCTGCCTCTGCACGTGACTCATTTTTGGTTCCTAGTACCATTAATCACATTGGAGAGTGGAAAAAGGCATTCCAGCTTGCACCCTCACATGGTCAGAGCAGAGCAACCTCAGCTTCCACCAAACTATCTACAAACCCAGGTTTGCACTTGCCTAGACTATTCTTGTGTATGTGGTTCTGATTTTCCTCCCTTCTTCATGTTATGGAACTTCCAGTGAGAAAACAACCTTCCACTTTGACCTCTGCCAGTTTCCCCTTCCCAACCCTGCTGCTGCCCCAGGAACAGTCCCCACCTGGCACATTTGTGTGGGGAAGGGCTGCCCCCTTGAGTATGTTCTCCAGTGCACCCAGTGTGGCACCAGAATGAACGTGGAAGGTCTGCAGACACCTGAGAGAATCGCAGAATATCCTGAGCTGGGAGGGACCCACAAGGATCATCAAGTCCAGCTCTCAAGCAAATAGCCCAGATTGGGACTGAACGTGCAACCTCAGCATTACGAGAGCCTGGTCTAACCAACTGAGTTAAGCAGAAAAAAGAAACGTCAAAGCCAGAGATTCCCTCCCTCTGATTCCCAGCAGAAGGAGTGGATTTCATTACCTGATCAAACCCCTGGAGCTCCAGTACCACAGGTGTACAGGGAATATGTCCCAGAGGACAATAGGCCCACACTGCCTTTGGTGATTTTTCCCTCTGTTAAAGGTAGGAAATAAGAGTTGTGTTGATTTTTTACAGATCCTCATTCTGCACTGAGCTTGTGTCTGACTCTAAGGACAGATCTCTCTGGTTTATGTGCTTGGCAGTCTAAATTTTCAGGAATGAAGCCACTGAATGCATGTTCAACAGCAACACACCTAAACCAAATTCACTTCACTTACAGTCTTCCAAACAAAGTGCATTCCTGGGAAAACACTCTCATCATAAGGGACGTTGAGAGATATTACACTGCTCAACCTAACTTCACTCCACAATTGTGCAGAAAACAAAAGAAAGATCTTGTCTTGTTATCCTTGAAGCTGGGTGGGATTGCTCAATTCCTTCTGAGGGACACCTGCACAGCAGGAGCCTTATGGGATTGGGTCTGAGATTTTGCCATTAGCAAAGCACTTGTACAATAGCAGGTGAGCTATTGAGTGATTCAAACAGTGTATTAAGACCAAGCAGGTCCACTAAATCCTCACTATCAACATTGCCTTCCTCAGACCTGGAGACTCCAGTGCCCAGAAGTATGATGTTGAAGGGGGAAATGTCCAAATATGAGCCACCTGCAGGCTCTGAGAGGTTCAGATTTATAAGGAGGAAGGGAGTTTTCTGTATGGGTGACTCCTCAATTTCTGCTGCTTTACAATAAGCAGGCCCATCTCCTTAGTTTAGTCATCAATCTAAATGCATAATCTTGGGAAAATGAAGGATCCCATCTTTTCCTGCCTGAGCTGTCTCTCCCAGCGCGAGGTTCAGCTGGAGTCAACTCTTGTCAGCCAGGGAACAACCCGGTAACTGTTCCAGTCCTCAGCCTCCCTCCAGGTCCCCTGGCCATTTCTCTTCACTTGTACAACTTCATATTGGCAGAAGACAGCAAGGGTTGGAGGAGACTGTTTTGGGAAGGAGAAGATAAATAGTCTAAAAAGAAGATGAGATTTTCCATTTGCCCTGAGGTAGAAGGAGGGCAGGGGAAGGTTGAAATAAGAGGAAAAAGACAGGTAGAGCTGGTGGAGAAAAATGAGATTCTGCCTGGTGTTTCATTAAACAAAACAAAACAAAACAAAAAAAAAAGGCAATTGGTTTGGATAAAAAGAGAACAATTTAATTTTGTAGGCAAAAGGCTCCTGGCTTCACTTCCTAGTGGAACAATTTGGTTTTATGAGAGGAGACTTTCCAAGCCAACCGTGACTGTACATATGGCACAGCTTGATACCTGCTCTCTGTATCCTCATGGCTCAGCTACTGAATTTGTCACATTCTTTTGCTACTCTGACTTTTTCAAGGACTGCTGTAGTGCTTCCTGCTCTTAGGAGTTATTTACAGCAATTTTATGAGTCTGCAGAACTATCTGCCAAAAAGTAAAAGGGAAAAAAAAATAAAAATCAAGTAAGCTATTACTTCAAATTATTTGTCAAGCTCCTCTTGCCAACCCTTTCAGACACAGACCAACATTTTGCCGCACCAAAACATATTGTCCAGGAGTGCCCTTTCAAATACCTGTGTATGCTACAAGATCAATCTGAGGTGCAGGAGCATGGGAAAACACCATGGCAAAATGGGACAGCAGCAGCTGCACCTAGGACCAAGTAACCAGTAACATCCCAATGAAGCAGCCTCCTCAACACCTCCAGCTGCCACCAGTTTTCCATTGGGATGCTGTGCTTTAGCACTAGAAAATCAAGCAGAGTGGAGAGTATCTCCACATGCACTCTCAGCATTCATTTTCTTCCTCTACGGGTCTTTTCCTAGGGTTCTTCCTTCCAGAGGCCGTGTCTGTGTGTTGTGGCACACAGAGCTGTGTTTATCTGCAGTTCTTCCCACCCCAGCAGACCCTGGTGAGCCACCATCCAGCCAGAGGCTCGCAGGGCATTTGACTGCACCAATATTTGTGCCTTTGTGCACTTACCCTACAAAAACACCCCAGACAATATATTTTTCTTGCCTTCCTGCATGATGAACAGCCACACCAGAAAGGACTTCTGTTGGGATGAGCCAAAGAAACCTTTTTATTATTATTATTTTATGTTTCCAGCGTCCATGTGATTGGAATAAGCTGTAAATTAGGTGTTACAGCATTGTAGTTTGGGTAGATGTGATGTTTTAGAAATGTAGCTTTAGTTTGTTATAATAGCAGCTTTGCTTTGTTGTGACAATGGCAATAAATAAAGTTCCCACAATGTATAATGCTGTAACCAACCCAAACTAGTCTAACAAACAACAAATCAAGGGGAGCAATACCCACCCAGAACTTCACGTGCAGAAATATTGATGATCTGTGCTTAAACTTCCCAGGTTACAAAGTATCCATTTTTCAAGAGATCAGATGATGGTGATCTGCTCCCTCTGCTCCCTGAGGTGAATGCCAAAACAGGTTCTTGCCATTTTCATGCCCTGACAATAATTGCAAACTAGAGATATTTTCTTTTTCTCTCTCTAAGTAAGTAAAGATTTCTGGCAGCTCCAACAGCCTCGTTACTATTGCACGTTAGTCACAGTTTATTCACATCAGAAGACCAGTGGAAGGTTGAGACAGGCAGGGGACTAAAGATGGATCTCTTCTATAGTTATAAAAGGATTTCCATTTGTTAACAGCTCTGCCTATGAAGTATGCAATGACATTTTCCTACTGTGCTATTTTCATGCCTCCTGAGATGCCAGGTTATAATGCAAAACATCTGAATCATTAAATTTATACAGTTATTTAATAACCCATGTAAAATACATGGCAATGTTGCTTCTTTTAAAACATATGCACCTCATAAGAAAACAATTTCCTGCACTATGTGGTGTAGTCAGATTTCAGTATTTTCTGTTGGGCAGAAAGGGTTCAAACTTCCATCTTCTGTGCACCCAGGAGCCATGACACCCAATATCACCAAGCTGCTGCTGGCAGACCCTTTTGGAGGAAACCTACTGCCCTTTAGAGACGATTAGTCCAAAATAGAACACGTATTATATAAAAACATGTAGTGATATAAATATATAGCCAAAATAATCATAGCTAGCAGGTAGTAATAGTGCAAAGGTGAAACACAAGCCTTGTCTAACAAAACATCAAACACATCCTTCACCTCAGCTGTGAGTGGTTTTTCATAGCCATAGTAGAACATGTTCCCATGAACTTCTTAAGACTCACTTGGAGTCTGAAATGGAATTGGATAAAATTCTGGTTTTGATAGCTCCTTCCTAACTCCCATACTTGGAGATAAGTTCATTCAGTTTCAGGATAGATGTTTCTTTAATAAGAGTGTTCAAAAGACCCCATGACAGACAACTGCTAATATGGAACATAATGAGAGGAAAATATTGCTGGCACAGCCAGGATTCAGCAGAGAGAGGGTCAATCCTGTTTATAGACTTGCTGGAGTTTTTTGGTTGGTTAAAAAGCTGACAGACTGCATTACAGCTAACATTCCCATATTGATTATACCATTTCTGAGCCTGCCCTCATTGTGACAGGAGCCACATAATTAGTTCTTTCCTTGTTAAATATTTGTAAATCATTCGTACTTTTATGGGTTGCGTAACCTGACTGAGAGCTTCCAATAATCTTCCTGTAACTTATTTAAAAGTGGGGAAAAGCTGTAGGGCCTGGTTTGTGCCCTCCCCTGGGAGTGGGGCAGCAGGAGGAAGGAACCTCTCCAGGTTCTGCAGGCAGCAGAGGGTGAGTGACAAAGCTGGTGAGAGCTGCCAGTGCTGAGCCTCAGCGAGGGTGATGGATTTATGGTGTAAATCAGGGCCCCAATTCAGCAGGCACTTAAGCACATGTTCGAGTCTCATTGACTTCGTGGAATCAAGTGAGTGTTTAAATGCTTTCCTGAACACTGGATAACTGTATAAGGGAACAGAGAAGGGAAGGGGAAAAGGATAACATAATGAAATTATAGCTTTTAGGACGGAATGGTGGAAGCTCTAAACCATAGAATGGTTTAGAGTTATTCTAGTGAAGATAAATTGCAGGGAAGCTAAATACAAAAAAATGAGAATTTCACAGTACAACTAAAGAGACTGGGTTGTATGAAAGTATTGTTTCAGAAACCTTTTCGTCTCTTTTGTTGAGCAAACAAATTAAATTAGAATCACAGCAAACAAAGGCAGAAGAGTTTCATGTGATCTTTCCTTGCTTTTTTAGATTTCTGTTCCCTTTGCATTGTATAGACACAATGATAAGAGCTTAGGTTCTTCTATGCACCATTATTAGCATTAATCAGATTGAAATGATGATGAAAGTTGGGTGAACCCAAAAAAAGGTGGAGTTCCTTTCAAGTAACCTTTCAGGAGTGAGGTCTTCAGGACTTTCTTACTGTGGCAGGGTTAGAAATACCAGATTACTTGAGTTCCTCTCCCTAAAGCAGGAGGGGCTGAAGCATGTGAAGATGCAGCGAGGGAAAAAAACCTCCCAAACTGCAAAAAGGACGAGTTTAGCAGAGGTTTTCCTGATGGGAAATTCTCACTACTCCCAGAATAACTCCTCCTTTCCAAGTATCAATGGGGAAACAAATCTTCCAGTCCACAAAGAACACCCAGATGTTGTTATTCCATACTTCCTTTTCCCTTTGGTTTTCCTTTCACACACTTTTATTACTCATACCTCTTTTTTTTTTCCCCCCCCATGAAAGACAATATAAACAAACCTATAGTATCAAGAGCAGTTTCCTGATGAATCTGAAGCAGATATAAGAATCTGTGGAATTCTACAGTGGCCAGGATCCAAAATTAATTCAGGATCAGTTTTACTTGGGCAATTATTTCTATGATTGGCAACATCAGTGTTTTAAATCAAAGCTTGAATTTGGGGTTCAAAATCCAATTTCAGAAAAATCCCAAATGCTAACAGGCAGTGGCTCCTGCCTCGGGAGGGAAAAAAAAAAATCAAAGCAAAATCTCACATCCAAACACCCTCAAAGATCCAGAATAACAGACTAACACCAAAAAACAGACCAAGCTGCTGCTAAGTTCTTTAATGGCTGTCATCCATGCCCAATCCCACCAGCTCAAGCACCTTTAAGCACCACTTGCTCCAGCAATCTCCATGAGTGGGCTTTCTCTGCCCTGCTCCACACAGGATGGTATTTAGATACTTGTTTCCATCAGGAAACAAAGGATACACATGCAGTTTTCACAATTGAAAAGATAATCACGTTGCCAATGGTATAGATTTGTGCATGGTTTTCCTCCAATATTGACCAGATGTTCAGTGCAGGAAGTGATTGATACAGTTTGGAAGAATCAAAAGAATTTTTTTCCTATTTCCACCCTTTATTCTATAGGAGATACTGGAGCCTGTTCAATAAGTGTAATAAGCATAAACTGTGGCACTTACAATATTATTCACTAGATTAATATAGAGCAATAGTTATTTTAAATGCCACTTAGAAATAAATGGCTGAATCTCTTTCAAACTCAATGTATTTAGACCAAATCAATCCAACCCTTGAAATCAAATTCAGAGACTAAAATCGATATTCCTCCTGCTAATTTTGTTTGCATACACCCCCCTTGGAAAGTACTTCAAAAGAACAAGAAAGTGAAGCCGCATCTCTGGGATGCCCAATCCCTTCTTGAGGGGATTTTCTTTTCCTTTCTCTTTTCTTTTTAAGCCATTTCTCCAGACTTGTGGCGTAGACAATTCTCACAGACAGTATTTTGCAGGTTTATTCTCTCTAGGTGATTTGACATCTGTACTGTTCGGTACTGACTAATTTCCAAGTCCTGGGAGACAATTTCTTAGCAGTTGCAATTCATCAAAACCCTAATGAATTCTGATGGAATTCTTGGGGACTGGTTTTCTGTCCTCTCTGTGGAAGGAACTGCAGAACACACCTTATGCATTTAAGCCACATTAAGAGACTAAAAGTATTTAATCAATATTGCTCAAAAGAAACCTGAAGAGCCACATGCTAAACCCCAACAAAACCACCCTCAGTGCTGTCACCAAAGCAATGATCCTACAAGCACAGCTGAGGGAGGCTGACTCCACGTGCCAAGGAATAACCAAAAGGGACGGAGAGCTGAGTGTGAACAAGGAGTCAGGAAAAAGTCCAAGAGAACGATGATCTACAAACACAGAAGGGCTCAGTGCGGAATGAGACGTGAAGGATGCAGGCAGAGAAGGCTTTAGTGAGTGTTCCAGGAAAAGTATTGGTTCAGGTACCTTGTCACGTTCAAAATAACTTGAATATCTTTAGATATTTTGGAAGGAAAATGGAAAAACTAGGCACTGTACCAGCTGCTTCTTGGTTCAAAAACAACGATCGGGTTTTATTTAGATTCTCAGTCTACTTAAGCTGGTTCTCGGGGGAGTTGGGGACTTGTGCTCCGTGATTTGGGAAAACTTATGGGGAAAGAAGAAATAAAAAGGTAGTTCATAGAAGCCAGATGGGGAGGCCAAGAATCTGGCAAATATCCCTTTCCCACATTTCTTCTAGAACTCAAAATAAATCTGAATCTCTCTGACATTTGAAAAGAAGTCTGGCTATTTCTTCCCACATTATGTTTTCTTTTTGCTCGCTTTTGCACAAGGTCTTACGGGAAGCAGAGCCTGGTGCCAAAGCAATGCAAGGAAGCAAGCTGTGCTGATAATCTCAGACTGGCCCCCTTTTCTCAGGAGACATCCAGCCCAATTCCATGTACACAGGCAAGGCTCACTGGTATGCTCTGGCAATGTGAGGCACCACAAACCTCGCTGAGCTGGGCAGCACAAGGGGATTTGCAGCTGCTTTGTATCACCAGAGCGAGGCAAAGCTGCCAGAGCAAACCAGGGAATCTGGCTCCTGCAGTTTGGAGAGACTCAGCATCAGTTTGTGAACTTTCCAAATCAGGCTTCCAAATCTTCTGAGATTCACTTATCGCTGTGAAACAACCCAAATCTCTGTGGAAGAGATTTGCCACAGGACACAGGACTGTGCCCAGCTTCAGAAGCCATAGGAAGTTTGATCCCATGGTGGTTTCACTCTACCAAAGCACCTTGCCTTAAAAGAAGTTGTTGTTCAAAGCGCCAATATATTTTGGACCACGCAAGTGTGACAAAATAAACCTAAGTAGTAACTTCTGGTACTTAACAGACAGATTTTTCCTGTGTCTGGGAGAACTAACAAAATCCAGGTCATTTCACTATGAGTGAATCTCTAATGAGGGGGTAGTAAAAATGTGTGCCTCACTGACTGTCAGGGGATATCAAATATACTCACTTCTGACTCAGTAATTACCCACCAAAAATGTAGATCAAGTGGTCATCACCCAAATTAGTACCTGCCAAAGATTACTTTTGGAATGGCTGTCAGCTAAGAAACAGGAAATGAGCTGCAAAATATTATTAAAACTCGAAAATAACAGCTTTAAGGTATGAGCCTCCACTCAAGCACACAATGGAGCGAGGGTAGAAAGCAGAGCCCACGCGGGGAAGGGAGCAGGGAGAGGGGCTGATGGCCGGGGACGCGGGAACAACTGCCGCGATAAAAACGGACACGTGCTCGCCCAGCATGACAATCTTGGAATTCCTGCTGAGAAAACCAAAACTAAAGAGCAGGTCCTCCCTAGGACTTGGGAGTGAGGGATTCCAGCCACTGCTCTACCTGCCACAAGCCTTTTCAGAGAGCAGCCAAAGCCTCTCCCTACCCCACTTCCCCATCCGTGAACTGAATGTCTCAGTTTGGCAGAGGAGCTGTAAGAGAATTAATTTCAATAACTGGAACAAACTACAGCCCATTACAGTTATGGTAAATGCTGAATAATGACAAAACCAAACCCAGGCCATTAACATGCTGTGAGAAGAACAAAGCAGGGCCTGGACCATTTTCCATGTTCCAGCAACACTCAGATCTGAGCCCGAGGTGGTGATGATGATGATGATGCTAATCACTGTATGAAGCACCTTGCAGCACCAAACACTTTGCAATTAGCTGCAGGCAGCACCATGGGCTTGTCACCTGCCTCTTATGAAGGGTGGTGACCAAGTGGCCGAAATGGGGGAACTCCAATAACAGTTCTGGGAGCAGGATTGGCTTTTCCTTTTGCTCCTGGAAATTCAGTGCAAGCCATCAGTCTTAGTGCAAGGAGCCTCATGCAATATATCCACTTATCCGGGCTGGCTGGCAGCTCTGTTTTGAATGCTTTAAATTGGAGAAGGCAAAGGAAAAAAGTCTCTTTTCAGTGAGCTGCATAAATCTCTCTCCTGTCTTTTTATTTTGGGGGGGAATATGAACGATGCTGCCAAACCTGCCAGTACCTGCACCTCTTTTTCCTAATCCAGTCCACTCCTCTGCACCACAGCTGACACGTTTTCAGCCTTAACAGACCCGTGAACATTGTGTTAGAACTCCAGTGCTGGGTACCACTGGACAGCCGAGGTCAGAGTTAGGCATTTGTTCCCACACCCTCTGGGAGGGCTCTCAGCAGAACACTTGGAAATAGCAAGGCTTTGAAAATAAATCTGTGTGTTAAACAAAGACAGCCAAAGACGGAAACAAAAGGGTAGAAATAAATTGTTGATTGCTAGCTTGCTAAAAGGCTCACCATGAAGTGCTTCAGCAGTCCATATTAGGACTGGGAATGTTTAATATATTCATTAGCGTTCTGGAAAAGAGAGGGGAAGGTGACAAAATTTGCACAGGGCGCAAAAATATTTAGGTTACTCGTGATTACAAAAGATTAGAAAAGCTAGATAGATGTGCAGCATGAAGACAGATGAAATCCACTGTTCATAAATGCAAGGTAATTCATATTTGAATGAATAATTTTCAAAACTCATGGACAAGGATAGGTTGTAAATTAACCAACCACTTGGGAAAAAGAGAGGGAGGGAGAAAACATGTGCCACTCTGGACAACTCAACAAGAAAGCTGAAGAATTGGGAGCAGCAGTCAAAAAAAGTAAATATGTTGTTGTGCTGCATAAAGAAGTGTAGGAATTAATTCTAAATTACCACATCACTGAGTAAATGGACAGTGTATCTGAAATGCTGTACCAAGCTGCAATCAACTCACCCAGAAAAACCATAAAGCTGAACTAGGAAGGAGCAACAAAAATGATTAGTGGCAAAAGAAAGGACTGCGAAGATTGGGGCTGCTTAGTTTATTGAAGACAAATAAAAAGGGGACACGAGAGAGTTAATGAAAGTTACAGAGAAGATCAATTGCCTGGTCCTAGAGGCCTCTCCTCCTAATGCAACAACGCTGAAAAACAACATCTTTAAAAACCAATAAGGGAAATATTATTTTACACAGTTCATAATTAACCTATGGAACTGATTGCCACAAGATATCCTTCTGGCTAAGGACTTAATATGATATAAAATAGTTTAATTTAGATGCTTATGTGAATAATGAGGACATCCCAGCTAGGATTAAGATAAATATCTTAGAAAGGCTGAAACCTCTAATGCTTTGTGACAGAAATGAACCATGGGCTGATGGAGGTTGGAGAGAAACATCCTCTTTGGGCGATAAAAAATGTCTGTGTCTTCCCTTGAGCAATTTGGTACTGAGCATTCCCAAAAGCTGCAGTTGGGGCTGGAGAGACTGACAGTCCAGTCTCATCAGGCACGTCTACAGCAACATCCCTTTGTGCTGACCTGAAACTGGCACCTCCACGGTCCTCACTGGGGCCAGGATTTCAGACTTGGGTTTTGGGAACAGCGCTGTTTGCCATGGTACCAAGGGGAGGAATATCTTGGATACAACACTGAGAGGCTTAAACAGTTTAGTAAAGCAACACTGAGAGCAAAATAGTACCAAATGTAGTGCACACTCGAGAGTGGGGAAAATGGCGTTTTCTACTTTATGCCACCAAACCTGTCCAGGTTTTCTAATTTGTTTATCATGCTCATTTTGTTTCGTACATGAGAGAATCCTGTTAACAGAAAAGTACAAATAAAGCTCTATAATCAGCTACTGTGTCAGAATCCTGGCAGATTTCAGTGCATCTATCCCAACATCCATGAGCAAAAGAGAAGGAAAAAAGTTTAAAAATTATAGAGGAGAAAAGCTATTGCCACCTAAATCCCTCTGAATGGAACTTGATCTCTTAGGTACATTTGCAAAATGAGATGTGGAGCTTTGTAGCAGCCTTCTGTAGAAATTACTTTGTTCAAAATATGGCCCACCCAAGTACAAACAGATTTTTTTCCCCCCTTACAGCTACCAGTTAAGGCAGTGTCTACGGTACAGACCTAAATCTGAATCAATGATTAATATGTAAACAGAATTTGACTTGCTCTTCTTTTGTGCTTACCGCCAAGATACAATCTGGCACAACAGTTTTGTTTGACAGACAGCCCTGGCCTATGCTTGTCAACTACCCAATATAAAACAACATTATTACTGTATAATCTCGAATTAGGCTGTAAAATATTTCAATTGTGTGACACACATGATGAGAAGATTTTAGAGTTCTCACATGTTTACATAATTAGCACTGCATATTTGTTAAATTAAGGTATCACTATCACCTTTATTACCATATCCCTCCTCCTCCACTGCAGTGTCTGTGTCTTGTGTAACCTCACATGTCTTAACTTTTCAAAGGCAACAGAAAAAGGAGCCTGCGTCTCTGTGAGGATTCTCCTGCTTCTGTGCAATTCTAATAAAAGGTATCAGAATACCCACCCTTTTTTCACAGCGCTTCAAAAAAATAGCTGCTGAGGTGCAACTCAAGTAAGGAAAAGAAAGCACAAGAGGGAAATGGCCTCAAAGACCTGACTTCAGGTGTATTTAATCCTTCCACTACTGGTTTAAAAGTATTAAGTAGCCATAGGCTATCCCTGGGTAGAAAGACGGTTCAGTGACATCCCTTTTGTAAATATGTAGCTGCTCAGCCTCCTCCTAAACTCCACATTGAAGTCTGCTGCTTTTTCAGATTAATTCAGTTTGAATACTGCTGACTGTCTGTCACTACAGTCATATGTCACTGGTAGCAGCTCAGAAAGCCTAACCCCCTTCTCTAATGTCATTGCACACAATTCATTTTTAAATGTAGTGTAATAGTTTAGGAATACCAGTAAAACAGTGGGGGGAAAGGCATTTTCAATTTAAGGGGTGTGTGAGGCAGTTTACAACACTGTATTAGATGAGCCAAGCATGTTTCCTTGAGAGGGGCACATATGGTACAGGTGAGGCTTGCAAAAATATTGTTCCAATAATTACCAAGACCATTAATAAGAGTGTTAGTAGTAGTTTCAACCATGTGGCATGGAATTACCAATAATGCTATTTAATTGGGGAGGTATTTCTGAAGGAGCTAGGTACTGCCTAGAACAAATACATCTAAATCCACCCCAGGATAACCACAGCCACAAAACCAGGCTTGGATTCTGTTTATCCCACCAGGTTTGGCTCAGGATACTCCGACTCCAGCCGTGAGCCACAGAGAAGGTCACAGAGGTTTGGCTGTGGGGCTCTGACCAGGACTTGCTTCAACAGAGACACCCTTGGCTCTCAATTTACACTCTAAAAGTATTTGAGACATGGACACAAATGAAATCTGGATGTGTTCTGCCCCCAGCTGCGCTCACCATCTCCCCCCTTCAGCTTCACTCATGTCAAGAAGGTGGCAAAATAAATGGCAGAAGGAGGCCCTGGCAGACAGGCCCACCGCCCTGACCAAACAGGCTGGCTCTGTTCAAAACAAGCACACAGCACGAGCAGTAACCCCACCAAAGAGCTTCTTAAATGTGCCTTGATCTTTCCCAAAACTTCAGCTTTCTGGCTTTCTGATTTAATTTCAAGTGCAATAATAAACACACTCCTCTGTTTACAGCTCCATAAATAGTGCCTTGTGTTTTCTGAAACAATGCAGCTCTGGGCTGTCTCTGTGATCGTTTATTTTATATCATCCTTAAGTTGCCATTTATTTACATTTCTGGAAACAGCTACCCCATGAAACAAATGGCCTGTTTTGTTAAGTCATGGTCAAGGATGTTTCCTTCAACTTATCACATCTAGAAATGCCACAGACAGAAATGCTTTCAGGCTATTTGCTAAGAAAACTAACATAAGCTCCTTATCAGAAAATATTACATTTCCCCGAAAGGTGAGCTGTTCTGTCAGTTTTTCAGGCCATGTGAAATTCCTTCTCTGCTCTGACAGGTCACTGAACAGAAGTTGATGGCACTCAGTGGTCGCCCAGGACGCCAGGCAGAGCCTTCAGCCACACATGGCTGCAGGCTGTGGCACAGACGCAGGAAGCCTCGCCCTGACACATCCAGCCGGGGAGCATAGTCCGGGATGGAGGCTTTTGTGGTTTGGTTGGGGCTGGCTCAGGACTTTCTCCCTCCCTTTCACTCTTCTCAGGATGCCTCCAGGGGCAAGGCACATGCAGTGCTATGTGTGCCAGCCTCTTCTGTTCACATCCCAGAAGTGGCAGCCAGAACCGGCTCCTTCGAGGACTCACGGATTCCCATCTCTTCAAAATCACATGAAACCAGAAGAGACTCACATCTCTGTTTCCGGGTTTTAGAGCATCCTCTCATTTTTCATGTTACTAAACCCAAAATATTGGCAGCTGCAGACTGACAAGTCTAAGTTTAAGGGGCAACACAAGAGTTCAGGCAATGTAGCTGCTTTCCTCAACCGAAGCAGCTGATTTCCAGGTTGCTCGTGTCCCTAGGAGCTGAGGAACAGCTGAGGAACCAAGATCAACACTGCACGTGCTTTGCTTTATACATATTTACATTAAACGTATAAACCTTCAGTGTCCACAACGAAGGTGAAAGCTGCAGCTGGCAAACTACTCTGATTTTGTGGTGTTTTAGAAACTGCAGCCGAGGAAGCTGCCCCGCCAAATCCCGATGGACTGGCCCACACGATCGCTTTTTTATCTTTTTTCCCCCCTCTGAAAGCTACAGAATTTCAATTCATTACATGAGATTGGTTAGAATTCAAGTCTCTTTTTAAGTTGATATTAAGTTGCCATGTGACAACACACAACATACAGGCACAATAGATTCAAGCAGGTTTCCCTCGTGCTGGCACACATCTGCCAGATGCAAAGTTCAACATACAGACACACCATGGACATGAATAGACAAGGAGAAATCCAAAGGAACAACGGGGGAGACACTCTTTTTTTCCCCAGAGAAACTCCTGGTCTTAATCTTTTCAATTTGTTTTATTTTTTCTTTTCTGTCCATTCAAGTTCAAAACTCATTCCTTCTCTTTTCAGGAGAACATTTTCCCTGTGTGATGATGAGGGGCAGTAACAGATAAAGTTCAAAATAAAACTTTATTAGCTGCCATCCTTTGGTTCATTTGTGATTCTCCCCACCCTGCCCTTTCTGCCAGGTGTTATCCACACACTGTTCAGGATTTCCTGCTGGAGAGAAGCAACACAACTGGACATAGGTAAATTCCCTCCTCTCTGCGTTATCACCAGCTGATCTTATCTACTTATTACAGTTTATAAAGACACAGATAGCCTCGTGCTCCAGCCCCACTCCAGGAGGAGTGCCCATTAAAACACCCATCATTCTCCCAGCAGCCTCCTCCTCCTCTGCAGACTGAGGAAAGGCAGCCCTGTGACAGGAACTGTCATGGAGCTGGTGGATTCCAGGCTGACAACTTCCAAAATCACAGACAACTCATTTTTAAATGGGCCCCTCGTTTGCCTTGCTGGGGCTCAGCAGTATCAGAGAGACCTTGTCTAGGTCACAGACAACAGGAGAGAGGCAATTTCGCAGTTTTGTTAAAATTTGCCTTCTTTTATCACCCATCCCTATTTCTGAAGGGCAACAAACACTCTCTGTAAAAGTGTCCACTACAAAATGGGAATTAAAGAGGCTAGTGTTTACAGCAGCACTACTATTTGATGCCAAAAATAAGTCTGATGTTTCTATTCAGGAATAGGAAATAACACTCTGAACAGGCAATGGACAGTCCCCAATGGACTTTCTTTGAATTTTCTCCAAAGGCTATTTCCTTTTCCTAAATGTGGGAAATACTTCCTGTCTGTGAAGCAGCACAACCCAAATGCTGAGCAGAAAATTAATAAAACAAACAAAAAGAAAACAAACAAAAGGACCTTTGTTCTGGAAAGAAATGGCACCAGCTCTGCTCAGGAAGCATAAAGAAACCCAACGGATGAGAGAATAGACAAATCCTAAATAGGTTTCATGTAAGATGATTAAAAGTGCTTCCTTTGCTGTATATTTGGCAACACATGAAATCTGAGTCAGAGATATATCCCTTTCCTTCCAGTGCTGCTGCTTGCACTTCATGAATAAGTAAATGATTAAGAACACTTCAGATTTGGCATTATCAGACACGTTACCTGGCTCGTGTTGTTTCAATCACAGCCCCAGCTCTGACCAGTGCGGGCGCTCTCTGTGTCTCTGAGCTTGGCTCAGCTCCAGTGAGGAGCAGGAGGCATTTCCTGAGTCCCCCAAATTCCAGGCTGCACCTGATGTGTATGGATTTATAGCCCCCCACCTTCAACTGAGACATTCCTCACTCAATTCCAAGCTGGATCCATCCACACTCACCACCCCAGGGCTTGTTTGTGCTTGTTGTCTGCATGTACAGCACAGCACCAGTGATCCCAGTTTTCCAATCCAAGAAACCTGGACATTTCCAAAAAGGCTCGCAGAAGTTACCAGACATGGATGTATATCATGGATGAAAAAAATACCTTTTTACAACATCTATAAAACTGTGATTATAATAAATGTCTGCTTAATTAATACATCAGGACATAAAGCCATTTATTCTCCCCTCATTTGCTATCATTCTCCCTGTTCAGATTTAATAATGCAAAAAGGTTGCTCAGATGCCAAACGGTAAAAATAATAAAAATACATTTATCATTGATCTGAAAAGCAGAAATGCCTGGCAGTACTTCTGGCACAGAGAACACTGCCAAATTTTCTTAACTGAAATCCAAATAACATTTCACCAAAAAATCTTCAAAACATACCGGGGAATATATATGAAGTGATAGATAAAGCAGTCTGAGAAATGCACAGAGCACAGCGAAACAGGTGCCCAGAATAAGCATTATTACAATATGCACAATAAGGAGGGGGGGAAAGGGGTAGAGAGAGAAAAAGAGAGAGGAAAAAAAGCTTTCAAAATGGTTAAATTCATGAGGGCTACAGAGCCTCAAATTGAAATTATCTCACTCTGCACTGATAAATAAAGTGGCTCTGGTACCTAAATCATGACACTAACTATACGTTTCGATTTTTTTAAGTAGTGATTAGGTGGATACTCAGGGGAACCTACTAGCCTTCACAGAGATAACAGACTCAACTTAATATCAACTTAAAAAGAGACTTGAATTCTAACCAATCTCATGTAATGAATTGAAATTCTATAGCTTTCAGAGGGGGGAAAAAAAAAAGATAAAAAAGCGATGTGGCTCCATTCTCTAACTTGCTGTCAGGAAATATAATTTGTGCTCTCGGTGATTCACCTAGCTCATATGCAGCATGCAAATTTATTTCCCTAATAATCAGACCTGGAGATTGCCCAAGAGGATTAATAGCATCATTCCTTATGACCGCCAGGATATTATGCACCTCTGACATGGAAAAATTGTGTTAGTTCTACAGAGAAAACGCAAGGATATTTGTCCTGCTAGACAATATAATAGGCTGGTGCATCATCAGATTACAATGTCATTTCAAAAACCTTGAATACAAATAATGTACAGTGGGGGAAATGTTGGTACAACCTCCCTTAATTCAGTAGCCTTGAATTCACATGTATTTTTTTGCCTGTGCTTTTTTATTCCTCTCCCCATTATAGTCTGTAGAACACTGCTAGGAAAAGGCAAAGGTATTTTATATTAAACCCATCTCTTTTTGTTTGTTCTTATGTTATTCTTTGAGAATAGCCTATATGGACACTGCAGGATAAAATAACACAAAATCCACGGCTTCCAGTTTTTCAAAGAGCTGAATACACCCACAGCCCCAGTACAGTGTATTCCATATGTGAATACAGAGCAATTTATTTGCACAATTGCTTAATTTTGATTCGCAAGTCAAAGCAACGCGTTCTGCAGGCTCCGGCATTCACACAGGAAGAATTTTAATTTTTCAAATCTTTTTTTTTTTAAACGAGTTGGTCAGGAAATTTTCTTTAAAAAAAAGGAAAAAAAAAAGGGAATGTTTCCCGCTGTACTTTAGACCAAAGAACACCGCCTCAGAGACAAGACAAAATTTCATTATTATGCGCATGGGAGCAATAAGATTAGCTCCTATTGCTGCCCCTAAGGTGGAGCAGCAGGAGGAACCAATGGGACGATGCTAATGTGTATGTTAATAGTATTCTCCTCCAAGAAGTTGGGATAATTAAACATGTACCATCTCTTTAAGACAGAACTGCACACATTTTCTTCGGATGGGTGTTTACAAGATTTCCAATTTCAGGTCACAGCCATTTCTGAGATTGCTTAAGAAAGAGATGGGAATAACTTATCTTATTCATGTATTCAAAGAACCTTATAAAATGTGCAAAACATAACAGTTTTAAGGGGCAAAACATGCATCTTGCCTTGACAGACCTGCTTTGTTATGTGTAGTGTTGTACACTGACCTAATATATTGAACATTTTAAGCTAATATACCTTGTAGGAACCAGCCTTTAATGTGATGGATTTTATAGTATCTCATTAGGGTGTGTTTATATAACCTGATACTAAACACATTTTCAGATTCATGTTCCTTATTAAAATTGTGAGCTGTATTGATTTTTAGTTGAACAGCAACAGAGACATTTTAATATTAGGAAAGGCTGCTCTGAAGTTATTTTCACAGATCACAACTACTGTGACACAAACTGTGCACATATCTCTCATCTTTCTTTACAGCCTCAATTAGAAGAATCAGGATGTGTTACCCCACCTGCTTTTCTATTGGTTGAGCAATTCTCTGCCTCCATTTACAACGCCAAAAAGCATTTTTATTCATTGCTTTGGGGGGGTGTTATTTTTAAATATACATTCGTGACAAGCTCCCAAACAGTATTTATATTTTTCCCTCTAAAGAACTGTGTGTTTTTAAAAACAAAATACCTTAATGCATCTGCTTTTCAAGTTTCCATAACAAACTGAGCAGCTACAGCAGTGTTTACTCTGATACAGCACACACAGAAACTTACCATTCTGAGCAATGTACAAAAAATAATGACTTTCCCATCCTAATGTCTCCATTTTGTAAACCAGTCTTCAAAGGTAAATCTAATGTCAGCAATAAATAGAGTGGCTCTAATATTTCTCTGAGGAGTCACAGGGAAATAATGATCTTTGAGGCACTGTAAATAGTTTAAATTATTGGAAGGTCCTTGTAAGAAATGAAATATGAGGATTAAAAAAAAAAAAACCAAACTCGATTTCTCTATTGTGAAGTTAGGGCATTTGGAGGGAGCCCAAATTTTAAACGCAAATATTTAGAGAGAGAAATTATCGCTTCTGAGACGAGCAAATCATACACTTATTCCTGACTCTTATTGATTTAATGAACTGCTTGTTAATAGAACGCCGCTTGGAGAAACAAAGAACAGCCGTGCAAGAGTAAGTGTTCCTCACATTCCTGCAGGTTTAAAACCAACCTCTAAGTCTTCAGCAGGGAAAAGGCTGGAAATTAAATCGCAGCACATAGGAACCACCAGATTTAATAGAGCCACTTGTGCCATTTAACCACACCTGTTACTTGTGCTACAGCACTGCAGAAGCAGTTCAGGAATCTCCAGTAAATTGGTGTACTTGGCCTAAGATGTTTTAGGTCTGAACTGGGTCTCAGAAAGCAGATTTCCCTTAATTTTGCCTCTGGCATGCTATTCATTATTAAACATTAAAGTTGTGTCAATTACTTACTTCCATAGTTGATTATTATCCTGGTTATTCTACCAGCTAATCAACGCTTCTCTAACACGTGTCTAGCAGTGACTTTGAATTGATGTACAGAATATAATTATTTGTGCAAATTTCTTTTGTTTCTTGTTAACCACTGAAATTGGTTAATTACTTTAATCCCCACAACCCCTCAAAAAGAAAGTATCTTGATTTACCAATTTATTTTTAATCAATATTAGGCTGAGCTTTGAAAGTTGACTATTCAGCCAACGGAAGACACTGCACTGAGAGGAAAAAAAAAATTTATATTTTCTACATGTCCTTTAAAGCAGAATGAAAACACCTTCATCTGAAAGACTTTGGTAGCTTTATCAGATCCAAGGCTCTTCCTTTGAGGTGTAATTATTTTACCATTATTACAAGCGAGGCTTTTAACAGAACAGTCATTCCCTCTATTTAAGCAGTAAGTTTTATAATTTATTACAGCTCTTTGGTCATCAACTCGCTATACAAACAGTCGGTCACCAGTGACCAATTACATTAAGGTTAAGCAACATAACTTTAAATTAGAAATAAGCTAATGTATCTTCATCAAGGGCCTGCTGTGTTTTCAGTGCTGTTTATGAGATGATACTAAATGTGGATATGGAGCACGCTCACTGGGACCAATTCCTATCGGCCTGAAAATGGAAAAGTCTTGAGCCTGCTCAGGTCCAGAGCTAATTAATGGGATAACATCTGCTTTACGCATTCTGCTGGAGTAATTTCTATCAACTTCACTGGGAAGATGCATGGGAAACTATCAGAGAAATAAGTATCTATGCTGAACCATATTAATCTGTAGTGAGTCTGGAAATAGGAATTTCAATTCTCCTATTATCCTAGGGATGGGCAGAGGGGGAGGACGAGGGCACAGGGCTTGTTTCTCGGCTGATCCAATTTCTGTGTTTGTAACAGATTGAGTTCTGTTTGCATGCATACACTTGCACACACACAGCAACTGCACGGGGCTGGCTTTGTCTCTGGGCTGGGGGGGTTTTAAAGGACACTGCAGCAGCTGAAGATGACCATGCTCCTCATGCAACAACCAGCTTTATACAGGAAGGTGCTTAAGTGGTTTTACTGCATTACTTAAAAACACACCAGGAATGGCTAAAGAAAAAAATACAGTACTGTAAAGCAGGCTGCAAAAGTGATAAGACACTTATTTCATTTTATCAGCCTGGGGACAAGGTGCAGGGGCTTGAAGGGCCAGGCACCTACTCTGGTCTGAGATTTGAATAAGACATGAAGGGAGCACTGGCCACCACAAAAGCCCAAACAAACAAACAATCACAAAAAACCCCCACCAAAAAACAAATAAACAACCACCCAAACCTCCTACTGAAGCCCCCTTGATTTCCAAACTCAGGCTCACTTTCACCTGAATTTCATAAGTTTGTCCAAAAAACACTGGGCAATTTTAACTACAGCAAGGTGCTTAAAACTGCATTTTGCTTGTGAGTTTTTCCTGGTGAAGTACTGTAGGGCAGAGAATCTGACTGCTGAGGAGAGACATTACATTTTTATGCATGTATGCTTTTGTCTGCCTGTGCCTACAGATATGTAAAATGTATGAAATTAATGCCCTTTTAAAAATGTCTGTACTGGAAACGTGTATATATTACTACAAAACACATTAATACCTAAAAATATCTACAAATATTCATGACGGTATGAGAAAAAGCTAAAACAGAAACAGGTAAATGTCTGAGAATCAGACCAGAAAGAATAATAATGTTTTCTTTATATTATTATTATTATTGTCTAAGCTATGATTTACAGGTTTAATTCTTTCAAGCTAATGCATACAAATGAATTGCACAGAACAACAAAAAAGCAGAGAGGTCCTTACAATAAAAAAATTTCTTCAATAGTCATTCACCTTTACCTAAGAGGTTATGAGTTCATATGTCAATTCTATGGAATATTTCTGTACTTTGTTTGCCATTGTGTACATTCTATATACTTGTTTGCTACAAGGTATTGAAACATTCAGGCTATTGGGAATTAAATGCTTATTTGACTAACAATCCTTATCTGTAAATTAATGGCATAAAACAGTTTTCTAACACGCTGTCACTCATTTTTATTTAAGGAGATACTACTGAGACAGGGTTCAAGGTATTCCAAAGAACTCTGACTTCCTGGGCTTCAGGGGGAAATACTACTATTTACATTTTTACCTCTCTTACATAATTGTGCAAATTACCGACATGAAGCAGCACCTGCTTTTGTCACATGCAAATGACAACTCCCCAGCTCTTCAGGAAGGAGCCGTGCAAAGCCAGAGTGGCTTTATTCTGAACTTGTGTGCAGGTGTCTGTGGGGAGGAGGGAGCTTTGTGAGCAAAGGAATGGATTTAAAGACTTGCATATTGCAAAATTCCTCTGCGATCCATCACATTTGAGAGCAGAAAACGCATTTGATTTTTAATTTGCTTAAGCATGCAAGATGGCCCACTTCAGCAGCATTGCAATTTTCTGATTTGTGGGCAGGATTCACAGACAGCACACTGCTACTGTTCTTTTCCTTTCTCCTGGAACTGTGCCATGAGGCACCACGGTTGTAACAGGGGTGAATCCTCAATTCTGTTCATCTCTCTCCCTTCTCAAAGTTATTTGAACCCTTATTTTCCTTGAGGGGCTCATTCAGCTGTCCTAATATGTATACAGTGATAATATAGTCATACGCATAATAAAAAAAAGAGCTTCAAAATTATAGTCAGCTTAGTAATAATGCAGTGCTGTGCTGGAGTGATTGGCAACTGTTGATCCAATTATATAACTGGTTGCTTCTTAAAATTCAGGGATATGAGGCTGATATATAATGTGCTGTAAAGTGTAAAAGAACTGGACAGGAAATAAGGCGGGTTGAATTTTTTCGTGCTTTGATCAAATTAGAACCAGGTTGATGAAAGGAAATGCCTTGGGTTCTCTGCTTGAAGTTTTGTGTTATACAAAAGGCTCTTGAAATGATCAATTTTGCACATGTCACTCAGTAAGTTTAGAGAGATCCAGTGCCTGTGTCTGCCAGGGAGTCTCTGCTACAGCTCCCTCCAAGCCACCCCGTGCTGGACACGAGGTTTGACTGAGATACTCTGAAATGGAACCGAGGAGCCGAAGGAGGCATGATCACAAATCACAGCAATACCCCAAGTTTGCAGGTTTGTTTTTCAGGTTTCTGCTCAGCCCTTTGACTCAAGAAACACAGATCAAGAAAGACAGAAAAGGGTCATCTGGTGAATCCCTCAGAAATAAATGCAGGATTATCTTTGCTGCTGTTCTTTTAAGCATTTATCTGGCTAACTCACTAACTAGCTTTCATCCATTGTAACCCTCTGCCTGTCCCCTGCTTTTAAAACAGCCACTATTATTTATGAAGTGCTGTAGATGTGCAGTGAGAAGCACAGGGACTTTTTGCTCTTATTTTTCCTTGAGGACAACTTAAAAGGAGAGAAAAAAGCACCTATGAAAAGGCACCTTGCAGGTAAGGCTGTGGTTCTTCTGTTGCTTGGTCTGTCTCTGAAGAATGACTCCATAGTGGTTAGGCCTGTATGAGACACAACCTCTCTGGTACTTTTCTGGGATCAATCCCTCTGTACTATGTGCAGCTCAATGTAGCGATTTAAATCCCACCGTTTCAGTCTTAATGCATTAACATTTCAGCACTCCTCAAACACATCCCGGAAATCTGCCTCCTCCTCATAATTCTTATCCCCAAATCAGGAATTGTGTAAGATTCGAAGTGAGGCACCTGAGTCCAGTACACATCCACACCTCTGCCAAAAATACAGTATATTGTGATTTATTGATGAATTCACCGGGGGAGGGGAGAAAGAGGAAAGCAGGGAAAAAAATATTACATTCCCAAGCCAGGGTGCAACAAAGTCCCTTGTGATACTCACTGTAGCAGGGAAGAGAACTACTGAAGGAGCCACCAACATTAAAACCTGAATTCCTGTTACCCCCAGGATAATACCTGCATGGAAACTCTTTTGTTTTGGCATAATTGCCTGTGCAAGGCACGCCTGCAGAAAGCAGGGCTTCCAGAAATAATATCCCAGGATGGGGAGTGCTCAGGAGCCAGGGCAGTAACCTTCACCCAGGCCTTTCAATTCAGTTTTGTGTGAATTACAGCAAATTGCTGTGTGTGCTTGTGCTGGACGCAGAGCAGTTGGAAAGCTGCTCATTTCCCCACCAAAGCAGCTCTTTGGGAGTTGATTGGTGTTCCCCAGGAACTGAAACACGACACAGCATTGGAAATTATAGGACAGCACAGTGCAATTTCACTGAGGATGCACAGGATGCTATAGGAATAATATTTTTCTGAGTTTCAAGACTGAAGTTAGACAAGCTCTTTACAATTTGCATGTGAGATGCTGCTCCACTCTAGTGGCAGACACTCCCCAGAGCCTAGGCTAATAAGCAATAATTGATAATGGAGAATGGGATATAATGGGAGCTCCACCAGGCCCCCTGCCCCACTGTGGCACCAGGCCGTGGCTGCTCATCCTTGGAGCTGAGGATGGAGCAGCACAGGACATTCCAGGGGACAGCATCACCCTGGGTTTGGAGTTTCGCTCCTGGAAAACCACTACATCACAACAACTTACACTATGAAAACATCCAAACAGGGGAAATGAACATACTTTAAATAATAGCTGATTTCAATTATTTTCTGTAACGTTTGTTTTTCTTTTTTTTTTTGTTTTCCCCTTTTGTTTTTGTTAGATCACACTTAATATGATTCCACGACACCAGTGCTGGGGATGAAATTGAAAGCTATATTCTTCTAAATGTGTTCCCAACATTCCATTTTTTACAGAGCTGCCAGGGGCTATTCTGCATTCCCACAACGGCTACAAATGTAACATATTGTTTTGCAATAAAAATTAGCTATAAAAGTGTGAAAAACGCCAGAGATCCAAATGTGAGAAACAAGAGAAGGGGGTACGGCTTTCGCACACTTTTAGTGGACATTTTATTTATTTTTCAAATGGAGTAGACATATTTATAGCTACTGTATTTCAATTATCTCTAATTTCACACATTTTATGCAGATTCTAGGCATTTTAATTGCAAATGAGGAGGGAACTTATTTTTAAAAGTGGAGCAACACAACATTTCAGATCTCAATTTTAATTCCAAATTTATCCACATCACTGTTAAAAACTTTTAAAACCTCATTTACAGTGCGACTTAAAATTAGGTGTGATTTCAAACAAAAACAAAAGACCTCCATACCTATGAGTTAGAGCGCCAAAACCTCTCTCACACATTTTCACATCTTTTCTTTCTGAATTAAAATTTTTAGGTAGGAAAGTTTGGGAAGCTGAAATGACATTATTAATCGGTGACACATTATTTCAACAAGAGTCAGTAATTTAATAGTATTGTCCATAACTGATGAAAATTAATACATTACCCACCCTATTTTCTCTTTCTGTCTCTGTGCCTCCAATAACCCAGGGCATGGGTTATTAGCTCAATCCCTGCTCAGCCGTCACTCAATGGGAAATTCTTCCAAGGGGATAAAACACAGCTCAGCCTTTGGCTGGATAAAAATTCCCAGTGTACACTAAAAGCATTAGTGACAAATGCTGCTCTTTTCCAAGTGGTATTCCCGGTAGCTTACTCCTATGGAACGCTAATAAGCTAAATAAAATGTTTGTGACGAATTCCAAGCCACCTGAACCCGTGCTGGTCTGAAGCAGAGATGGTTTTCCAAAGGATCCTGGAGCTCCAAATTAACCTAACAGGTTTAAAATCACACATGTGCCTATGGAGCCTTCTAGGCTGAGACTCCACTGCTTGACTTCATACTATCCAATGGAATAGATCTTTAGAAGTTCCAACTACTTACTGAAAGGCATGAAATAATTTTATTATAAATGGAAATTTACTGTCTGGAGCATGCAGAGTTTTTCTCTGCTTTCTTTCTATTTGGTAATTTATTTAAATGCATTCAAAAATGCATTCAGAAAATGAGACATAGCACTTTGGTTAAGACATCTGTATTTCAAACCAACATCTTCAGAACTGTGAGCAGCTCTGTTAATAGTCTTTTTATTTGATTAGGGTAATCTGCTGCTGTGCTGTGTTAATCTTTATCCACTACCTTTTAACCAATCAATATTTTAGGGTTATAGATTTGGAAGGTAGGTGACAATTTTGTAGATAAACTCTCTAGGCACTGCTGACATGGTGTGGTTGCATATTTAATATTTTTTCTGAGGATTCACAACTCCAGCAGTGTAAGAATCTGCCCAGGGTAAAAAAAAAAAAAAAAAGTTAAACCTTAAATTTTCAAAGCTGTACACGGGGACTTGGCCACCTGCCTCCTATTAATGTCAATGAAAATTTAGAGGTAAGAAAAGCAATGTCTTTTCCCTCAGATCATTTCTGCTTTGAAAGGAACCAGAGAACAAGAGAGAGGAAATTAAAAGCAACTTCGTACCACAGGCCAACACCAGCAAGGCCTGGTGGTGAGGCAGGAACAGTACAGAGGCAAAACATTTGTTCCCTAAATGAGTGAGCATCTCCACACATATCAAAAGACCCAGGTACAAAAAGTTCAGAAGGCAAAAAATTAGATTTTCTGTTTTTAAAATGTCATTAATATATATCTTTTTTAATTTTCCTTTGCTGAAATTATCTGTTGCTTATGACATTAATTTTGCTGCAGATAAAATTAGTTGTCAGACCTCTGTTTATGGCCTAATTACCTTTTCTAAGGGGAAAAAAAAAGGGCAGGAGAAATAAAAGAAAGAACAATAAAATGCAGTAATCTACTTTCCAGCAAGAGGGATTCCTAGGGATGTGTTACCTGCATGGGCTCCACACTAAAGCCATGCACATGTTTCATACACAGAAAAGCAGATTTACTTGGACTGTTTTGCCCATCTGGGCAGTGCCAGCTTCTGCCTGCCCTCATTTCCATGCCTGGGGACAGGCAGGACAGGCCAAATCACCCTCAATTATTTCTAGAGAACTGGGAATCTTGCAGTGATTTGAGATCCTTCTAATAAGAAAAGAAGTCAGGAAACCTGAGGGTGACATCTCAAAAAAAAGGCACTGTAAATTACTAATTTCTTCTCAAAATGTTTCTCCACTTTGCTTCTAGCTTTGGAAAAGGTAAATGGATTTTTCATTGGTTAGAAGTGGGTGTCAGGAATGCCATTGCAAAGCATTGTAGAAACCAAACCAGCACATTTTCATCATGTCTCAGCCCAATTCTTCAGCAAGGAGCAGAATAACAAATACTGAATATGTCTTAAGAGCTCTTCACATTATATGAAGCTCAAAATTGAAATTAATTTGTACAGCATTCCTGTTAATCGAGTTAGAGCCTCAATGCCACCTAAACTGCAGCTCTACCTGACACAGCTCGGGCACGGCACAGGCAGAAGGTGAGCGAGCCTGACCTCAGACGGAGGCTGCCCTTTGAAGTGTTCTGAGCAGCATTGCCATGAGATCTGCCCAGCTGCATTTTGGAATATATTTGACAAACAAAAAAATTTGTATCTGTGTTCATTTCACGAGATATAAATGTCTCTTTCGTGGTAGGAGAAATCCTGCTCCCTGGAAGTGATCCTAATCTAATCTGACACGCGGTATTTGTAACCCTACTTTAGTGTCCCAGCCTATTTACAGTGTTTACATAAAACCCCCCGAAATCTCCACATTCCCTGAAAAGTTAATCCAGTACAAATATTGACTGGCTGTCAATTGAGCATTATTGACTTGCTCCAGGACTGTGCTTTATTGCCTTAACTGATGAAGCTTGTTTCCTTTGCTAAACTTAATGTCTTTCGGGCCCCCTTTGGATGAAATGCCATTTATGATACTGCTCCTCCTCCTCCCACAGCCTTGGGGCCGCCTCTTCCACCCAGTTGGAGTGGTGGGACAGCCTCAAAGCTTTGCAGAAGGAAGGCAACAAACCCACTCTCTATTCTACAAAGAAGACCTGGTCCAACACCAGTCCTATCTCCTATAAGTATTTTGTCCACACCAGCTCCAACACATTTTCCTTCTTTGCTTATACAGAGAAGTGTCTCCAGCAAGGCTGGAAAGGGGCTGTGAACCCTTCAGCGAGGTCTGTGAAAATCAAACTGATTACCAGGAGCTGAAATTCTCACTCTGGCAGTCTATAACCTTCACAGGGAGGTGGTGGCATTTTTTTTTTTTTTAAGGAATTCTTAAATTCTAAAAGCTAGAAACCTTGGATGTCTTGCATCTCTTTATAGAAATAGTACAAATCAGCTTGTCCAGAAGCCAGAGTTCATGAAACACCCACACTCATCATGTTTTGAACACCCAAGAAAACATTATTTATCATTTCAATTTTTTTTAAAATCCGTGGTCTCCAGATACAGCAAAACAGAAACCAAAAATAGCAACTTTCACAACATTCCCTGATTCTGCAACAAATTCCATCAACCATTCTAAGTTCTGATCCCCAGGTCAAGTGAGACTGACAATAAATCTTAGGAAGGATTTGATATCGTTAAGCTGCAAAACCCAAAAATCCATTACAAAAGATTTATCCGGACGTACAAAGAACGAACCCAAAACGTTTCAGTCAGCGCGGGGAAGGACAAAAGGATGCAATGGCAGCCAGCGGAGGAAGGGGAGATCCTGAATGACCAAAGCCAGTTACAAAGCACATATTTCTCTCTGATCTCAAAACAACATTTAGGAAGGAATTTGCCCAAAAATGCAGGTACCACAGACATGGGGCTTTGTTTGTGAAGGAATGTACCAGAGCAGGCACTTACAGTTTGCAGAGCTCCATCTGCTTCTCCACACGGGGCCACTCCTTGGGCCCTGCTCAGCCCCAGGGCAGGATTTGGTGCCATGATCTGCTCTTTCCCTGTTCTCGTCAGCTGCCTGGAGAGAGGGGCAAGGAGAGGAAAAAACAGGGATGTGTCACATTGCTACACCTTCATTTGATATTCTTTATAACTTCTTATGTCTGGCTCATGTGGGGAGACAGTCCAGTTCTTTAATCAAAGATTTTCAGATCATCCCTTTAGCAACTGAACAAAGCCATGACAGTTTTGCTCTCAGTCTGCCAACCACACGAGCAAGTTTATTCCTGCCTAGTTTGTTTTTTAACTTTATTTTAGCCCATACAAGTGATTTTCTACAAGACTTCCGTTCTTTTTAAATGAAAGGCTTCTTCTGAACGTTTAACAAATGGAAGAATCCACCTTATAACACCAGCTATGCCAAGAATGCACCTGCTCTCTGTGAAAATACTTTGGCTGTCTTGAATGTGGTTAAATGTTAACATTTTCATTAGTCTATAAGTTTTGTTGTCAGGCTGGCATAAAAATGAAAAACAAACAAACAAGAAACCCTGGCCATCACAAATTTTACTTTTTTAAATTAAATGTGGCTGATGGGTATAAAGACTTTTAAAATTTTTTTCTTTTATCTTTCAAATCCTGCAAATGAATTCAAGGTGTCTAAGCCAGTTTAGTTAGGAACCTCCATGCACAGAATTACAGCAGAGTCAGGAAACCCCTGCAATCAAGGCTTACATGGGACCCCAGATGTATTTAAACCAACCACAATCACACCATTAGCATGAGGTGCAAAAAGTGCCAAAACAAGACAAAAACACTGAGAGTCCATATGTTTAAAAGGTTGGGTTTTGCTGCTGCTCAAAATCCTTCCCTCCCCACATACCTGTACATAATAATAATCATAATCACCATCATCATAAAAAATAAACCCTCAAGATCAAATAGTCAGTGGTATCTTAAGAGAAAAGAAGACGGCAGGCTTAGGAAACCAAATCCTTGTAATAAATAATATATGATGAGTTAAGGAGATGAACTGACAAAGTGGTGCACCTCTAATCTCTCCCCTGCAAGAGAGGGAAGAGCTGAATCACTTGCACAACATTTTTCTTTGAGCATGGTCAGGGGTTGCTCCTCCACTCCAGTTTCTCAATGAATATCATGCTCTACTCATTTCCCAGCCTAAGCTACACATCAGCAGCACAGCCAGTTATCACCTGCAATTTTACAGTATAAGGATAAAATTTTGGAACATTCTCTTTTTAGTATATAATTATTTCAGGGCAAGTTTGACTTGGAGATGAGAGAGTCAAGCCACTGAAATCCTGCTGGACACCAAGGGCCACCTCACTCAGGATTCCCAGTTATCCTTTATTCCAAACTTGAAATGACACCTCCACCTAAACAGCAATTTTAAATAACAAACTACACCAGGCAAAAAAAAAAAAAAAAAAAAAAAAAAAAAAATCCCGCAGCACAGCCAAGATGCCGGGCACATAAAGAAAATTAACTGGCCCATATTTCTGAGCAATAAAATCAATGTCACCTTTTTATACCTTCAGCCCCCTTGTCTAATGTCCCTCAGCAGATTCCTGCCAATGCTGTGCAGCTATTCCAAGCAAGGCAGGGGTAAAAGCCTGTGAGCAAGGACTTCCCACCTTCCACTAGTCCCATCCTTCTCTACTGAACACATTCCTTCAGTTTTTTCTCTCTCAGCTTCGCCACCTGGGAAAAAAGCTGCACTAAAACATTCAGGACCTAAAAGCACAGGAGTGCACCAGCTTTTCTAAAAAAAATATATACATTCCAAGCAATAATTGTTGGAGGAGGGAATGATTTTTGGTGTGCACATCACACAAGAATTTGTTTCGTTAGTCCAAGAAAGAATTTCCATGTTAAAGACAATGGGAAAAAAAAAATAAAGGAAGACAAAAATAGTGTTTAGTCAGTGATAAAGCAGCAGATTTCAAATTCCAAATTAATTATTTTTTACTTTATTTTGACTTTATTATTATTTTTGACTTATTTTAGTATTGCAGAGATTTTTCAACTATGCAACAATCCCCAGAAGCAACTGTGCCCACAATTATGTCTAAATGGAGCTGTTACTGGTCAGCAGCTCAGAGGACCACACTGACACAGCTGAGACTCATAATCCAAGTCAAACACACACAAGTAGGAGCACTAAGAAAGTGTAAGAAGAGTATTAAGGGATTAAGAAAATTCTAGAAGAAAGCCATGTCAGTGGCAAATACAAGTAATTGGTTTTCCAAGTGTGACTCTGCTTCGATGGTGTAAGGGACAAGCCCAAAAAGAATTGAGACATGAGAATATATTTTGCAAAACATTTGCTCACAGTCCAGTACTTTTGCATTAAAATCAACTCACCTCCCAAATCCCTTTTCTCCTACACCACATCCCACATTAATGTTTACCTTTTCTCACTGCTGCTACATATTTTTTCCCTGCTGAAGTCTTTTATTTTCTCACCACAATGAGAGTGAGTGCCAAAACTGTGGCTGGTTTGGCCTTCCCAGTGCAGAGCAGTGGGAAATGGAATCATCAGTGCAGTGACTGACAGCTATTGCTGCTGGCAAAGGCAGGAACTGCAGTTGGATTTTAAAATGATTGAGGAAAAAAAAAAAAAAGAAAAAAAAAGGCAGGAGAGGAAAAGGGGGGAAGACACCATTTTTTCAGCCCAGCTATTTGAAAGATAATTGCTGTAATTTTGTCTCTCCTCAATCTTCCCACTAGGCAAGCTTACCGAGGAAGGCAAATTTCTAGTTCTTAAAAGTGCTATCATTCACACTTTTCTAGAAGAAGTTTGATTAGTTTGAAATCTACACTTGACCATTACAAAATTCTAGGACAATAACTAAAAAATGGAAAAAAAAAAGTCAAAGAACAAGAAACAGAAAGACCAAAAAAGCCCCCAAAACCCCGAAGAAAATAACTCAAACCCTATCCCCACTGCTGGAGAAAAGAAAAAAAATATTTTCACTTTGTCTGGCACAGTGTTTTCATGTTTTTTAAATTGCTCTGTATTTTCACAGCTTCAGATATTTCTGAAATATGGAATTTGCATTTTCTAGGTGGGGAACACTGCCAAAGTTGTTAATCCCAGGCAGATGTAAAGTTGCACCGCTATATTGTGATGTGGCTCCTTAAAAACAACCTAAAAACATAAAAAGCCCACAAAAAACCAACCACCCAACAACCACCACAAATATCCACTAACCCATATGGTCAATAATTGCTGTTTAATAGTCCTCCTATTACAAACCTAAAAAGCAGCAGCCAGAATTACCAGTAGAGTATTAATAAACAGGAATGAGTTAATAGCGCATAAAGACCTTCTAGTGGAACAGTGGGGGAGTTGAATATTCTTTTCTTAAGTCAGCTGTAAGTAATTACTACATGGTGTGCTTCTGACTATTACCATAACAGAGCAATTGGACGTGAAGAATGGATAATAGTATGGACATGGAGGTATTTTTAGAATATCAGCAGTGTGGCAGGTAAATGCCCTACCCGGGCACAAACCTTTAAATAAGTTGAAATAACTTTTCCTAATGACACCTAGCCCGGGCAGATTTCTGAAAAGATCAATCTAATAAATTATTAAAGTAACTTTATAAAGACATGGCTGTGATATGTAAATAAGGGAAACAGCAAAAAAATTCCCAGCCGTTCAGCAGGCAGGCAGCACTGCAGTAAGTGCATAATCACAGGTTTCTGTGTTTCCTTTAGAGCAGTGCCTTCCTCTGTCTGAACAGGGACTGTGCTCCGCTCGCCTCCATTGGCTGCTCCGGTGAAAACTCCTACATTCCATCAGGAAGGGGAACTGTGAGTGCAGGAGCTGTGGGGTTTGGACAGCTGAGATCATCCTCAGTGATTTAACAGTGCATCCCATTTGTTTAAAGATATCATTGTGGGAGCGTTCAGGGAGACACAGCTCCGTGTTCCTGGGACCATCCTGCAGCAAGTGCAGGAGGGGATTTTGTCCATTCACACAACAGATGCTGCCCTATAAAGCCAGCCTGAGCCTTAATTCAGAGAATAGTAATTTTATGAATGCACTGAAACATAATTTAAGGAGTATTTTGAATTTTTTCAGGTCTTTCTCCTGCTATGTTGCTACACAGGGCAGATGTTGATTTTTCAATTTGCAGGTTTGTTAAGCATCATGGAATGTTTTGGTTCTCAATCAAGAATATTCTTCCCAAGTGGTTGCAAAGTCCTATGCCTGAAAATAAATGCATGTCCTTTTTGTTTCTTAGCAGCACGTGTTCTGCATTCAATAGAAGTAGAAAAATAAAACTGATAATGTGATGCTATTTGTTGGACCAATATATGCATTTTTAGACTTCAGCTCTCAGAATGCAATGTATTTCCAGGTTATTGTCTACAAGCACAGCCTATATAAGACAAGAAGCAGTTTCATTCACATGGTGCTATCCCAGCAGTGCTGCTCAGAGAATTCTGCACTGTCATGTCCTCGGTGTTGTGTCCATCCACTGAGGTGCCCCTGACACAGCTCCTGATCACCTTATCAAAGCAACAGCCCCTGCCCTGGTAACATTAATGGCGAACACTCTGTGCACACACAAGGAATTTTAGGAACAGGGAATGTTTCTCATTTGCATGCACACCAACAGATAGGGTAAAATAATTTTGTCTCCCCTAAAGACAGCAGAGACTGAGCTGCTGAGTTCCCCCCAGTATTTCCTATGTTCAACAGCAGTTTCTGACTAATCTGTTGCAGTGGCCTTGGTATCAGTCCTGGATTTCTGTGTAGCAATCAGACAGAGCCACAGAAATCACATTGTGCCACATCCACTTCTGCATAAAGTTGCTGACTTGAGGGCATTTCATAAAGGGTTTGGCCCTTTGCAGTCTTCTGCCCCATTAAATCTGAAGATTATGTGTTGTTCTTAGTCACTCCACTGTTATCATAATGGAGAGATGATGTTATAATGCAGGTCAAACAAACAGCTAATTGTTCTTGGGCATGGCTTGAGCAGAAACAGAATGGAGAGGCTGGAGACATTAATAACAGTACTTGGTGCAATTATAATAGATAGCTTCTATCAGAGGATTTGAAATCACTTTGTGAGCCTTGTGAGCACATTGCTAAATGTTTTTGATACTCCCATTTGAAAGTGAGACCATCATCTTAAGACCAGGCTCATACATTTAGATACTGGAGCAGGGAGAATGCAAACAACCAAGAACGTACAGGACAGAAGGCAAGCCTTGGAGGGTCAACTCAGAATTAAAGTTTGTAAGTGTGTTTTTAAACAAACAATCTAAATAAAAAGCAAACAAACAGGCAAATCTGAAAGAATAAAAAACCCTCACAAGTTTGGGGGTTTGGGTTTTGTTTTGTTGGGGTTTGGTGTTTTCTTGCCCCAAAATTAAAACAACACATTTGCTACATTGACACAGAGAAACACATGTGAGTGGTTGGAGCTCTCCAGTCCAGACCAAAACTCAGCACACTGCAGGAGCAAACTTTCCAGGAGTAAGGAGTTTCAAGCAAAGGTCTGATGTCTCACAAGCCCAGAAAGATTTTGGGATATTTCTGATACTGCAGACACACTCATACTTAGGCACACGTTTATTAGAATATTAAACAACAATACCTCAGGCTATATCCTGTATGGAAAAATTCTATGGAGAGGTAGAGACTTACAGCCTGAAACAGGCAAAGCTGAGAGAAGATGAGAAGAGAAAAGACAGAAGTCACAAAAATACAGCCAGAGTGAAGGTCACCCAAACTGACTCAGAAACTGATTATGGGCAGAATAAATCTGCAGCTCTGGAGCTGACATGGGAAGGAAAAGAACAGGGGAGGACAAGGCAAAATATGAAAAATAAGGTGACTTAACACTGCTGAAAGAGTTTCACCACACGAGAAAACAACACAAGAAGTGATCTAAGAAACTGTCAGCCAGGAGTGAAGGCACAGAGTGCATGAGAGCAGGGTAGTTGCAAAGACAAACATTATTCTCTTTCGGTGGACAGCACTGCAAAAATATTATTCCCCAAGCTCCCTGCACCTTTCCATTCCCCAGCCACATTGTTCAGAGGTCTTTCTGTAAAGACCAGGAGGGATGCAGTCAGCAAAAAGAAGACAACAGAGGCATTAGCACTTGTCTAGGATATTTAAGGTATTTATGGAGAATAGAATTCAATTGTCTAAATTATCAGCCCTAGGGAAATTGTTTTGGAGTTCTCATTCAAGCTGCTACTCAGGATGCATTTTGTCCTTCAGAACAACCTGAAGCCTGTCCTGCCGTGTGAATTCTTTGAAAATAAGATAATGGATGATTTTAAAATGATTCTTCAGGAAGACTGGGTATATTTTAAAGTTTCCCAGTGAGGCACTCTGGCCTTACATATTCCAGTTTAAAACAAAGTGGAATCACTGAATCAGTAGTTATATGAAAAACTATTTGGGTTAACAAAACACAGTCCCATTATATGTTTCCATAAGTTCCAGAAGAATCCACAAGTCATCTGACACCAACTTGGATATCTCTTGAGAAAGTACTGAGCATATTCCAACATCCCTCAGGTATGAGTTCAGTGCCAAGGTGTTTAAGGTCCATGATTATGCATAATTTGCTCAAAATGGCCTATTTTTCTTTCATGCTCTTGAATGAGATAGTAAAATGGAACACTTTTTCAGAAAATCAGAACTGAATCACTCATGCATGGCTGCAATCATTATTTGTATTTCACTGGCATCTCAAGATTTCAGGCAAAAGTGGGACACCCATCTTGGAACATGGATTAAGAGACACCACCTTCCCCAAGGACCTTTTACTTTGATAAGAGACACATGCATGGGAGGAACTCCAGGACATCCCCACCTGGTATCATAGAGAGACATCAGTTTATGTGAGTCTTTTTAAAATATGCAACAAAACCTTGCAAAGGGTGGTGGGGGAAGAACTTCAGAGACTGAAACAGTTTTTAAACTGTTCACTGGATAACTGGAGGTTAGACAAGCAGCGAGAAGGGCTGTACACTGCAACAATTCCCAGCTGCCAACTGGGGACACCCAAACTGAAATAACTTTTACAAGGCATTGAGATAAGTTTTCCACATTTTTACTACTGTTCTTGGCTGGAATTGGCCACACACAAGTGCTGTTCATCTCTCACACTGCACTGCAGTGTGTGTGCTGGGACTTGAGTCCAGCTCCTGATTTCACACAGGAGCTGGTACCCATCACTCATTAACTGAGCAAAGCTGCCACCAGCCTGCTTCCTTGGAACACAACAGCCAGGCCTCCTTTGACTCCCCTGCACTGACAGGATGACCTGGAAATACTCCCACCTTTTCCTTCCCTTCTTTTTCTGGTTTTCTTTCAGCAGCAGCAAACACGCACTGAATTTACCTCTTCTGTTGTACTATCACTTCTTACCCTCCAAATACACTTTCTTTCTTCTCCCATCTAATCCATCCTCCATAATTCCATATTTTCTTAAGATCCTTTCCTCTTTGCCAGGTTTCTTAGTTACCCCTAACAGGGTAACTTGCAGGTACCATCCACTTACAGGTACCATCATTTGCCCACCTGAACACATTTCTCTGGGTATGGCAGAGTTGGATGAGGAATTTTCATTTTCTCCTAACTCACCACTATTTTTGTTAGGCTGTTCCCAGGCTTCTTGAAATAATCGTGCTCCCCTGCCCCATCTTCACATGGGCTGTTAAAGAAGTCCAAAATTCATGCAAAATCAACCCTGAAGCCAGAACTGACCATACTCTGAATGAGGAGACTTCTTAGAGGAAAATTAAGATTTAATCCATTTAAAGCACGCCAGTCAATTGATAGTCTGTGTGCCACTGCATTCACTTACCCAACGGCACCAAAATAACACAGCAATTACACTCATAAATGAAATACTATATACAAAGGATTAGCTCAAGCTTTCTGAGAAGAATTGGACACTCTAATGATCACACAGCCTGTCTAAAAAAACTAAATAAAGAGAAAGTCTCCCCGACATGCACGACTTATTGACATTTACATAGTGCCAGTACATAAGCAAATATTTTAACCTTTATCTGCATTTCAGTATTTGTCTTGGTTTCTAATAATCACTTTAAGCAGTTCCTAAATTAAATGCTTCTACACTACTCCTCGGAAGAGCAAAACCAAAACAAAATACAAGAGCATTTTTTTTTAAAGCTGTAACAATCAGCAAAAACAATGCAAAACAAAATACAAGAGCATTTTTTAAAATATGTAACAATCAGCAAAACCAATGCATAAAGCCATTATTTTTCACTGGGCTTTGTTGTGACAGTTACCATGGCCAACCCATTAACATATTTGCTGTACAAGTATGGTCATTCCACGGCCTTAATTAACTTTCAAGTGGAGAGTGCTGCGGCTTTACCACTTATTAAATATCCACTACAATAAGTTACAGTTTTACCCTTCCAACCTCACTTAGCCAAGACACCCAGAAGAACCAGCTTTCCATCTGACTGTAATTTTGTAATTGCTTTTTACTGAAATTATGTTGAAACTGGACCCCCTATGTAAATGTATTTTGCCTGGTTCATCTAAAATTGGCCACCCCTAATCAGATCTGGTTGATATTTGATTGAATAAGTGGAAAATTAAGTTTCTCTCTGATAATGCTGTGCTTTTGCCTCCCTTTCATTATGTATAATGTAGACATTTTGGGTCTGGAATCTGAAAGCGTGCCCCCTAGAGAACAGCAGCGAGGCTCGGGAATGCTGCTGGGAAAGCCGCGCTGCTCCAAGTGCAACACACAAACAGCGCAGTTACACCGAGCACAGCTAATTCCAGCTTTATTCGGGAAGAAAGCGCCGCGATTGGAGATTAAATCGAGGCAGAATTAGGGTTTGTGATTAGCTGGGCTGAGCTGCTGAGGTGTATTCATCATGATATCATTATTTCCACGCGTGAGCATCAGAATGCCCTGTGTGTTTAAACTTGTACGCTGCCGGCCAAAAGCAACCGGATCCACCTCCACCAGGCGCTCCGCAGGGTGGGAAACACGGCTCGAGCTCGGGGAAAAAATAATTCCACAAAGGGAACACGTGAAAAGGCCACAGGAGTGCACCACTGAAAAACACATAAAAATGCAAATTTCCCTAAACTTCATCTTTGGATGGACTGAAGCATAAGTGAGAACTTCAACAAAGCTATAGAAAAAGATGACAGGTCTGAGTTTCAGAAATTTAAGACAGCAGTAGGATTAGACACTTTGGGTTGTCTTCGCATACATTTCTTATGGGAGTTAATTCCATTTGACATGCAAGACCAAAGCAAGATTACAGAGGCATAGCCCCATGGCGAGGTGTATGCTGTAGCTAAAAGCTGGGATTTGAATAATTGTGCAGGCTTACTCCAAGAATCAGGCGAGAACAGAATGAATGGATTATTACAAGGAACTTTGTACATTTTTAACTGCTGGACTTAATAAAATACCCTGTGTGTAAGACTGGTATTATGGTCCTTTGCACTCATTCTAGTTGAAGTTTGTGGTAGGATCTATCAAACAGGAGAAAACGCAGAAGCTGTTAAAAAAGAATGTGCGATGAAAAACTGGGCAGGGCCGTGCCCCACGCCATCTTCTGAAGGAAGCAAATTTGGAGAGCTTTAGTTCAAAATATTCAGGCCCTAAAATGTTAAAGGGAATTCATTTCCTGCATAAGAGAAGGTTGAAGTACACAAGAGATTGGATCGAAAAAATGAGGGAACAGAAGAAAGAGAAAAAAAAAAAAAAAAAGAGGGGGAAAAAAAAGGCAAGTTTTTATTTCACTGTTTCAGCTTGTTAGCCAGATCATTTATTACGGAGAAAGATTACTAATCCACACATCATTTTTTTTTAAATTGACCTCTTCCCTTTGTGTCTGTGGAAGCACTTGTCTGTAAAAGGAGGTAATAGCTGACTGCTCCTTAGAGTCAGTGATGCTTAATTAACTGTCCAGTGAGAATTATTGAAATACTTATATAATTCTTATTTAGCACTCATTAAAGTGAGGGATACAAATGCTGGACAATGAGAGGTTCAGGAAGGCTTTGAAAAGAGGGAGTTAGTACTCTAATAGCAAAGAATTATGAAAGCCTGCCCATTAACAGTAATAGAGCAGACCTTTCATTTTAAAAGTCACTGACTCAGATCTGGACTTATTTGATATTTTTTTTAAAGCTCCTCCATCCAACCCCCAGCAATAGACCATCTCCTGCCATTGCTACCCAGACTGTGCAGCAGGTGAGCCAAGGAGGGAATTGGAGCTCCTCTCCTTCCCTGTGCCACGGCTGTGGCTGCTCGGCCCACGCTCCCTCAGCTGGTTTGGCACAGCTCCTGCCCCCCACCAGCCCCCCAAAATTCACCAGCTGCTGAGAGGCCCCAACAGGTACAACAGAACCAGTGCAATGATTTGTACCACATCAGTATCAACAAAATACGTGGACTGTCTTACACCAGGACTTTCCTTGCATAAAACACATTCACAACTATCACTGCATAGAAACAGCATCTCAGGTGAGTCCCATTTCGCCCTAAAAAATAATCTCCATTTCATTTCAATGGGTGCTTTGGGAGTGTGTGATGAGTAGCCTGAATAATTTGGCAGCTTCTAGAATGGAGATGAAGAGGCTCTGGGTACCTAGCAATGGCAAGATTCAACCCTACCTGTATCTTACTCTGTAACAGGTTACTGTACAGAAAATGAACTAAATTCATCAGTACCCTCTGTGAGACAAAAAGAAAATGCGTGTGCATCTGATATGCCCAATTAAATCTTTTCAGAAATAGATGACTAATAAGAATTAATTGGCCCAACTTCAGATGGCTTCTTGTTGCCCAGCTGGGTTTACAGAGGTCCCATGGATCAAGAGCTTGTCCTCAGAAAATTCACCCACAATAAAGAGCAAGTTCACCACCGCTATTTGGAGGCTCTGCAGGTTCATTCCCCCACAGAAGGTGTGCTGCATTCCTCTCTCCAATATGGATATTGTCAAAAGTTCTTGAATCTACAGGAATTCACTTAGAAATGAAGCTCAGGTCTCCTTTCTATTCATATAATGATTGATGAAACACGAGGGAAAATAAATTGAATTATGTTAAATCTCCCAGGGAAACATAATTAAGCTGTAAAGCATTCCCTTGAAATCCTCGTAGCACTCAGGCTGTGTCTCCTACTACATGATCAATAATAATATTAAAGGCAATTATTTTGAAGGACTGGCATGAACTTTCAGCTTTTACTATGTTTTATACTATTAAAAGCTAAGGATTTGCTTGGCTCCTATATCTGTGAAATCCTTATATAATTCCAGCACAAGGCTTCTAATGCATCATGGCTGGGACTTTTTCCTTCTTTCTTGGTACCTAATGCAGCTCTTAATTCTAAAATCTGTATGTCTGTGTATAGTTCAGTGTATGACATTACAGAAACCACACTGAACATAGCAAACATTACTCCCTCACCCTAATCCAGAAGCTGGCCAATTGCATGGATTATGCTGGTTTCAACCCCAATTTAACTGGAGCTCTAAGGATTACATGTCTGTACATGTTAATTTGATTAAATGACCACCAACACATGCCTCCATCACCAAATCAAAACATGGCAAACACTTCCAGTTTACCAAGCAGAAGATGAAGCAAGAATCCTGGGAGAAAAATCACAGCAGACATCTCAAAAAACCTGGGGATCAGAAAACAGTAGGAAGAAATAAAATTTGATTCTAGAAGGAAATAGTACCAGCAATTTTCCAAAGGAATTTTGTCATAGATGGAATTTGTGGACAAAAAGGCCTGGAAAAAAAACTTGGTTGGTGAACCATGACTCTTATTATTGCAACAAAATTAAGTAGACAATGATTGTGTGCTATTAACACCTACAGATAAATATAAATAATTAGTGCGTCGTACACATGTATTTTTAGTATATATATTTATGAATGCATATGAAAGACTATAAATATATCCTGGTTTTAACACGTCTTGACCAGAAACAGTAATTCAAATACAATTGTGAAAATGACATAAAAAGCAAGACAGCTCTGAGCAGCTCTGAAATTCAATCCCAGGCACCATCCCTAAAGAGTGACCAAGACTTTCATCAAATGTCATAAGCTCTGAGCTGTGGATTTTTTCAAAGAGAACTCTCACTGGGCAAACAGCTTCCAGTTCCAGGAACGCTTGTCAAGCTCACAGGTAAGGAAGGGAGATGGACTTCTCAAATGAATTTGAAAGTATATATTACAAAGAACACAAAAGGCTTCCTCAGAAAGCAGACATTGGATTTGGAACACTAAATACTATTATGAAAGCATCAAATAGAGCAACAATAATTAGAATACTTTGGTATTCTGGAAACTGCAACAATAGGTGTAAGTACCAGGATCCAAGATGTAAATAAGTCGGGCATTTTCTTGTTCTTTTAATAACAGAGGCATTGAGAAGGCAAATTTCAGACCCTGCAGAAGAAGGCACATAATTTCTCCACAGAAAGATTCATAAATGAGTTTCATCCTAAGAAAGATCAGAGTAAAATATACGAAGCAAGATGACATAATGGGCTGTAGCTTAAATGCAGCCCCCAATGGCCCCCTGTTCTGCAAACCAGGCTGTGGGTAATTGAATGTAAGACGAAGCAAAAATACAGAAAAGGCCAAGCTGGAGAATAAAAATGCAGTGTGTGTAACAGCACTGAGAGGAGTACAGCTCTGTAGAACTGATTAATAAGAAGAGCAGTGAACAGTACAGAGTGGATTTGCAGAGATTAGAATGTTGCAGGCTTTGTCCAAAAGATTGTATAAAGTTCTTATTGGTTTTGAATTTAAATAGGGTAAAATTTATCTAACACTATTAATGCTTCCCTTTGACCTTTACATATCTCTTGCCTCCACCCCTAAAAAAGGACACCTTAAAGCACAGTGTGTTTACTCTGCACTGTTTTATACCTCCTGAACACACGTGTGTCCATGTGCACACGTGTGCACAGCCTCTTCCATTGCTCTGCACTGCCACAGCCATTGTGGACAAACTGATTGACACTGGCAGCCAAAATCGTGAGGACACACACTCTGATAAACCTTTGGAGTCATGTTCCTGCATTAACAAGGGCAGAAATTCCAAAGAGAAGACAGCAAGGCAGGGACTTGGGATTTTTTTTCTTTCAAAGCTCTCACAAACAGCCCAGTGGGTTGGGTGTTGTAGCACATGGCAGCTCCACCTCAGAGAAGTTTAAGTCAGCAGTAAGACATTTTTATAAAAATAGGAAATATAAAAATGGACTGGGCAGTAAAAACTGAGAATAATATTCAGAAAGAGAAAACTACAGGCAGTGACAGGACACTGAGTGACGATGGCAGCATCATAAAAATACAACATTCATGACAAGTTAATGACAGAGTCCATCATTACAGACAGAATTAAACATTTAATGGATGGATTGCAGGAAAGACATGAGAATGGAGATTTAATTCTTTGGTTTTAATGCTGCTTTCAAGACGTGACTGAGACAGGACTACCACAGATCAGCTACTATGATTTGGAGAATGTACAGCTCTTCCTCATGGGAGATAAAGAGTTGTACTTAGCCTGGAAACACTCATAGGAGCTGCAAAAGGAAAACAGGTGGGGTTCCTTTTCATCAAGGTGAAATATTTTCCATGGACTTAAAGCCAGGAGAGAAACCCACAAGGACAAAGAGTGTTCCTAAGGCCAAAGCACATTGGGACTAGCTAAGAGAAGACATGAACATATTAAAACTATCCAAGCCCTTTCAACACAAACACATTACCAACAACAGAAATTCTGTTTTCAGACCCCAGCCTCCTGCCATTGTGGAGGGGTCAGGCAGGATTTTTAAACTGCAGCCATAGCAAACTGGGTTTTCTCTGTCTAAAAGATAGAAATGAGACACCCCTCTCCCTGGGGAGGGGGACAGGCAGAGAATAAAGGGAATCAGCCTGAGGAGTGACTGTGCAGAGCCATGAGGATTCATCTAGAACATGGCATTTGGGAGGAGAATTCACATTACACACACATCCAGAAAGCTGGAGAGTTGGTTTAGGCACATCTCCCCTTCAGCCAGCCTTAGCTGGTGCTTCTCTAGGCAATTTGGATACCTCTGTGAATTCCCCTCTGAAGTTTGAGTAAATTTCAGGCTTTGGAAAAAAATATACATAATCTGTTTAACAGGTAAATTATTAAAGAAGACAATAGTAATTTTAAATGTAGGTTTTCCTGCCTCCACACATGCTCACCAATGGCTCTTCCTATATACAAAGCTGACTGAAGGGAGGGGTGGGATTGAATAACAAATTGGTGTGATACAATCACATCACTCACAATCACATAATGGACTATATCCCAATTTTCAAAAGGCATAAAGTATCCTCATTAATACGATAAGTGCAGCAGTCAAATCAGTACTATGATTTTATCAGCGTTTTTGACTGTACATGAATTAGAATATAAAATGCATACAGAATTTTTAATGGGAAGGCTTTAACATTCTATGAATGTATTTCTCACTGTCATTTACATCGCATTAAAGTGAAATTCCACATAAAAGCAGAAAGAGAATACTCCACGTCCTAAATTACAGTTTTTCATAGTTGTCATGTCCACATACTGGGAATCTTATTCACAAGCTGTAATAATATCTTAAACCTGAAAAGGGTGCAGTGTTGCTCTGTTTGTTTGCTATGGCTGGCAAGTGGAGTTGTCACACAACAAGGCCACATGGTCAGGATGGAGCCTACAGAGATTTTTTGGGGGATGCAATTGTATTCCCTGCCTGTGCTACAACAGGTTGCTAAACCCTCTACTTCTCCTTCTCAGCAGGGCACCAAAACTGTTACCATGTTTACAGAGATGTTGTTACCAACTTCTTTTAGCTCTTTTCCTTTTCCACCTGCCTTTCAGAACATTAGTTTAAAATAAAGTTTGCCAACAATTATTTTTCTTTAAACCCAAAGGGATGCAATTTAGTTTTCTCTAAGCGTGCACTATTTCTGTATGCATTAAATTTTACCATGAAAACCAGCAATATCAGTTTTTACAATCTGTTTTCTCAGATCCAGTAGTTTCATGCTGCCTCAGATTTGATTCATCTCAAAGAAGAGGCTGTAAACTCAGATTTGTTTCACACTCAAACCACCTGGCACAGACCTAGCCATGTTTCTGACCAATATATTCTAGCAGGCCTGAATTCTCCTCCCCTCATTAGTTCCTTCTACAGAAACAGCAGCCATGGGGTGCTTCCTTGGGTGCTGAACACACAGGAACTGCAGAAACTCCTAGGGGAACATTGATATTCAAACCTGGGCTTCTTTCTTTGATTAAAGCAAGTATTTAGGTGTTATATTTACTTCTTTTTGTAATGTTCTAAGGTTGACAAATGCATCACTAATCTGGGATAAGCTGACAATTCTAGGGTGCACCAAAAAAAAAAAAAAAAGCTAGACTTTAAATGGTGGAAAATCGTAAGGTCTTCTTTTCTGTTCTCATTTTCCAAATATTGAATTTTAAATCTGCTTCTGCTGCCTCCCCTCTCCACCCCTGAGATGCACTGGCATCTAAAAGCACTTTTTTCAGCATATTAGGAAACAAATATTTGGGGGGAGGAAAGATATGCAGCACCTAAGCACCTGGGGAAAAAGCCCAGAAAATATTACTGGATTCATGACAGAAGCCACAGCCTCAGCTGCATCTCCTGCCTGTGAATTTACAGGTACTTTCAGGCTGGAGAGCAGCAAATATCAGCACTGCTATATTCAGGTTCTAGGAACCATTTATCCATGCCAGGGCAGGAATGCTGCTCCTTGAAAGAACCACACAGGCTGTTGCATATGATCAGTGCTGGTTTTAGTACTGCATAAATCACTACAAGACTGGGGCCTGTTATTTAGTCAATGCAAAATAAAAAATTTCTAGGAAGCAATACCTCCTGCAAGTGCCTTTTTGCAGAACAAACACTCTGCAGAGAAGGAGATGGGGAAGTGAAAGTGGTGCCTCTGCCTGAATGTGCCAGGAGCAGATGAGGAAGGAAGAAACTCCCTCCCTCCTTTTGTCTCTGTCCTTGGTACACACAACCACAGGTCCCCGAGTCAATGCAAGGCTGTATTTTAAATAACCATCATTTCAGCTGCTTTCTGTACTCTGTCATATTGTGCAGTTTCCACCAGGAAGAAGTCCAAGTACTCCTAGCAGACATGACCCACTACTGGGAATGAGGGCTTGGAAAACCTACCACTGGCTAAAGGGCTGCAGAGGAAAAGCAAATCTCGCCCATCACAGGTTTCTTAATCTGTCTGAATTCCTGTGTGAAGGTTTGCAAGTCAAGGTGATACTCTGTTGCTTCAAGTCTTTCTCCTCTTTGCCAACATCTGTGTTGAAACCTCATTTCTATTACCCCACTTCTGTCTTCTTTTTTTTTTTGTGACTTTTACTTTCTATCCTTCTTAATTCCAGACACTGCTGCTTCTTCTATTTTTTTTTGTGACTTTTACTTTCTATCCTTCCTAATTCCAGACACTGTAGAATGAGAAAATACTAAGAGTGACTTGCAGCAAATATTTTCAAAATTCATTCTTCTGCTGTTTTCTGTCAGTCCTGTAACTCCTTGATGTTAGCTCCAGGTTATCAGCCCTGACCAAAGCATGGCATTGCTGAGCATCCCACAGACAACACTCTACCCAGTCAGCTTTCACCTTGCTACAGCCAGAAATTAAGAATATTCTGATTCTTGTGCTATGAGAAATCCATGCAAAACCCAGTGTGTTTCCACAGCTGATATGGCTATTTAATAACTGACTATGAATCCCACAGGTGTCCCCTTTTCCCAAGGCAGGCAGGAACCCTGCGTTGCTGTGGCGTTAAGTGGTGTGGTATCAGCTTGCAGTATCATCTCTGAGGTGAGATATGAAACACGGGGCTGATCTCTAATCCTATTCATGAATCACAGGTATATTCTAATAAGTGTTAAGGCTGGCAGGCTGCACTGGATTTAACGTTGACTAAATCAGTTGCAACCCCAAAACCTACTTGGCAGTTTCCCTTGTACATAGAAATGATCACATCCAGTTCTAAAAATGCTGGGATGTTGCAGTTTATGGAGGACACTGCCATGGTGGAAGTGCTGCATTTCTCTCAAGGTGAGTTTAAGCCCCCACACTGAACCAGGAGGGACAGGACCATTTTCAAACCTGACCTTCTAAGGCAAGCAGCAAGACCAACCCTCTCAAGCCTAGGTCTGAAAATTATGTTTGTGCTACTAAAAGGGTTATTTTACAGCTTTTTAGTGTGGAAGATACATAAATATTAAACATTTCATGAGACAAAGGTACAGAAGCAGTATTTTGTAATTTTAAATACAATCTTTTTTGTCTTTCAGCATCTTTCACTTCTTCCTGTGAATGCCTTTGGTTCTAACGAGATATAACGAATGAAATAAACATGAAGAAAAAAGAAAATCACAAACAAATGGGTAAAAATCGTTTTTACACATAAAAAATGTACAGTAAGTTGATGACTTAGTTGATTTCCATCAGAAATTCAATGGGTGCATATGAAAAATCTGATCAGTTGTTTGCATGTAAGAGATATGTGAATCTTGCCTTTACTTGACATTTTCTGATTAGGATTTTAGGTATTATTTCTGATGTTTTCTCAGATTGACATCCATGGTCTACTTTGATAATGAATACCCCAAGAGAGCACAGAGACAAGGCTGGGTCTCAGAAGCTTGGAGCATTTCAATCAAAGATGGTTTGTTAATAATAAAGTAAGAAAAAAAGCCATTTGCTTCTTTTGCAGTGACTGCAGAGCTGACCCTCTCTTGGTCCTGCTAGGCCTGTCTGAGCAACAGCAGAGTTCAGTGGTAATTAAAGCAACAGTGTTGTGAAAAAAGTGTGAATTACTTTTACAAGAAGACTTGGATGTTGCTACCGACTGACAAAGCACAGCAGGAGAACTCTGCTGGATATTAAAGAGCCATGGTAGTCACTATATTGTAAGGTGGCTTTGCAGCACAATGCAAAATTGTGACTTTTCACAAGTTTATACCACAGGAACCATTTGAGTTATCGGCTTAAAATTTAGTATGTTTTATAAGGAATATAGCAGACACCATAAAGGTGTCATACCTGGTAAAATCTGGTCCTGTTTAAATTATGTAGACCCTAAATTCAATTTTTTCCTTTCAATTATGACTTCACTAAGTAATTATTGCAATATTACAGCCTGAAGTGTTGTGCAAAATTACAGAAAGAGCTATGTATTCCAACGTCTCTCAGCAAATTAGTGCACTGTCAAACAGCCTGAATTTCCATTTTGACATTTTTAAAACTCAAAAGCACAGCACCCCACCTTTTTGGCATCTCACAGAGAATTATACCAGGTATTATACAGCAGCCCTGTACTGTATAAATATCCTTTTAAGACAACATGGTTGTGTGAGGCAACACAAAGGACTAGTTCTGACAAATGCTTCGCTATCTCAATGTTTCTTTATAGTCACTGGGAAAAAAATGCATGTACCAGCAGTTTATTTTCCTGTTCGAATGCAGTGAGAGCAGGGGACAGATCCTGAAGTTAGTTTTGTGCATATTCAGACCCAGTAAAGACAGCATGAATAAATACAGCCATTGCCACCCTTCCAAGAAAATAAAGGTTAGAACTCAGCCTGTTAATCCACAGAATAAAGGGAGGAAATCTTCACCACAATGGGATGGTGCTGTCCCTCAGGGTGTGATAGGATTGGATTCAACAGTCAGCACAAGGGGCTCTGAATTAGCTTCCAGTGCAGTGTCAGGAATTTGTAAAACTAGCAATATAAAATTCTCATGGTAAGATTTGCTTAAGAGCTTGAAACAGCAAATAGGGATTTTTCTATATATTCACCAGGTACCTGTTTTGAGCACTCTTGGCCTTACTCTGAGCAGTCCAGCTAATTTGCAATTTACACTAAAATCACAAAGAGGGCATGTTTACTTGCTTGAACTTTCTGAGTGCAGCTTGGCACTTTTTGCCCCAGTAGACAAAAGTCCAATGGAATGATGATAATCCATAGTCCCATAAAGAAACACAGTTCTGTATCTGGTGTTATACCAGGGGTAGAAGCCTCATTGCCCCACAAAAAAAATTCTTCCTTCCCAAATTTTTGAAAGGCAGTTGGTATGTGCTCTTGACTATTCTGTGGAATAAGGCAGAGTCTGAGTGGTCCATAGGGAAAATGTTGCACACATATTCAGCTCTGCAGTCCTGGGAATACCCCAAGAAAAACCAAGAAAACGCAGAAAACAGAGTTGGAGGAAGAGAGACACTAAAAAAATAAACATTCTCAAGGAATTTGAGGCTCCTTCTCCAGCGTACATTCAAATGACACCTAGACAATAAAAAGCAAAAATATTTCTTAATGTTGCTCTACCCGATTTTTCTGGATTTTTAGATAGGCAACATGTACCCTTTGTTTAACCCTGTCCATGTCTCCCAAATCTTAGGTGGCTCTTAAGACCTGATGCAAGTCCTCTGTGCTAGGAAAAATAGGAAAAGTTTGGTAGAATTGAGAAATACAGTTAATGACAATAAACCTCCATCTAAAAACTCAAATGCCCTGTACAGAAAAATAATCAGATCTCCAGCATCAGCCTTGTAAGCACAAAAACGTCAAAACAAATGTTCATGAAACAAATCCCTTTACTACTGAATCCTAGGCTGCCCTGTTCTTACCCTTAAATAATTATGAAAATGAAGACATGGAGCAACACTTTTTGACTAATTCACACTTAGCAAATCCTTTATGTCTGTAAAAATAATACTAAATATTAAAAAACCCTCACTCCCACTCATATCATCTTTTCCTTTACTTTTCATTCAAGGCAACTTGATTTCTGCAATGACCCAGCAAAAGATTTGATGATATGCTTAATAATAAGAATATAGTTGCTCATTTGCTTAAGTGCTTTGCTGGGTGAAGGTCAGAGTGCATTGAGCCTTAAGGGATGAAACCTTTCACCCCCCAAACACAATTAAACTTGTAGGAAAAATGGATTAAGCTGGAGCACAGCTTAGAGAACAGTTTAGGACACCAAGTCAGCCAAACCACTTTTGTTACTGTAACAGTGTGAAAGCCACAGAACCTGCACCTGGAAATAATATCAAGAGACACAACTGCTGCCTTTCTACCCTGACCGATGGGCAGTCTCCAAATTACACACTGGAGCCATTATTCCTTGCTCATGTTGTTGAGAAGGATGGGTTGTGTAACTAAGGAAGGGGTTGGTGTGGTGGTTTATTCCCAGCCACAGTCACATGGATGGGTTAGGGCACCAGGGGCTTAAAATCTTCGTTCTGTCAAATAAATCTGTGTGTTTACTGATTCTGAGGGAAATTGCTTGTGCTCAATACCTGCTAGGAACAACCCATGGAGGAAAGGTTCCCTGGATACAGGAATGGCCTGTGGAGGAAAGGTTCTTTGTGAGACACCTTGTGTGTGAGCAAGAGCTGCCCACCAAAGTCACACTGCCAGCCACTTGGAAGCCCAGGACTGCAGAACCCAACCAGGGAGCAAAGTAGTGACAAAGCCTTGGCTGCTTTTGATCACCTTTTAGATCCTTCCCTCACAAAGTGAGGCAAAATAGAACAGAAATGCATGTGACCTGTCAGTCTTCAGTCCTCTTTGTCAAAGGGAAGCAATGCCAACACAATGAAGTGACAGCCCCTGCTAAATACACTGGAATAAAACCAGGCTGTTGCAGCCTCATTCCAGTCACATTCTCCAGCAGTGGGTTTATCACTCTGCAGTACTGCTCGGCTCAGCCGTTGTTCTTCGCCTGCTTTTTGATCAATTTTACGGTTAACCTGAGCTTCTCTGATCAATCAGATCTTTAGATATTCATAAGCCCAACCTTAGGAGGAGTCAGAAACTTAATTTAATTATTATCCAACAGGCCCATGTGAAAGTGGGCATATAAAAGCCAGCATTCATAGTAGTCAACAGTTTTCTTCAGAGAAGGGTATTGATACTGTGCGACCTTTACAGAACAGAAAAGCAGCAGAAATACCTCTGACTGCTGTTTTTGTGTAGACACACATGGATCCTGAGGTGTTACCAGGCAGTTCCTATACCTCTTAAAGAACTTTCTCTGCACTTAACAATTCTGATTTATCCTCAAGTAGGGAACAAACATTCTTTTTTAATACTTTTTTTCCCCGTTTCAAAAAGACTTTATGATAGTGTCCCCTTGTCTCTGAGCACCGTAACACTAATGCTAAAAACATCAGGTTTTTAGCAAAGAGCTCTGGCAGAGGTTAATCGTGAACTCAAACAATTGCACACTCAGATTCAAAGCACAGCATTGAAACCTCTTTCTACACAAGCACAAGATGACCCATACAAAAGCAATTTTTTTTTTCCTAAGAAGCATGTGTAAATGGGCACTCTTAACATTGAAATCAACTCCATAATTCAGGCAGAAAAGGCTTTCCAAAATAAAATTACTTTACCTTGTAATTCCTCCCAAGGGCAGAGGTATATAGAACCAATCCTGACAAGTTCTGAATATCTCTCAAGCAGTACTAACTATCTCATGTTACTTTTAAGTTCAGTTGCCTTTCCCAATCCATCAGCATCAGCCCCAGAAGTAGAAGATGGAGGGGAGGCAGGAAAGAAGAAACAACAGAGAAGGAAAAAGTCAAACCAATGCCTTTTGGGTACAATGCCCATGGACTGAGAGCCCACAGCTGTCCCACAGCCTGGATTCCCTTATCACAGGTAGCACTGAATGACACAGGGACAAACTGCCATGGAGAATATTAAACCTTTGCCTTTTTTCCTCAAAAGAGTGAGCAGACAACAGACACAAGTATGATCATGTGACTGAGAAAGCAATTTGTTAAAATGACACAGCAGATTAGGAATACATGACCACCGAGCTCTTTCCCCCTCCCAACAACATGTACAAAAGTATGTTCCTAACACACAATTTTTTAATAGACATGCTGAGAACACGGGGGCTCTGGGTGGCATTCCATCACTGCTGCTGCACCTTTTAATTAGTGTGTAATGAACACACTTATCACCGACACCACATCTTTTATCATGTTAAACTATTGAGAGTTCTGCTCTAACCATCAAAGACACAAAATAGCTGCAGCAAACTGATCCCTCAGCAAAGTCAGCCAGGTAAAACCTGTGGCCATTTTACGTGCAATATTCCCCTCTAGTGCAAATATTGATGGCTTCTAAGCTTGGGGGTCTAACACAGGAAAAAAAACCTAAAGATGAACACCTAAAAAAGCAAAAAAAAAAACCAAGCAGATGTCCCTTTCAGCATCAGATAATTCTGGTGTTTTTTCCTAAAATGAGCTTTACCTCAACAATGACTTTGTGAGCTAACAGTAGGACTCACAGAAAGCCTCTATTTCCCCATGAAGGGATCATACCTTTCTAACACATCACAGATAAAACAGTTCAATTCTCACCATATTCAACTCAAAATATTACACCATAAAAAGTACACTTTATTTTAAAAAGTACCAATGGATTCTTATAAAATAAAGGTACAAGCATTTAAGTAAATTACAGTCTTCTGCTGCTCACAAATTGCAAGATGTGCAAGCAGATTCAGGTGAGTTTAAAAGAGCACACCTAACTTATTTTTATCATGTCATGTGTCAGCCTAACAGGACGATTTTAACAATTAGACCCTGATGTAAATTAACACCTATAATAGTTGTGTTTCCAACCTGATTTTGAAGTGGGGTTAAGGAAGAACAGACCTTGTGTATGCAGGACTTCACCTTTCTGCCAGCAGATAAGAGAGAGTGTTCTCTGACAAGGGGACACAGAGGCACAAAATGGGAGTTTCTGTTGGAGGCAGAGTGCCTGGGCCTGCAAGAGAGCAGCAGAATCCTGAGTGATCCACAATCACAGGAGTTCTATCATTTCCTGCAGAGACACTGCTGCTGGTCTCACCACTTGGCTGCCCTCAGCTTATCAACTCATTTGCCTGCTTTGGCCATTTAGTGAGATAAAGAATGAGGAACAAAGGTGGCAAAATATGGGGGCACCAAGGAAATAAAAATTAAATTAAGTGAGGTTAAACTAACAGAAGTAAATGTATGGCATTGTCTACACTGCTGTCCTGCTTTATGTGCAGCACTCTGGTTCTGACAGACTATCCCAAGGCACTTGGATGTGCAGAGCTGTGCTTTCTCCCAAAGAAAACAACTTCTGTGTCCTGGCACAGCTCGGAACAGGAGTCCCAAGCAACATCAGTGGGTGAAACCTCTGAGTGTGGACATGCACGAGCTACACCCACGCAGACGGAGAACACACACAAATTAATATTAATATTATCTATTAGGATAGCCATCAAATTATAATGCAAAATGAAGACTACTCCTCTACCACTTCAGACAGACAGTTCATTTACTGAGAGAGGTTCTTAGCATGAAAAGAAGAGCAGAGAACAGCAGCTCCCCTCCTGAGGGACATGAGCAAGGGTGATTCCATGCAGAGCAGGGGTTTTACCCCTAGCTCCTGAAATCCTGTCCGGGCCAATGGAGCTGCTCAGCCTCCAGGGCAGGGCACATTACTGAGCAAGCAGCACAAGTGTTCAGGGAGAGCTGTGCTTTTAAAGTGGTTCTTTTGTCCTGTCTGCAAGATGAATGCAGCTTGCAGAAACTAAGTTTCTTTAGCCCAGTTTGTACGGGTATGAAGGCTGGCAATATCTGCAGCCGGGCTGTGCAAGGTACAGCTCTTGAAGGTACCTCATATACTGGTGTAAGTGGTAAGTAAAAGCAGAAGAAAATGATGACATTCTTCAAGAAACAGCTTTAGGTCCTTGAAAATGATTATTTCGGTTTGCCTGCAACTGTAAAAATGAGTTTCAGATAATAGCTTTTCTTTTATATAGTAAATGATAAATGAGCATTTAAACATTGACTCATCCACCAACGAAGATATAAAGAACATAAAAAGTCACTGTGCTAACAGGGAGTTTGAGAACTAAAGTCACCTGATTTTTCAACCTGGTGATTACACCATAAGGATGTTCATTTGTCTTTACTTCCACACCAGTGTTCCAAAAAGTATATATATATATTTCCACCAAAGACAATCAACCCTTTTAGCTTTGGCCATTTATATTTCTAAGCTAACCCCCACAAGAGCCTTCTGTTCCAAGTTCATGGGTCTTTTATGACCATAAAGACAATCACTGCAATATTCTCACCTCAGGACATCTAGAGAGAGCAAAAATACTAAAAAACCCCTCCACCAGTGTTCCCCCTCACTCAGTACAAGATTAAATACCCTGAAAAAAAATCCAGTGAAAGTCTTACCCACTTTGATTACCAATAGCAGTTCACACAATCGACCCTGCCTTTGGTGTACATGTGACAGGAATGAGAGGGAAAATCATTACATCAGACCCTATTTGCCAAAGGGAGGAGGGGACTCCAAGCCAAAATATTAAGAGTATGAGAAGGGAGTTTCATGTTTATTAACATGCAAGTTTTCATTTTTCCTAGAAAATATCTCTCCAAAGCTTTATAAAGCATACTAAGGTGAGAGGAGTCCAACCACAGAGAGTTCACTACATCATAACTATCATTTAACACATGGGTTGAATTTTAACATTTCAGAAGCCAATCTGTGATCACAGTGAGTCACTGGTATAATTCCTTGTCAAGGTTTCATTTCCATTGTCTCCTGCATCATGAAAGGAAACCACAAGCAGTAACATTTTATTGTGCTCCATGCACACACATCTTACATAAGGTTTTTGGAGGCTTTGGTCTGGATTGGTTTGTTTGCAATCAAAAGGAAAATTACTCAGTGCAACAGTACAACCTGCACTTTACATCTTCTGTTCCTAACCTTTCCCACTACCCTACTGTAGATATGCTTGCCCAAACTACATGCAGCTCTTGGAAAACAAGTCAACATCTCTGTTAATTTTAGCAAATACATATTTTCAAATAAAAGCACAATTTTTATGTTCTGTTCATCAACTCTTCGTCTGTTTTCATGAGTGGATTCCTCCTACCCAGATGCTTGGCAGACAGACAATATTGCTGTAAGTTTTGGAAGTGCCTTGCACATCACAAACACTATCATAACAAAAATAAACAAATTAAATTATGCAGACATTTAAAAGTAGAAATTAGATTATAAAAACACTTATGGGTCTCTTCACTGGAATCTTCCAAAAGAATCTGTCAGTAAGGAAGTAATTAAGTTTTCTGGTTCAGGAGTGTGATTTTCCCCCTTTCTGTTGACTGATGGATGAAGGATATTGAGTTCATTAATTTGGTGAGACTTGCTTTCTAGCATTCAAAACCTTTGGAAAATAGGTGGCTGCAGCTCTGTGTGAAAGCCACCATGTCCTATAAAAGGCTTCCCGTGATGTGAACACTGAAATAAAAACTGACCAAAGATGCCAGAGAGCGTGAAAACTAACTGGGGTTTCCAATCTCTGGCATCCCAGAGAGCAATTCCTTAATCACAGTAAAACTAAAAATGAGAGATAGAGTAAGGATGAGAGAGGGTAAACCCACAGTTCAAAGTGGAATGTGCTTTTTAACATCCACACAGACTTTGTCCCTGCAGCTGAAGAAGTAAGGCGTGTTTGACAGCAATGCAAAGTTCCAGCTCAGCTTGTCAAACACCTTCTGTTCCAGGACCTGATTTTAAAGGTTCTCGTAACTTTAATCTGGAGCAAAATATCCTCAGAACTATGTCTGGTACAGTTTAAGCAAAAACTTGTTCCTCAGGTGATGTTTAAAAGAAAACACTGATATTATAAATAAAATAAAAGAACCTCCCCAAACCCCGTCTGCCTTTCACTCCCCAAAGAGCTACAGCAAAGGGAGAGCTGGGATTGAGCACTGGCAAAGAGCCATGGAATTCCTGTCAACTGCATCCCTGCCTCACCAACCTTAAGGGTGGCTTTTCTTGCCTTCAGAGCTCTCAACTTTGCACCTCCAACATGAGGCTTAAGTGTAATATCCCACCTGCACGTGGGAATGAACAGCCACCATCCCACCAGGTTTCCAGCCCCAGTCACTCCCACTTTCAAAGACACATCCTAAGGACTGCCATACATAATTCAGGTTTTGGATCACAGTAACCCCTCTGAAACCTCCTGTCTTGGCTGTCAGAGAAATTGACCTTTCTCAGTTTAAAGGTGCTTTCTCATAGGAATCCTCTCGAAACTTAAAGGCTTTTAACATCCATCCAAGAAAAACAATATCTGAAAGTATTTTGGACTCCGCTCCTGGACTTCAGCAGATATTCATTTGAGCTTAGTAATCCTGGGGCTACCCAAGGTCTTCAATCACTATGTCCAAAAAATAAAAATGTACCACATCTTCTCCACAGAAATTCAATAAAATACATACAGTTAATAAACAGTTCAACAAGTAATAGCCTTTAAGAATTCCTTGACACGAAACCCTTCATTTCAAGCCCTTTAAGAGAGACAGCCTCCACACACCATCTGAGCCACCAGACCATTTCACTGAGGTTCAGTGTTGGATGTAATTATACCTGAAACCTCCACTTCCAAAATGCTGAGCTTTGGGAACTTCTGCTGACTTTGAAAACAAGGCCTAACTGTACAAATAAATGCATCCAAGTCTCTTATTGCTCCCTTTCCACAGCACAACAGCTATGTGGTTGTATTATACATCTTACCCCAGGCATTACTGAGGAACCACTATTAATAACAATAAATCACTATCAACAATTATAAATGAATAAATTTCAGTAATACTATGCATAAGACATCTAAATTTTACAAAACCTAATCTGTTTTTTTTTGTTTGGGGAAGCGTGGGGAGAGGAAGTGCCTCCATTGAAAGGAGCTTGAAGATACTCAGGCATACAGTTGTGCCTGCAGTGTGACCTCAGCTTTCCTTCTCTAGACATACAGAGTAACTTCCAACTGAACACACAAATTCAATTCCACACAATTAAAAAGGCTGCATTTTAAAAATTTCCTCTTTATCTCCACAAACAGCTTTCTTCCAGTTACAAGTTCAGAGAGACTTAGACAGATCTTGCTTCATTTGCCACTTAGGAGGCTTTAAAAAGCCCAGCAAGAAAAAGCCCAACAGATAAACAGAGCCTTACCACACAATAGAACAGAAGTCCTTGGGATCTGGTGTTCTTGTGTCTCTGCTGAAGCACAAGAAGGTTTCCAGGCACTCCTCTGAGTTCAGCAAATATCTACTGGTATATCTTGTGTAATAACATAATGGTCTGGCTGTATCAAAACTGCTCCTCAGCAAACCCTTCCTGCTAATGTCACTTTTGAAATAAATTTTTGTAACACTTATTTTGGATATTCTCAGGTTCACAGAGCAAACATAGGATTCTTTGTCCTTTATTTATCACAGATCCTTTCCTAGTACATAAGCTAAAAAGAACGGCAGGATGACGCCAGGAGACTGTGACAGCTTTCAGCTGAAGGTCTCAAACACAGACTACCTTTTTAAAGCTTTTTTCCTGAATAAATTTGATATAGCCAAGCCACTTAAACTGCTGGGTCAGGTCCATTCCTGGAAGAAGCATGTTTCTACAAAAGGAAGTATAATTTGGTCACAGAACATCAATACTAGAACCCACTGCCTGGGTGAAAAGCTGGGTGTGCAAAGTCAATGGCACAAGTTTGGCTTCTGAGGGAAGCCACCCCTGGTTCCCTCAGGTGCCACTGAGCTTTGGGCACTCTGAGGGGTGAGGAAATGGAAACATTTTGTCTTTCCCTGCACAACACTGAGGGACAAAACAGACTATTCCCCCAAAAGCCTGATAAGTAATACAACTAAAAAAAAAAAAAAAAAAAAAAAAATAAAGGACACATACTGTATTGACATAGCAGCTGCAGGTACAAAGCTGGGTTTCCACTGAAAATCAAAAATTTGTCTAGTCAGGTTTTATTTTTAATGGTTTTCCATTTCCTGAAAACAAATTAAGCCAACCATAATGGCTAAAACTTTCAGCAGTCCAGGAGTGAGTACTAGCCATGCTTAATTCCCATAAAGTGGCCACCAGTGCAATTCAAGTGTAAATTTTCAGGGAAGATTCTCAGAAGTGGGTCTTGGCTTCAAAGGCATCTTCGTGCAAAACGCTCCCCCATAAATTTCACAGGCTGAATTCAAGTTGAAAGACCATGATCTGCAAAAATGCTCTGTATTTTCAGGAGAAACTTGCAAAACATTAAACATCCATTACCTACAGCACAGACACTAAAGTGAGATCTAGCAGCATTCAGCTGCTTCCTCTGCTGGGATGCAGGATGGAATCCCTGTGCTTGAGTGGGGATGTACAGAGGAAGTTCTCCCTTCCAAACTCACAAGGAGAATGCAGTCCTGGAGAGCGACTGCAACAGGAGCAGTTTCTAAGATACAGAAAGGTTTAAACATCTCCTGTACCATGCTTTAGGACATCTGCCTGCCTTCTCAAACTAAAAACAAAAACCAGGTTGTGCACTCTTATGTCTTTATTAGAGAGAGCTTCTCCTTGCATGAGGCAACACACCAGGTTTAACCACTGAACTCAACGAGTGTAAAACCCAATTACTTCTTTAAGTTACTAAATTCAAATATCAATTTCAACATGGTAATTGTGCTTGAATTGCAGTACTGTAGTGACTAAAGTGTATTTTAACAACTTTTTAGCAACTGCTGTAACATCATAAGTCTTGTTACAATGACATCCTTGCACAGGTGTGGACAGGATCACTCTTGAGGATGGATTAATTTATACAAAAAGTATGGATAAAATAACAGAAAAAGTTACCCTGAAAGCCTCTGTTCATCTCCAAGAAGGGAAGAGGACAGAAAGCAAAGGTACAGAGAAGAAATCTGCAGAAGGTGCAGGAGGAGGAAAGATACAACAATAAAGATTTAAAAATTGACTTGAACTGCTTTTAGATTACCAAAACCACCATAAAAAAATATACAAACGTTTGTCACTTTCCTTACACTTCCATGTAAATTCCTGTCTCCTTGCATGTGCTCATTCTTCCATCTGCTTTGTCTTTCCTATTCTCTGTCCATCTCCAATCTTGCTGCTCTTCTCACACAGACTTCACTTAAAGTAGGTCTGAGTAACACCCAGACAGAAACAGTCTGAATATGCAGGAATTTATAATATTTTACCTCTTTTTTGCTCTGTTTCAGTTCTTTTATTCCCATTTCACAAAAATTTACATATGGTTCCATTACGTAACTCTGAAAACTCAGGTTTTCTCTTCTGATTTTAAATTAAAAGATCATATATTTTAGTGGTTTATTCTCCTATGTGATTGTTGCCCATTCCTGAAACTGCAGCTATTTGCAGCTGTAACTTTTCCTTCCCTACAGTTGCTTAACTTCAATGACAATTTTAGATTAAAATTCATTTACATGACTAAATAAATTGGAATATTAAAAATAGAACTATAGAGTGACAAAAGCAATGTAGATATTTTAGATATAACACAAAGTTTTTTAATTAAAACACAGAATCTTCAATTTGCTCCTAAATAAAACAGTAACCTTCACTTGATTGATTCTACGAGTGTTGCTGATATATCTTGTTATAGCAGCATGAATCACATATTAATTAACAATTTGAGTAATTAAAATGTTCTTATTCTTTAAAGATATTAGAGATGGAGCCAAATATCTATCACACACGTGCAAAATTTATGGTATCCAGCAAGGAAAGAAATTTAAAATAGGAAATTTAGTCTGACTGGCAACTATATACAAGGTGTGAATGTTTTAGCTTACTTGTTCTATAATGGTATGTACAAACTGAGTTGATCTAAGCTAAATCTCCTGTTCATGAGGATATTTCTGATGTAATTCTTACAAAGTAAAGGTAAATGAAGCTTTTACATGTGTGCAGGCAATCAACCAGTGTTTACAGCTTCTGTCAAGCACCCAAAGCAATTATCTGTGTGCAGAACTTACCTGTCCAGCCCTGCTTTCCTGTCTCAGAGCAATTAAGAGAATTAGAATACAGCAATCCACCCGTGAGTTTTCCTCACACACATCGTGGTCAAACCCTGCTTGCTCATGCCAGCAACACCAGGAACACACACAGTCACTATAGCCACTAAAACCAAACTAATTTTATAATTTACACAGAGTGAGTGCCCTCAGAGTGTGCCTTCCCCTGGGACACTGTTCCCAGCATGGGCTCCCCTCAGGAGCTGCCGCCATGTTCCACAGCCTTCCCTGCCTCCCTCGCCAGGCTTCTCCTCCTCCCCTGGGGACCCTGGCTCTTTCCAGCCTCGTCCCCTAAACATTTTTTCCTCACCTCTATAGTTCAGCCCATCTGCCCAGGACAGAATTCCATGTTTTCCCACACGCTGGCTTCCAGGAATCCGGGATTCCACCTGCGCTGAAAACTCGGTGCCCTGCGCTGCCTCCTCACCTTGACCTTCATCGCTTATTTAACCTGTTGTTCCCTCTAGTTTTTCTTAAATTTCTTTTTTATTCATTTTCTGTCGTTTTTGTTTTTACCCTCCTTCTCAGAAGCTGCCTTGCGCCTGTGGGTGCCAGCAGTGCCATGAGGGGCTGCTCCCACTGGTTCCGGCCAGCCTGGCCTGGGCTCTGCCTCACCTCAGGGCTGGAGAACAGACAAAATGTCACCCAGCAGGGAAGTGTGAAGGGAAACGTGAGGAGACAGAGCAGAGATGGGGTATGTATCCCCAGATTTCTTCAAGATTCTTGTCAAAAAACCCTCCTGAATACCTTGACAACTTGCACATTATGCTGCCAGTGCAAAACTTCTGGTGAAAAATACATATGTACATAAGAAGTATAAAAAAATACATGTGCTGTACATTTCAGTACACTGGTTCTTCAAGTGCTGGCCACAACAAGAGGGATTTCCTTGAGTACCCCCATGTATCCTGGCTCATATGAATTCAGTGGGAACTTTGCTCTTATTCCACTTTCTCCATCAAATCACACAAAAACACAGCAACCCTTTGCTACTAATCAGGAACTTTAGTATTAAATCAGGATCTTTACATTGAACCCAGATCTTTAATACGACCTTCCCCTGGGACACTGTTCCCAGCGTGGGCTCCCCTCAGGAGCTGCCGCCATGTTCCACAGCCTTCCCTGCCTCCCTCGCCGGGCTTCTCCTCCTCCCCTGGGGACCCTGGCTCTTTCCAGCCTCGTCCCCTAAACATTTTTTCCTCACCTCTACAGTTCAGCCCATCTGCCCAGGACAGAATTCCATGTTTTCCCACACGCTGGCTTCCAGGAATCCGGGATTCCACCTGCGCTGAAAACTCGGTGCCCTGCGCTGCCTCCTCACCTTGACCTTCATCGCTTATTTAACCTGTTGTTCCCTCTAGTTTTTCTTAAATTTCTTTTTTATTCATTTTCTGTCGTTTTTGTTTTTACCCTCCTTCTCAGAAGCTGCCTTGCGCCTGTGGGTGCCAGCAGTGCCGTGAGGGGCTGCTCCCACTGGTTCCGGCCGGCCTGGCCCGGCTCTGTCTCACCTCAGGGCTGGAGAACAGACAAAATGTCACCCAGCAGGGAAGTGTGAAGGGAAACGTGAGGAGACAGAGCAGAGATGGGGTATGTATCCCCAGATTTCTTCAAGATTCTTGTCAAAAAACCCTCCTGAATACCTTGACAACTTGCACATTATGCTGCCAGTGCAAAACTTCTGGTGAAAAATACATATGTACATAAGAAGTATAAAAAAATACATGTGCTGTACATTTCATACACTGGTTCTTCAAGTGCTGGCCACAACAAGAGGGATTTCCTTGAGTACCCCCATGTATCCTGGCTCATATGAATTCAGTGGGAACTTTGCTCTTATTCCACTTTCTCCATCAAATCACACAAAAACACAGCAACCCTTTGCTACTAATCAGGAACTTTAGTATTAAATCAGGATCTTTACATTGAACCCAGATCTTTAATACGAGCACACTTCAGACATTCCCTAGCAGTGTCAAACCACAGTGCATAATACAGTATCAGTATTTAAACCTCCATCCCAATCTGGGTTGAAAACAAGGTATTTCTCTGTCTGTGTAACACCTTTCATTCCTCCTCAATGGGAAGAGAATGGCTCAACTGCAGATCACAGATCTTAAACAACCGGAGTCAAGTCGCAAAAGGCGGTGTTAGCAGGTCAACAGTTTGAACTCCTCTCTCTACACATCTCCACTTGCCACCAGGTCAACACAAATATTTAAGGGCTGAGCGCAGCTGTGAACAAAGCGAGCCCGGCGCTGCCGAAGGGGCACGGATCCTTCCCCCTCACACACCACGGCAAAGTCCCTGAATGCTGGGGCCACTGTCCCCTTTCCCTCTCAGACAAAATCCACCTGGTGGTGGATCCAGCCTGCAGGCCTGACAACTCCTGGGTGTAATTGCAAATTCTTTCAAAATTCCTCTACAAGGCTTACTCCACGTCTCCATATTTTTCATAATACTTCTCAGCAGCAATTTAAGTTTTATTTTTACCAAATCTTGTTTCCTACAGCCTGTTGTTTACAGAATACTGTTCTGGAAATAGACACTACGGACTAGTCAGATACTGGAGGATCAGGTGACATAGAGATGTGTGACTTTGCCCTTAGAGCTCTGTTTGAGAGAAAGTCTTATCCACCACATTTCCAGCCTGACTCCAGCTGCCTGTCCTAACTCAGCAGCACACTTCATGGACTACACAATAACCAAATAACCCAGGGATTCCCAAGGCGTGCCTAGCTGAATATTCCAGGGTGACTCAGGAGTGGTGTGGAAGTTCATCTGGAGGATGCTCTCACGACCATACCCCAAGCACTCTGCTTCTTGTGAGACCTGACTCAACATTCAAGTAAATACCTACTGAAGCAACAATTTTAGTTGTTCTTTTTACCTGACTTCTGGTCAGCCAAAGGTAAGTAAGAAACAGAAAAAAGTATCATGTATCCTGTTCTGCTTTAACAAAAAATCTGGACTTTGAGCTTCTGGAGCCAAGGAGAAATTCCTTAACTTCCACCAGATGTAGAACGCATATTTTTCTTTCAGGGCAGCTGCGGGAACAAATGTCTGACACTAAACAGCGAACGCTACCGCAGACCTGACTTCATCCAGTCCCAAAATCCTCCAAAAAAGGTCATCAAACACTGAGTATGTAGAGGATTAATGATCACTAATCGAGGTTTTCATACAGGATCTGGGCACACTCATATTACAACATTCAGGAATAACGGGAGGAGGCCACACTGGATCAAATGGATCCTTACTGACCATGGCACAGAAAGTTAATTTAGGAGCACCCTCTGCCATGGAAAGAAACTACATGTGTAAATACAGCAGATCAGGAGCCATGAGTTTAAAAACAAATTATTACAAAAAAATTAAAAATATATATTACTCCCTGTGTCTCCATTTCCCCACAGCATTTTGAAATCCATTCTCAAGTATGTAAATCTTGCAGTTTTACTGACATTAGTAAAGGGAGCACAAAATAGAACTTCAAATTGTTAAAATAAAAAAAAAATCTAAGGTAGATCATTAAAGTACAGAATTTTATACCTGTCTATTATTCTCTGCACCTATATACTTGGGTGGGGAAAACCACACACACACTCACAATGGTGCCAACCCTTTTCATCTGATAATTTCAGCCAATAAAGCTGTGAAAATTACCAAGTCCCACCTTCAAAGCTATCATTGTTATTACAGATGAGTTCCTCTCTTCCCCTCTTTCTCACTCATACACATACATGCACACAGATGAGCTGCCAGTTCTATTTATTAGACTCCTCATACACAGAGAGCAGATAGCTCATCTGCATTTTATCAGGTGCCTGTATAATTAAAGCTTATTGCAAACAGAGATATTATTGGTGTATTTTATTACTTGTCTATGAGCAACCGAACAAAGTAAGAGGCATAAATGAATTCAGTTTTACAGTACTTTGTTTTAAACAAATGTCACTACCTGCACACACACACCTAATTATCAGTTCTTACACATTCTGCCAAATATCAAGCCTATAGTTCATAAGCCAGACTCACGACAGGCAGTAAATATATTCTCTCTAATTTAAAATTTTATTGCAAAATACCCTCTGCACTATGTTAACCTACACTAAATCACAATCTGCAACACCAACAGCCTCACTGGTGTTTACTTACTCATTCAAAAAATGAAAACAAGGATGAATCCATATTCCCACAAAGCTGTACTAAAAGATATA